>NC_072431.2:64394423-64699230 GCF_028878055.3 Symphalangus syndactylus | reverse complement strand
TAACCCCTGCTCGCTGCCCTGGTCAGCAGCTTGGCCTGATCTTGGCCCTCCCTCTCTTCCTGCTTGCCTGGTGTTACAGCCAATTTTTGGTTTGTTTGCCTGTTTTGTTTTGTTTTGTTTTGTTTTGTTTTGAGACAGAGTCTCGCTCTCTCTCCCAGGCTGGAGTGCAGTGGCACGATCTCAGCTCACTGCAGCCTCTGCCTCCCAGGTTCAAGCGATTCTCCTGCCTCAGCCTCTCAAGTATCTATATTATTTTTAACATCTTCTTCTCTTACCAGAACTAACGCTTACTGTGTATTCTATGGTCAAAACATATTTACAACAGTTATTTAAACTGAATCCTGTGTTTTAGTGACTTCGGTGCTTGCTGTCATTTTCATGCTGCCCAGGTTGGTTATTTGTGGATTCTTTACCATGATTCATCCTTCAGGTGCCTGGCACGTTTCTTTGCTAACTTCCTGAGTGTAGGTTGGTGGGTGGGGTTGAAGCCGAGCTGTTGCCTCTCGGAGGATAGCTTCCTTGTTCTTTCACACAGGAGAGGATCATGTACAACAAATTCCTTTTATCTCCAAAACTGTCATCACTTGTCCATCTTGTGCCCTATTAAATGCTGTGAAAGACAAGCCAAGGTAAGCCCGACTTGCATTCTTCTGTCATGAGTCTGTTCTTTCTGGCGTATGTGCTGGGTGATTATTTCTTTGTCCTTGAAGTTTAAGAATTTTGCTGGAGCATTTCTAGGTGTTGATCTGTTTTCCTTCTTTTTGACTGGCACCTGGTGTGCACGTTTGATCTGCAGGTGTAGGTCTTTCTCCAGCTCAGAACTGCTTTCTTTGAATGCTGCTCCTATTCTCTGTGCTCTGATCTCTTGCTCAGTGACATGGGTTTTCAGCGCACGGAGGCTCCATTATCTGTCCCCTAGATCTTTCCTCGCCTCTCTGACTGCTCACCTCTGATCACTTTGTCCTTTTCTCAGCAGATTGCTCAAGTTTACATCCATTCAGGGGCCTGTAAGTGGGGTGTTTATTCAAACAGATCACTATTCGATATATCTCCTCCCTGCCGGCTCATGTAGATTGACTTTCTTCTATATAATTTTTGTCCAAGTTAACTTCCACCCACCTGGCCCTGAAACGAGGAGAGGTGTTCTTACTTTTGGCCTCAAGTGCAGGAGCAATACATGATCATCCATAGCTGGGCAGACTGTCAGAGGCTCCCAGAACAGTCCACATCCTAGGACTTTTGCATGTTTATGGTACATTTGGCATCTGACCTGCCAAGCCCAGCCAAGGAAACAAAATCAGAAGCTAGTTCTCTGCTGAAGGGTTATCAGCTGGGTGTGGTCATTCATGCCCATAATCCCAGCACGTTGGGAGGCTGAGGTGGGGGGATTACTTAAGCTCTGGATGTGGAGACCAGCCTGGACAGCAAAGTGAGACCCCAACAACATTTCTACAAAAAAAAAATCAAAAAATTAGCCAAGCATGGTGGCATGTGCCTGTGGTCCCAGCTACTTTGGAGTCTGTAGTCGAGAGGATTGCTTTAGTCAAGTGGTTGAGGCTGCAGTGAGCCATGATCGTGCCACTGCACTCTAGCCTGGGTGATAGAGCAAAACCTTGTCAAAAAAAGAAAAAAGAAAGAAAGAAAGAAGAAAGAAAAGAAGGAAAGAAAGAAAAGAAGGAAAGAAAGAAAGAAGAAAGAAAGAGAGAGAGAAAGAAAGAAAGAGAGAGAGAGAAAGAAAGAAAGAGAGAGAGAAAAAAGAAAGAAATATCATCAAGATGTCATTTCTAATATTAGAATTACAACCAGTTTCTTTGTGGGAGCCAAAATGGCGAAGGCCCTGACCACTTTCCCATCGGTCATCCAAGCAAGTGATACAATTGTCCTTCCTATTACTTGCAAGCAGGAGATGAGTGATGGTCGGCTGTGGCTGGATTTTAGCCTGACCTCCTAATCATAATCAAATTAGAGTGAGTCCAAGGAGCTGAAATTACATCTGTCATCCCAGGTATAGGAAAGGTTTAGGGGAAAATGTGTTCCTAACTTAAATCATTTGCTGAGACACCACACAGTTGTGCCTTTAATGCTTCCCTTTCTAAGAGTTCCCTGGTTACGGATCTCCAATCATTGGATAGAGTCATCACCCAATGCACTGAACATGGCTAATGCCAGGCTTTATGTGTGGTGTTGGCTGTAAGTTTTGGATATTTAATTTTTTTTTTTTTTTTTTTTTGAGACAGAGTCTCACTCTGTCACCTACGCTGGAGTACAGTGGCATGATCTTGGCTCACTGCAACCTCCACTTCCTGGGTTCTCCTGGCTCAGCCTCCTGAATAGCTGAAACTACAGGGGCCCGCCACCACACCAGGCTAATTTTTTGTATTTTTAGTAGAGACGGGGTTTCACCGTGTTAGCCAGGATGGTCTCGATCTCCTGACCTCATGATCCGCCCGCCCTGGCCTCCCAAAGTGCTCAGATGACAGGTGTGAGCCACTGCACCTGGCCAATTTAAATGATTCTTAACTGCCCTCTTCATCTAAAAAGACATCTCATAGCCTCTTTGGTAAAGGATATGGTATAAATTATAAAGACCCCTGCAACAAAAATGGCCTTGGTTTCACAAGCTTGTCAATACAAATCTCCTCACGTTAATGTCGACACTTATCTTAGGACTTAAATCTTGCTGTACTGAGTTAAGCTCTCACCCACTCATGTGGAAAATCAAGTCTCTCGATGAACTTAGCCAGGTGTTTTAGCCTGTGCTCTCCCAAAAGGAACAGCTACAGGCAAGGGCCTAAGTACATGTATTTTATTTGCAGAAGTCATCTCAAGAAATAAGAATATAGTCTGGGGTGAATGAAATTGAGGGGTGCAAAGCCCAATCTATGGCTGCAATATTAAGCTGGTCACCACTTCCGAAAACTGGATTCCTGACCCCCAGAACACAGCCATGTAGAATGCACTTCAGAATTGTTTGTCCTAGGATGGAAAGGTTAATATTTAAATCTCAGCTTCCATTTCCCATCGGTCAAGACTTGTACACACCCCCCCGCTCGCCGCCCCCCATGTTGATTCCCTCCTACTTCTGCAAGAATCCTGAAGGGCATATGTTAGAATGGTAGAGTGGTTCCTGCAGACATTCCAAAAGAGAGAAACTTCAGACAGACGGCAAGAAAAGCCTGGTACAGCTGAGGAAAGGTTACACCTGCAGACAGGTGCCAAGTTCCACCAGCAAACAGCTGGTTACCACAGCAACAGCCAGACCATTAGGTAGGCTGAGAGAATGCAAAGTAGAGGATGTGTACTCTGCACCGGGCATCTGCAAGGAGTGGGTCTTCTGTGCGTCTTTTCAATGTTTACTATTGTAACTGGCAGAGCTAGTGTTCTGTGTTCACAGGCTACCAAAGAGAACACACCACTCTGTGTACCTGAGAAGAGACGGAGATGAGAGAGCAAGAGAGAGAGAGAGAGAGCACACCAGAGAGCCAGAGAGCCAGACAGAAAAATAGGGAGATGACAGAGGTGACAGATAAAGATGATAGAGATAGATAGACAGAGAAAGAGACAGAGTATGAGGCCTTCTAGTTAACAAAATTAAATGGAACATTTTCAAAATAAACATAAATTTAATATAAATATAAAAGTATGTTGCTGGGCACTTGTACACCCACAAACTCTCTTAGCTGTCACTGAAAACATGAGAAGTAGGCATTATCGTTTTTTTTTTTTTTTTGGACATGGAATTTCGCTCTTGTTGCCCAGGCTGGAGTGAAATGGCACAATCTCGGCTCACCGCAACCTCTGCCTCCAGGGTCCAAGCGATTCTCCTGCCTCAGCCTCCCAAGTGGCTGGGATTACAGGCATGCACCACCACGCCCAGCTAATTTTGTATTTTTAGTAGAGACGGGGTTTCACCATATTGGCCATGCTGGTCTCGAAATCCTGACCTCAGGTGATCAGCCCGCCTCAGCCTCCCAAAGATTATCTTATTCCATAAGTTAGAAAGGTGAGTTTTGGAGAAGTAATGTCCCAAGATTATACCACTAGTGAGTACTCACACCACAGTTTGGATTCAAGACTGTCTGACACAAAAACAACTGTATCACATAGTACTCAAAATGCTCAATATTTTGGATTTTAACTTGTATTTTTTTTTTAATCTTTTAAGAGACAAGGTCTTGGCCAGGTGCGGTGGTTCATGCCTGTAATCCCAGCATTTTGGGAGGGAGAGGCAGGCAGATCATGAGGTCAAAAGTTCGAGACCCCGTCTCTACTAAAAATACAAAAATAAGCCAGAAGTAGTGGTGCATGCCTGTAATCCCAGCTACTCGGGAGACTGAGGCAAGAGAATCACTTGAATCCGGGAGGCAGAGGTTGCAGTGAGCTGAGATCACACCACTGCACTCCAGCCTGGGTGACAGAGCAAGACTCCATCTCAAAAAAAAAAAAGAAAGAGAAGAAGAAAACAAAAGAAAAAAAGACAAGGTTTCACTCTGTGCCCAGGCTGGAGGGTGGTGCAATCATAAATCACTGCAGTCTCAAACTCCTGGGCTAAAGGAGTTTGCCTCCTGAGTAGCTGGGACTACAGGCAGGCATCACCGTGCCCAGCTTTTTAAAAACAAATTTTTTTGTAGAGATAGAGTCTCACTATGTTGACTAGAGTGGTCTTGAACTCCTGGCCTCAAGGGATCTTCCTGTTTCAGCTTCCCAAAGCTCTGGGATTACAGACATGAACCACCATGCCCAACCCAGGATTTTAACTTTTATAAAAATCTATCAATTTCATTACTTTAACCAGTAAACTGGCTTGAAGATTTTTTCTTGTTTGTTTGCTTGGTTGGTTGTTTGATTTTATTTTAACTTTTGTGAAAGCTTCAGGCTTTCTTTCCAAGTAGCTGGTGATTAATGCTGTGTTGGCAATCTGCAAATGAAAATGTAAACATGACTGAGATGGCTTTGGCAATAGTCACATGGAGCTGACACAGGCCAGCCCCACCCTTGCCAAAACAAATAGACATTTTGGATGCAATCTAACTTCAAAACAGTGTAATGCAGAGGTGAGTTCAAAACCAAGAAGGCAAAATCCTCAATCGCCAAATGCAATAAGAAAAATTAATAACAGAATGGAAAACCAAGTTGACTTCATAGGGAGCCACTTGGCTTTTTTCCCAGATTATAGGTGCCAGTGGCTTGGCTTCTAAATCCTCGATGGCGTAAGGAAATGTGGGCTTGGGGCTGAAAAAAGTAGGGGATTGAAACTAAATTATTTGCATGACGTTCAGTGATTTCAAGGACTGTTTCATCCTTAAACAGGAAATCGATAATTTCCATCTGTCAGAGGCATTTTAACCAGAGCAACTCCATCCTGAATAGAAGCTGGGTAACATGAGGCTGAGACCTACTGGGCTGTGTTCCCAGACGATTAAGGCATTCTAAGTCACAGGATGAGATAGGAGGTCAGCACAAGATACGGGTCATAAAGACCTTGCTGATAAAACAGGTTGCAGTAAAGAAGCCGGCCAAAACCCACCAAAACCAAGATGGCGCATCCTCACCGCTACACTCCCACCAGCACCATGACAGTTTACAAATACCATGGCAATGTCAGGAAGTCACCCTATATGGCCTAAAATAAGGGGAGGCATGAATAATCCACCCTTTGTTTAGCATATAATCAAGAAATAACCATAAAAATGGGCAACCATTTTATGGTTGCTGCTCTGTCTATGGAATAGCCATTGTTTTATTCCTTTAGTTTCATAATAAACTTGCTTTCACTTTACTTTATGGACTTGCCTTAAATTCTTTCTTGCAGGATATCCAAGAAGCCTCTCTTGGGGGTGGGGGGGCCCTTTCATGTAACATATCTACCTTCCTATAAGAGGCTAAAGGAAATTTACTGTCTATCAAAACTTTTAGAAAGAGAGCTACCTACAAAATATCCAAGTTTCAGGCAAGTTCCATGAAGGTATGAAGTCCAAATTACATTATTTGAGAAATAAAGGAACTACACACCAAATGTTTCACATTAAGAAAAGCTTTGCAGGTCAGTGGAGCCCCCAAATGGCATCAACAAAAAGAATATATAACTGCTCCAAATAAAAGTGTACAAGCCAGAGCATAAACGCTCCCCTGAAAAAGAAGTAATTCCTGAATAATATGAATGTATGGTACAAAACTGCCAAAATATAAGAAAAATGAACCACACTGAAGAAGAATGAGCAGATACTACAAACGCATTTGGCTCCTAAAAACCACATATAAAGGAATGATAAGAAAGAAAACATGAGATAGATAGATGTAAAATTACTGAAGTGTTAACAGTTTACAAAGAAAGCTTAAAGAAGAACAGATCTGTATGAAAAAGGAAGAGGCAGTTTTGAAAAGGAGCTAATAGGACTTCTTAGAAATGCAAGAAAAAAAATAAGCATTTAAAACTCAGTGGTTAGCTTAAACATGGGATCAGAAAAAAAATGTTAAACTGTAGCAAGAATTGGTAAACTGGAAGATAGATTTGGGGAAATCATCAGAATGTACCTATAAAACAGACTGATAAAAAATATGAAAGACAGATAAAGAGTGATAGAAGATGGCATAAAAGAACTGAGAGCTAACAAACATTAACAAACATTTGTAACTGCCCAGTGGGTTACAAATTCTAGGCACCTTGCCCGCTGCCTAGACAGAGCCAATTTATCAAGACAGGGGACTTGCAATGGAGAAAGGGAAATTCATGCAGAGCCAGCCGCGCAGGAGACCGGAATTTTATTATTACTCAAATCAGTCTCCCCAAGCGTTCAAGGATCAAAGTTTTTAAAGATAATTTGGCAGGTAGGGGCTTGGGAAGTGGGCAGTGCTGATTGATCAAGTAGGAGATGGAATCATAAGGGGTTGAAGTGAGTTTTTCTTGCTGTCTTCTGTTCTGGGTAGGATTGCAGAACTGGTTGAGCCAGATTACCTGTCTGGATAGTGTCAGCTGATCCATCCAGTGCAGGGTCTGTGCAATATCTCAAGCACTGATCTTAGGTTTTACAATAGTGATATTATTCCCAGGAACAATTTGGGGAGGTTCAGACTCTTGGAGGCAAGGGGGGCCGCATGGCCCCTAAACTGTAATTTCTAAACTTGTAGCTAATTTGTTAGTCCTGCAAAGGCAGACTGGTCCCCAGGCAAGGAAGGGATTTTTTGAGAAAGGGCTATTATCAATTTTTTTCAGAGTTTAAACTATAAATTTCTTCCCAAGGCTAGTTCAGCCTATGCCTAGGAATGAAAAAAGAGAGTTTAGAGGTTAGAAGCAAGATGGGGTCGGTTAGGTCTAATCTCTTTCACTGTCATAATTTCCTCAGTTATGATTTTTGCAAAGGCGATTTGGAGTTCTAGAAGGTAAAAACAAGAAGAGGAAAGGCAACATTAAAAAGATTTACAATTGAAAATATTCTAGAATTGAACCAAGACATGAGGGGGTTCAGTGTATATTGCTCGGGTGATGGGTGAACCAAAATCTCACAAATCACCACCAAAGAACTTACTCATGTAACAAAATACCACCTGTTCCCCAATAACCTATGGAAATAAAAATTTTATTTTTCCATAAGTTATTGGGGTACAAGTGGTATTTGGTTATATGAGTAAGTTTTTTAATGGTTATTTGTGAGACTTTAGTCCACTCATCACCCGAGCAGTATACACTGCACCATATTTGTTGTCTTTTATCCCATGCCCCCTCCCACTCTTCCCCCCAAGTCCCCAAAGTCCATTGTATCATTCTTATGCCTTTGTGTCCTCAGAGCTTAGCTCCCACATATCAGTGAGAACATATGACAAAACAAGGCTCGTCAACACCCCCCAAAAACTCACTAGTTCACTAGCTACGGATCCAAACCAAGAAGAAATCCCCAATTTACCTGAAAAAGAATTCAGGAGGTTAGTTATTAAGCTAGTCAGGGAGGGACCAGAGAAAGGCAAAGCCCAATGCAAGGAAATCCAAAAAATGATACAAGAAGTGAAGGATGAAATGTTCAAGGAAATAGATAGCTTAAAGAAAAAACAATCAAAAATGAAGGCAACTTTGAACACACTTTTAGAAATGTGAAATGCCCTGGAAAGTCTCAGCAATAGAATTGAACAAACAGAAGAAAGAAATTCAGAGCTCAAAGACAACGTCTTTGAATTAACCCAATCCAACAAAGACAAAGAAAAAAAGATAAGAAAATAGGAACCAAGCTTCTAAGAAGTTTAGGAATATGTTAAACGACCAAATGTAAGAATAATTGGTGTTCCTGAGGGAGACAATTCTAAAAGCCTGGAAAACATATTTGGGGAATAATCGAGGAAAATTTCCCCAGCCTTGCTAGACACCTAGACATCCAATTACAAGAAGCACAAAGAACACCTGGGAAATTCATCTCAAAAAATCTCCACCTAGGTACATTGTCATTAGGTAAAAAAAAAAAAAAATTTAAAAAGAAAAGTCACAAATCCCAACATCCAGATAGATTTAAACAAAAATCAAATGCATCTAGAAAAGAAAAAACCCTAAAAGTGATTAAAAACGAAAACTAAACTGAATTATAAATAGTTCAGTCTTCTCATTAACATATACCAGAAAATCATGGAATAGTAGTTTGAAAATGCTGAGGTATTCGAGACCAGCCTGTCCAACATGGTGAAACCTCATCTCTACTAAAAATACAAAAATTAGCCGGGTGTGGTGGTGCACGCCTGTAATCCCAGCTATTTGGGAGGCTGAGGGAGAATTGCTTGAACCTAGGAAGCAGAGATTGCAGTGAGCTGAGATCACACCATTGCACTCCAGCCTGGGTGACAAGAGTGAGACTCTGTCTCAAAAAAAAAGAAAAAGAAAAAGAAAAAGAAAAAAGAAAAGAGAATGCTGAGGGAAAAATAACTGTTGGCCTAGAAGTCTGCACCCAGATGAACTATTTTTAAGAATGAAGAGAACAGAAAGACATTTACCAATAGAATCAGATATACATATATATATATATATATATTTTTTTTTTTTTTTGAGACAGAGTTTTATTCTTGTTGCCCATGTTGGAGTTTAATAGCACAGTCTCGGCTCACTGCAACCGCTGCCTCCTGGGTTCAAGCAATTCTCGTGCCTTAGCCCCCCAACTAGCTGGGACTGCAGGTGCCCGCCACCACGCCCAGCTAATTTTTGTATTTTTAGTAGAAACAGGGTTTCACCATGTTGGCCAGGCTGGTATCAAACTCCTGACCTCAGGCCATCCACCCACCTCAGCCTCCCAAAATGCTGGAATTATAGGCTTGAGCCACCGCACCCGGCCTAGATCACATACCCTCGTCGAAAGAACTACAAAAAAATGTACTTTAGTAAAAATGAAATTGAACTCGGAAGGTATGAGGTGAAAGAAGAAATAATAAGTTTTCTCCCATACACACACACACAAAGGTAGATACGTTGATATCTAAGTATTTACAGTAATAACAAATAATAATGTTTAAAATGGGGATGAGGTTAAAGCAATGTGGAACAAAAATACTTGATAATTAAATAGAAGTAAAAATGAGGGAGAATGGATTTCAAGTTAAAAAAACCTTTGCAGGTGAATGGATCCCCTAAATGGTATCAACAAATTTTAAATATCTTGTACTTTTTGGAAGCAGAACAAAAATATTGATTAACTTTACACTCTATTAGATATGCCTATTAAAAACTTCTGGAGGCTGGATGCAGTGGCTCACACCCGTAATCCCAGCACTTTGGGAAGCCAAGGCGGGTGGATCACCTGAGGTCAGGAGTTCAAGACCAGTCTCGCTAACATGGTGAAACCCCATCTCTATTAAAAATACAAAAAATTAGCCAGGCATGGTAGTGGGCACCTGTAATCCCAGCTACTTGGGAGGCTGAGGCAGGGGAATCATTTGAACCCGGGAGGCGGAGGTTGCAGAGAGCCGAGATCATGCCATTGCACTCCAGCCCGCTTCAAAAGAAAAAAAATAAAGAAAGAATAATAGGATACAACTTCACACCTAGTGATCTGACAAAGATGAAAGTAGGAAAACTGAGAAAAAGGTATTCTCAAAACCACCAGTGAAGTGTTAACTGGCATAGCCACTTCGGTGGTACCCACTAAAGTTGAAGACTGGTGATCCATACAATACCATACCACCATCTGTAAGTGTATTTTTCAGAAGAATTCTCACACACAGGCATAAAGAAATGGAAGTATTTTCATATATCAACTTATATGAAAATGAGACTTTTGAAATAAACACTCACCAATAGGGGAATAGGTGAACTAACTAAAATTTATCGTAGAATAGAATGTCATGCAGAGATTAACACATAAGCTACAACTAGACAAACCAACGTGGAAAAATCTCAAAACATAACATTGGATGGGCCGGGCCTGGTGGCTCACGTGTGTAATCCCAGCACTTTGGGAGGCTGAGGCGGGTGGATCACTTGAGGTCAGGAGTTCAAGACCAGCCTGGCCAACGTGGTCTCTTCTAAAAATACAAAAATTAGCCAGGTGTGGTGGTGTGCACCTGTAATCCCAGCTACTCGGGAGGCTGAGGCAGGAGAACTGCTTGCATCCAGGAGGCAGAGGCTGCAGTGAGCCGAGGTCGTGCCACTGCACTCCAGCCTGAGTGACAGAGGGAGACTCCGTCTCAAAAAAAGAAAAAGAAAAAAAAAAAACAGTAATCACTACATCCTTTTCAATCTCACACAGAAGCTCCCCACTGTGGGTTTTACATGGTGGCTTCCAGAGCTGTGGTCCTCACCGCTGGAGCTCTTTCTGTGGCTTTTAATGGAAAATGGCTTTCAATTTGACAGATACTCATTTTTATATACATGGGAAGTCTACTTTCTAGATACTTATCTCTGAAGATAATTTTGATGTTTGTCACAAATAAGTTGTAAACTAAAATTAGTTCAAAATATTGACATTTTCTGAGGATTCTAATTCAGTACTCTATCAGAAAATGTGTTTGCCATTCAAACCAGTACGACACTGCAAAGCTTCTAATATGAATGTGTTGCAAATTACCCCCAAATTTAGTGGCTTAAAGCAAATGACAACCCTTATTTTGCTCACAACTCTGTAATTTAGGCAGGACTAAGTGGGATTAGCTTGTCTCTGCTCCACTCAGAATCAGCAGGGGTGGCTTGGAGACTGGTGGCTGGAATTATCTAAATACCTGTTCACTCATATGTCTGGTAACTGATGCTGGCTCCTGGCTGAGACCTCAGCTGGAGTTTCTGGCTAGAACATCTCCACAGGGCATCTCCTTGTTGCCTGGGCTTCCCTCGTAGCATGGTGGCTGGGTTCCAGGGGCAAGAATCCCAAAAGAGAGAGAGCCAGGCTCACATCATGTTTTATGACCTAATCTTGGAAGTCACATAACATCATTTCTCCCACATTCTTTTCTCTTTTTTTGTGACGGAGTCTCACTCTGTCACCCAGGCTTGAGTGCAGTGGCGCCATCTCAGCTCACTGCAACCTCCACCTCCCGGGTCCAAGCAGTTCTCCTGCCTCAGCCTCCCAAGTAGCTTGGGATCACAGGTGCCTGCCACCACGCCTGGCTAATTTTTGTATTTTAATAGAGATGGAATTTCACCGTGTTGGCCAGGTTGGTCTTGAACTCCCGACTTCAGGTGATTCGCCCACCTCCGCCTCCCAAGGTGCTGGGATTACAGGCGTGAGCCACTGCACCCAGCCCATTTCTCCCACATTCTATTGGGGTTTCCTGGGCAAGAATCCTGAGAGAAAACAGCCAGGCTCACACCACATTTTATGACCTAATCTTGGAAGTCCCGTGACATAATTTCTCCCACATTGTATTGGTCAAGCAGTTGCAAAGTCCAGGGATCAGAAACATTGCAGTGTGCATTTTTGGAAAATACAACATCTTCAGACAGTGATGTTGAGCCATCCATCCATTCTCCTCCAACCTAACAATTTTAGGAAAGGACCTTTGAGTATGTGCGTGTGTGTGTGCGTGTGTGTTTCTGTGTGACCATAATCCTGTTTTGAGTTAATTGTAGTTTTCAGTTGCTGCTATTTTTTAAATTCTAAATCATAATTTTATACATTACCCACATTAGTGTGGGTCCATAGTTATCAGTTTAGTTTGCTGAAGGTTAACTCTGAAGCCCATGCTGGTTAATCATGCATATTTATATTAATACTATTTGGTATATAAATTTATACTAATTGGAAATTAAGATGTGTCTACAAGGTATTTTGAATATAAAGGTATTTTGAATATCAATAGATGTGTGGATAATCACCCTGAATGAATGTACTCATACAATGACTGATGTGTTATCCATGAATTCATGCTTTTTTTTTTCTTAGACGGAGTCTCACTTTGTCACCCAGACTGGAGTGCAGTGGTGCAATCTCCGCTCACCACAACCTCCCCCTCCCGGCTTCAGGAGATTCTCCTACCTAAGCCTCCCGAGTAGCTGGGGGTACAGGCACACACCATTGTGCCCAGCTAATTTTTGTATTTTTAGTAGAGACGGGGTTTCACCATGTTGGCCAGGGTGGTCTTGAACTCCTGACCTCAGGTGATCTACCTGCCGTGGCCTCCCAAAGTGCTGGGATTAAACAGGTGAGCCACCGCGCTCAGCTGAATTCATGTTATTTAAGTAACTTGCAATCCATTATGAAGGTAAGTGTAATGAAAGTACTTTTAAGTTTATAAGGCATTTTATAAAGTAAATGTATACATTCATGTATTTATTTAGCTTTTTGAATAACTGTTAGAGTGAATTATTTTCTTATTTGAAACAGGAATGAGAGGAACTGAGATAATGTTTTTCTACCCAAGGGGCCCCAGGTGCTTAATAAAGTCTGCTGAACTGGACCAAAATTGAATAACTCATTCATTCATTCATTCATTCATTTATTCACTCCTGTATTCACCCAACACACTGACTGAATTGTCGAGGAAGGTGAAAGAGAGGAGGGAACCAAGGATGACCTCAAGGTTTCAGGCTTGGGTGACTGAGTCACTAGCGGTGTTGTTTCTAAGGTGGAGAACGTAGGAGGAAGGTTAGATATTAACCTCTCCAGGAGTGTGACCTCACTATCTGTAAAATGGAAACACATTCTCTTGCGGTTCCAGGGGCAATAATCCTGAGAGAAAGAGCCAGGCTCACACCACCTTTTATGACCTAATCTTTGAAGTCCCATAACATCATTTCTCCCACATTCTGTCGGCCAACGCAGTTGCAAAGTGCAGGGACAAGAAATACCGCAGGGTGCATTTTTGGAAAAAGCACAGATACACAGAATGGTCACCTATACATTCCCCTCCAACACAACACTTTTATGAAAGGATCTTTGTGTGTGTGTGTGTGTGTCTGTGTGTGTACATGCACGCGTGTCTATGTGCCCTACCACCCTTCCCCTCAGGGTTGCCGTTTAGATCTTAAGATCTTCCTATGCTGATGAGACGCCAACACTTGCAATACTTTAGATGAGTCCATCCCTCCCTACACTGGGCTTGGGTTATAGCTAAGATGCTTCCTTTATTAATCAGTGCTATGGAACAGGGAATCATAAGAAGAGCATGGAGAAAACCAATGATTCTCCACTTAACCCAACAAAAATAAACCTTTTAAAAACACACCTACATGACAGCATATACTGTTGCTGGATTTGGTGAATGGCATGTGTGATTTTTTTTTTTTTCCTCAGGCTGGAGTGCAATGGCACGATCTCAGCTCACTGCAACCTCTGCCTCTGAGGTTCAAGCGATTCTCCTGCCTCAGCCTCCCTACTAGGGGTGCTCACTACCATGCCCAGCTAATTTTTGTATTTTTAGTAGAGATGGAGTTTCCATCTTGACCAGGCTGGTCTCAAACTCCTGACCTCAGATGATCCACCCGCCTTGGCCTCCCAAATGGCTGGGATTACAGGCATGAACCACCACGCCTGGCCGGCATGTGTGATTTGACTTTACTTTGCAATAGTAAGAATGGGCTTCACAGATCCATCCACTTGTCCATTTATTCACCCGAGGTATGTAAATATTGTAAAACCAAGAAGGAAAGGGCATGGCTGATTGTACCTCAACAGGACCGAACCCACTTCCTTAGACTCAGGAGCACCCATCTTCCACCTGCAAAATGAACCATGAAGGAAGAAGTTCAAATTCCCATCTAGGTGCACTTTCCTGACCACCACTTTCCAGCCCACCTACTTTAAAATCCCAGGCTACCAACACTTTGATATCTTTGGAGACTGGCGATCCACTCATTCTACTACTTTTTCATCATCTGTCACCTTTCTCAGGTCCTCACTTCCCTCCACACAGTTTAGATTCCACGTGTTCCTCAGTATAATGGCTCCTTTGCAAACACCTCTTCTGTCCATCTCCCATGGCAAAGCTACTCAACTGGCAGATGCCATTTCTCATTGAATTCAACCATTACATCTCTTGTGCCTGTCCTTAGGCAGCTGAGCACTGCTAGGAAAGAAATGCCACAATTATGCTAACTGATCTCACTTTAAATTTATGACCATGTATTTCTTTTTTTATTATGATGCTTTAAGTTCTAGGGTACATGTGCACAACGTGCAGGTTTGTTACATAGGTATACATGTGCCATGTTGGTTTGCTGCACCCATCAACTTGTCACATGTATGTATATTGTGGCGCCATTCACAATAGCAAAGACTTGGAACCAACCCAAATGTCCATAAATGATAGACTGGATTAATAAAATGGGACCAGGTATTTCAAATCAGTGCTTAACACAGACCAATGATCCTGCCTATATCCTATCAATTCCCCCTTCTCACTTTCTGAGATGCCACCATGACTCCTTCTTTGTCAAACCTCCAAAATACCTCCTACCACCTGGGCTGACTGCATCACCTTGTGGTTTTTGCTAAATAGGAACTATCAGATAAGAACAACTTCCCTCTTCCACGATCAAGTCCAGCTGTCTCCTGACACTCATGCCCATATATTCTGCCACTCATTCGGTGACAGGGGATGAATTGTTGCTGATGCTATCAAAAGCCACTAGAGCCCTACCTTCCCTTCCCTTTCACCCACTCAATGACTTTATTACTACAGTCAGTGATATAGTTTGGATGCTTGTCCCCACTCAGATCTCATGTTGAATTGTAATCCCCAATGTTGAAGGTGGGGCCTGGTGGGTGGTGTTAGATCATGAGGTTGGATTGCTCATGAATGGCATGGGCCATCTGCTTGGTGATAAGTGAGTTCTGGCCAGGCACAGTGGCTCACACCTGTAATCCCAGCGCTTAGTGAGGGCTGAGGCGGGTGAAGCACCTGAGGTCAGGAGTTCGAGACCAGCCTGGCCAACACAGCGAAACCCCATCTCTACTAAAAATACAAAAACTAGCTGGGTGTGGTGGCAGGCACCTGTAATCCCAGCTACTTGGGAGGCTGAGGCAGGAGGCTGAGCCGAGATAATGCCATTGCACTCCAGCCTGGCCAACAGAGCAAGACTCCATCTCAAAAAAATAATAAAAAAAAATAAAAGTGTGGGGCACCCCCACCTCTCTGTCTCTCTCCCTCTCTCTGTCTCTCTCTCTTTTCTGCCTTCACCATGTGATGTACCTGCTCTGCCTTTGCCTTCTGCAATAACTGGAAACTTCTTGAGGTCTCCCAGACACAGATGCCTCTATGTTTCCTGTACAGCCTGCAAGAACCATGAGCCAATGAACACTCTTTTCTTTATAAGTTACACAGTCTCAGGTATTTCTTTATACCAACGCAAGAATAGCCTAATACAGTTACCCTCTATCTTTCTGTAGCTTCAGTTGATACCTCTGTCCTAAATCATAGAAACATGTTTCACTATCTTCAATTTAAAGATACCCTATCCTGATTCCACATTTCCCACCAACTCTTGGCCCATTCTCAGCTACTCTTCATGATAAAATTTGACTGTTGCGTGGTGGCTTATGCCTGTAATCCCAGCACTTTGGGAGGTAGAGGCGGGCAAATCACCTGAGGTCAGGAGTTTGAGACCAGCCTGGCCAACATGGCAAAAACCCGTCTCTACTAAAAATACAAAAATTAGCTGGGCGTGGTGGTGTGCACCTGTAGTCTCAGCTACTGGGGAGACTGAAGCAGGAGAATCGCTTGAATTCCAGAGGCTGAGATTGCAGTGAGCAGAGATGGCACCACTGTACTCTAGCCTGAGCAACAGAGTGAGAACCTGCCTCAAGAAAAAAAAAAAAAAACCTTTATACTGCCTGCCTCTTCCTCCTCACCTCTCATTCTTTGCTAAGTCAGTCAAAATGATCTTCATGTAATTCAGCTGCATGTTGTGTTGTAGGTCAAGAGACTGAGACCCGTTCATTAATCCTTGTGCAGGATTCCCACAGCTCATCTGTGGCAAAGTGAAGCCCAGAACCCTTGAAGCTGAATTCCTATTTCTTTCAAGGTGTTCTCCACCCCCCTCCAACATCTTTGATCTCACCCTTATCCTGCTTATTTCACTTAATCAAAACTGACCTTAGAAGAGCTTCCCAACTCATATTTCCCTAAAGTAAACCCCAGGTGAGCCAATTCCTGCCATCTTCAGCTCCTCCCCAATCCACGCCCAAGTTCAGACGTTTCATCTTCTCTACACTGGTTCCTCAGGTATCTGGACACAAGATAGAGGCAGAAACGTGAGTGTGCCGATCACGTTATCTTCAACATCCCTTGTTTCCTCAAGCTCCGATTGAGTAAATCATATCTGCAATTTAACTCTTAGTCAAGAGGCCCTTGAGTCTGACTTCAGAGACTTATTTTATGGCTCTTCGTATGTCAGGTATGAAAATGAAGGATGTCTTACTTGCTTCACTGGGATGCTCCCACGCAGTAAATCACAGGGGCATGGCAGTGAAAGGAGACTGTGTTTTAGGAAATTAAAGGTAAAGGGAAGGACCTGGCTTATTGGAGGCAGGGAGAGAAGAGGGAACAGAAGGCAAAGGCCGGAAGCTCAGGTGTTTGCAAAATGTGCTGCTGGAATCCAGGCTGACACCGGGGAAAGAGGCATTTCACGCTCGATGTTTACTCACTGACAGTCCTGGGGCAAATGAGTGCAGCTTTTACAGGCCAGGAACTCTCCAATTAGAGAAGAGAGGCCTCAACTCCACAAACCAGAGGCAAGAATCTAGCTGACTCCTGCCCATTTCAGTCTGGTAAGCCCATTTATTATGGTATCATTCATACATTTAAGATTACCTTGATTAGGTTTTTTTTTTATCTTAATTTTCTTGAGACAGGGTGTTACTCTGTTGCCCAGACTGGAGTGCAGTGGTGCCATGATGACTCACTGTAACCTCTACCTCCTGGACTCAAGCAATCCTCCCACTTCAGCCTCTTGAGTAGCTGGGGCCACAGACACACACCTCCATTCCTGGCTAAATTTTTTTTTTTTTTTTTTGGTAGAGATGGGAGTCTTGCTATGTTGCCCAGGCTGGTCTCGAACTCCTAGACTCAAGCCATCTTCCCACCTCAGCCTCCCAACGTGCTGGGATGACTGGCATGAGACACTGCACACGGCCAATGTATGTAATTTTAGATGAACTTAACCCTCCCTACACTGGGCTTGGGTTATCGATAGCTAAGATGCTTCGTTTATCAATCAGTGGCATGGACCACAGAATCATAAGAAAGGCATGAAGAAAATATAGGTAAAAATGTAGATTCAAGGTATCCCCCAAGGTAGCTTAGTCTGCCTCCTAACTCCTCATCATTAATTGCTTCTGCCTTTTTTCCCCCGTGTTGGTGACTAGAATTAAGTAACTCACTTTCTGATCAATGTCTTTCTGCTCAACCCTAAAAGCCCTTTAGATTTTTTTTTTTTTTTTGAAACGGAGTCTCCCTCTGTTGCCCAGGCTGGAGTGCAGTGGCACAAACTTGGCTCACTGCAACCTCTACCTCCCGGGTTCAAGTAATTCTCCTGCCTCAGCCCCCTGAGTAGCTGGGACTACAGGCATGTGCCACCACGCCTGGCAAATTTTTGTATTTTTAATAGAAATGGGGTTTCACCATGTTGGCCAAGCTGGTTTTGAACTCTTGACCTCAGGTGATCAGTCCTCCTCGGCCTCCCAAAGTCCTGGGATTACAGGCATGAGCCACCACGTCTGGCCACCCTTTTTAGATTATATTGATCAACCCAGAAAGCCTCTCTGTCTTTTTTGGGTCCTCAGAGCTCCTAGTCTCCTTTTCTTTGTCCTAATTAGTGGAGAGATGGGAGAAAGTGTTCCTATAGAAGCTTCTTCAGGGAAAACTATTTTTTTAATTAACCAGTCTTTCAGTTAGGAATAATACTGGTTGCATGCAACAGAGACCCAACCTATACAGGCAGAATAAAATTACATTTTCTTTTTCTCATACAATAGGAGTGAAGAGGTAGGCTTTCTGGGGCTGGTGCTATAGCTCTGTGATGCCATCAGAGGCCCTAGTTTCTGCTTACCTTTCTGCTCAGTCATGCCTTAGTGAGTGCTTCTTGCCTCATGGACACAATATGGCTGCTGTACCTCCTACATCACGTCTAAGTTTCAGGAAGGCATAATGAAGTTCTGCTGGCATTGAATGAGCTCTGAGTTCAACTGACTGATGATGGTCTCACTCCCATGCCTGACAATTGGCTGGCTATCAGCTGAGGTAACCACGGTTACAGTGCTATGTGTCTCTCATGATCCAACAGGCTAACCTGGGCTATTTCACAAGCTAGTAGTCACATTTTCCCAAGAGAGGACAATCTCCAATGTGCAAGCACTAGTCAAGCTTCTGCTTGCATCTCATTAGCCAACATCCCATTGGCCAAAGCCAATCACAGTGTCAATGTGAGGATGACATGGATGCAGGGATGAGAAGAATTTATAGCCATTTTTGCAATCTACTGCACTATCTTGAAGAAATTTACATCATAACCAGCTATACCTAATGTAGCCTACTTTGTTCTACAGAAATAAACTAGTAATAAGAAAAATCCTAATTTTAAATATTTTATTTACTTATACACATCTTTCTTTGCAAATGCATTCTCTTTATTCTAAGATAAAACACATAATGAGAGGAATAATAGAGCTTTGTGGGGAAAAAACATGCTGTTGTCTCTATCTAAACACCAATTTTGGAAGAATTAAGCAGATTTTGTCAAAGCATGTCTCAGTTTGTGCAATTCTTATAAACACTTTTGTGTCTCATGTCAGGTTCCAAAGAGATAACACGTTTTAATTTCCTACTTTGTGAAAAATGCTAAGATTTTCATTATCAAAGACTAAGAACACACTCAATTCTTACAGTCACGTGTCTGTGTTGGCATGGTGCCTACACAATCACAGATGCTGGTGCTTGCCAGAGAGGTCACAGAAAAATCACACCCAGTGGACTCTTGGGGAAGTATGTTTAATCAGTTTAATCTGTTTATATGGCTCAATGAGGACTTTTGGAAGTGGTGGGCAGTGATACAGGGAAGCTGATGAGGAGTTTGGGTTAATGTGAATAAGCTTATAGCCTGGCTGGTAGCCTGGGATGCCCAAGGTTTCCATGGCAGCCCCCTGGGAAGGTGATATGTCCAGTGTCATCTGTACATCTGGACCTTTAGTTCACTTGGTGTATTAGTCTGTTTTCATACTGCTAATAAAGACACACCCAAGACTGGGTAATTTATAAAGGAAAGAGCTTTAATGGACTCACAGTTCCACATGGCTGGGGAGGCCTCACACCCATGGTGGAAGGTGAAGGCAAAGCAAGACACGTCTTACATGGTGGCAGGCAAGAGGGCATGTGCAGGAGAACTGCCCCTTTATAAAACCATCAGCTGTCCCGAGACTTATTCACTATCACAAGAACAGCTGGGGAAAAATCTGCACCCATGATTCAGTGACCTCCCACAGATCCCTCCCATGACATGTGGGGATTATTACAATTTGAGGTGAGATTTGGGTGGGGACACAGAGCCAAACCACATCACCTGGTCTAGGTAGATGGCGATGGCAATTGCACTGGGAGTTACCATCTTGTTTTAGCCAGTGATATTCCTGGGCCCGTCAATCTCCCTGAGGATTAGCATGCATTTTTTTTTCTGCATGGTCAGGAAGGAGTCCTGCCCTCTGACTCAACCAAAGATGGCCACGGCTAAAGAGGGGAGAAGGCCAGGCACGGTGGCTCACACCTGTAATCTCAGCACTTCGGGAAGCCAAGGCAGGCAGATCACGAGTTTGAGACCAGCCTAGGCAACATGGTGAAACCCCATGTCTAACTAAAAATACAAAAATTAGCCAAGTGTGGTGGCGCACACCTGTAATCCCAGCTACTCAGAAGGCTGAGGCACGAGAATTGCTTGAACCCGGGAGGTGGAGCTTGTAGCAAGCTGAGATCACGCCCCTGCACTCCAGCCTGGGTGACAGAGTGAGACTCCGTCTCAAAATAAATAAATAAATAAATAATAAAAATAAAGAGGGGAAGAGTAGGTGCAGTGAGGGAGGGAAAACTCAGAGGGTCCTACTGGGGTCTCCCACCGCTCCAGAAAGGTCCCTCCAGCCTGATCGTTTATTCCTTTAAGAAATCTCTTGGAGCCAGGCACGGTGACTCATGCCTGTAATCCCAGCACTTGGAGAGGCTGAGGCAGGAGAATCATTTGAACCCAGGAGTTTGAGACCAGGCTGGGAAACATAGTGAGACCCTCATCTCTCCAAAAAAAAGTTGTAGTGGTGCATGCCTGTAGTTCTAGCTACTTGAGAAGCTGAGGTAGGAGGATGGCTTGAGCCCAGGAAATCAAGGCTACAATGCGCTGAGACCATGCCACTGCACTCCAGCCCAGGTGACAGAGCAAGACCCTGTCTCAAAAAATAATAATAATAATAAAATAAATAAAAAAGAAATCTCCTGGGAAAGAAAATGTATCCACAAATTTACCCCTCACACCACTTTCTTCCAAGTTAACACTTCAGGCAGGGTTGATGCTCAAAATATTAACTACTTATCAGGAGGGATTCCCAACCAAGCTCATCAGGTAGTGGCAGTGGAGCTATAGGTGTGTATCTGACTGAGCACCAGCCTTGCCTGCAGGCAAGGATAGGGACTGAGGAAAACCAAAGTGGAGGTCTACCCTGTAAGGGCCAGGAGAGCAGATCCACACTGCCCAACACCCCAAAGCTCCATGGCCTCACAGCGAGTTTACAGCTAAATGTCTCTGATCTCTGGCAGCCTCAGCAGCCTGCTTCAGCCTCCAAGCTGTCTCATGGACCAGTTTGCAGGTCACCTGTGGTAGCAGACAGCCTGTCCTTGTGACCTTGGGCAAGTCACATACATCTCTGAGCTTCTGATTTTTATATGTAAAGTAATAACTTGACATTATCACCTTATAAGACTGTTGAGAAGATCTGGGAAGCTTAAAGCCATAAACCAGGTGTCAGCAATTTTTTCTATGAAAAGTCAGGTAGTCAATATTTCAGTCAATACTTGTAAAGCAGCTCTAGACATCCATCTTCATTTGCATATTTGTAAATGAAGAGGCATAATGTAAGTATGTTCCACCCAACTGTGAGTATCTAATCCCCTACACTGCTCCTGTGCTGCCAGTGACCCCTCTGAGATGGATGAACACAGTTGACCTCCCCAGTACTGTGGCTTCAGGAGTGGGGAGACTGCCTCTTCCATTTTGACACTTCCTCCAGCATGTGGGAGAGCTTTTACAGAATTCTTCATAGTAAAGCTGAAACTAGGCCTTTCTGAGACTCTGGGGAAGGTTTGGGGAAAATATACAGGGAAAGCAACACAGAAAATAGCTTATTGTGAGTATCTAAAGCCATCCTGACTTGTCTGTAGCTTGCTATCCTGTGACCAGAGCACTCGGCCCCATCAGTAGAAATGCGTCCAGAGTCCCCACGCCCTGGAGCTCAGGTCAAGCTAATTTCTTTTCTTTCCTTTTCTTTCTTTCTTTCTTTTTGTTTGTTTGTGTTTGTTTGGAGATGGAATCTTGTTCTGTTGCCCAGGCTGGAGTACAGTGGTGCGATCTTGGCTCACTGCAACCTCCACCTCCCAGGTTCAAGTGATTCTCCTGCCTCAGCCTCCCAAGTAACTGGGATTACAGGTGCATGCTAAAATTAGCCATGCCTGGCTAATTTTTTTTTTTTTTTTTTTTTAGTAGAGGTGGGGTTTCACCAGGTCAGCCAGGCTTGTCT
Organism: Symphalangus syndactylus; assembly: GCF_028878055.3. Lineage (NCBI taxonomy): Eukaryota > Metazoa > Chordata > Mammalia > Primates > Hylobatidae > Symphalangus > Symphalangus syndactylus. Next base: position 64,677,064 of record NC_072431.2, on the reverse strand, counting down.
CGAACTCCTGGCCTCAATTGATCCGCCCGCCTCAACCTCCCAAAGTGCTAGGATTATAGGCATGAGCCATTGTACCCAGCCCCCAGGCTCATTTCTATCCCTAGAGTAAGGCAGACACTTTCTCCCTCAAATCGGGGGTCTGCTTTCTGATTCCTCCCTTCTTGCCATAGAGCTGATCTCTTCCCAGGATGATTGAAGGTTCGATCCTCTGCTCCCTTCAAAGGAAATTCAACTCCCATCCACTAGACAATGGTCTGACCCTAAGGCCCTGGTGAGGAATATCACACCCCAGCGTTATATCAGTTCAATTTCAAAAATTTAGGTCATTTATTCTGAGTTTGGAGAAAAACAGGTAGCTACAGCAGGCTCAGTCTACTTCCTATTCAAATTATCTTCATTAAGGTTCAAAAAGCCTTAGGGGTGCTCCAATCTTGCCTGTTCTTTACCTCCTTATACCATGCTCCCTTACCCAGTTCTCAGACTCTGTTTCCAGTTACCCAATACACCCAACTCCAGAGCCTCATGATTTCATGCTTTAGAACCTATGACCCCCACCCAGTAGTTTTCACCCTGCCCTGTCACAAGCCAGGGGTCATGGACATGTTTGTGATCTCTTATTCTGCAGCCTCTGTGAACCAGATGATTAGAAAACTGAGGGCTAAAACTCAGCTAAACATATTGTGGGGGAGTGAAAATGTGAGTCACCAAAGATAGCCCAAAGTAACTGGCAGGGCAGGAGGGTGAGCAAATGCAGCATCTCCTGGGTCCCAGTTAACAGTTGTCTGCAAATCCAAAGGTACCAACTGATCAACAGAAAACAGGAAGATAATGATAGACACGCAGCACTCTGGCTTCCAGCAACCACACTCCTGACTGCAGACCCTCCTTAAAAGACCACCAGAATTACCTGTTGATGAAGCAAAAGTAGGTTTACTGATCTGTTGCAATCAGAGAGAGCATCATCTTAGCAGAGGGTCTCGGAAGCATCACAAAAGTCAGAAGCAGATATTTAAGACTCAGGGGTCTGGGCTTAAGAGACTTCAGGTGGGCCTTTCAATGTGGCAATCTTACTGGCATTGGGAAAAAATTCATGTTATAATAATTTAGAATTGATGGGCACAGTCTGGATAAGTATACAGTTGTTTGATCATTGAGCTTGTATTAGTCATTTTGACACGGCTATAAAGATACTACCCAAGACTGGGTAGTTTATAAAGGAAAAAGATTTAATTGACTCACAGCATGGCTGGTGAAGCCTCAGGAAACTTACAATTATGGTGGAAGGGGAAGCAGGCACTTCTTCACAAGGCAGCAGGAGAGAGAAGAGACAGCATGTACAAGAGGAAATGTCAAACACTTAAAAAACCATCAGATCTCATGAAAACTCCCTCACTATCACAAGAACAGCATGGGGGAAACTGCCCCCATGATCCAATCACCTCCAACAAGGTCTCTCCCTCAATACCCGGGGATTACAATTCAAGATGAGATTTGGGTGGGGACACAAAGCCAAACCATATCAGAGCTGTTTTGCCCCAAGGGGAAAACTATTGCTTCAATAAATTGGTTTTCAGAAATTTTCTGATATGAGCAGAGAAGATATTTATTGGTTTATGGTCTTATCTTTCTTAGCAAGAATTTCCTGGACCAGTTTAATAAAGTCATATTGACACACAGATGGTCTCAGTTCTCAGTACAGACAGTTCAGCTTTGTGTATGCAGGTAGTCTCAATTCTCAACACTCAACCAGAATATAGCCCTGCCCCAAGGGTGACTAGAAGCCTACATGTGTCTTGAGAACACAAGACTGGTTGAGAGTCCTTCATGTTCACCAGGCTTTGAACAAAGCAGGCCTAAATATGTGCAGAGAGTGCAGTAAGCTCTCTCAGAAAAAAAAAAAAAAGAACATCCTTTGGTTGCCTGAGAGACAGGCCTGGCATCCTGAAGACAAGTGGTGACCTAGGGTACTCTGCAATACCCCAGTCTTGATCCAAGACTTGCAGGGAAATAAATGTTGGCAGTGACTGCCTAAGCTCTGTCCAGAGGAAGGGATGTCTTATCACATGGGTTTTGAATGTGATGGTCCCACTGGCAAAAGAGCCCCCTTACAGACATGACTCAGCAAGCTGTCAGACCCTGAAGCCATTAAACTTTCAAGATCACATAATTAAAAACCTCTTTGTTTAGGTTCCATGCTCCACGGGAGACCTCCCAATGGTTATATGGCTCCTCACCGAGCTTGCCTCCAGGGAGAGAATGTGATGCAGGCAGTCTCTTAAGTGTCCAATTTCTCAGCAGTTGTAGTTCCCACAGTGAACTTTAAAACTGGCATTCTGGTTTTACACTTCAGACTCTGCTGTCTGAGTGAGTATCTTTCTAGGAAATGGATCTGCAATTGGTGTGCAAATAAATTGCATTTTTGGACCTGAAAGACTGAAAGCTAGATTTTGAATGGTGTAGAATGCATCCTGAAGCTACCTGGATTTCTCCTAATGAAACTGAAAACTTGAAGCTCATCTGTCCAAGCAGTGAAGCTTACACTGTCATTCATTAATCACCATATCCCTTTCTTTAAATGGGAAAATATATGCTAACTTCAAAATTGGTAACATACAAATATTTAGGGTACAACCCCATGTGCAGCTTGGAAACTACTGACAAAGAAATGGACGAGATTCCAGGTCAAGACGGCAGACTGCACGAATGCATGAAGCCCTCCTCCCTCTCAAACCACATAGGAATACTGCATAGTGTACATGGTTTTTACAAAATTCGAAATGTATAGCTAAGCCCAAAAGCAAGATTGAGAACCTGCAGGTACCAGAAATACTGCAATGTGTAGAAGTTGAAACTGTTTGGCCATGGGAGTAACTAAACAAGATATATGCCTGTGTGGGTAGAGGTTTTAAAGCCTCCATGGAGGATGGAGTTGAAGCCAAGTCTCCACATTTGGCACAGGAGCAGAAACTGAACCCCTTAGCAGAAGCCAGGCACCAGTAAATGTCTTTCCTGTCCTTGAAATGGAATTAGAAGAACTTTATCACTGATTCAAACCCATAGTCTTTAAGAAATAGAACCCCCCTTGGCTAGGCGTGGTGGCTCACGCCTGTAATCCCAGCACTTTGGGAGGCCGAGGTGGGTGGATCACGAGGTCAGGAGATTGAGACCATCCTGGCTAACACGGTGACACCCCGTCTCTACTAAAAATACAAAAAATTAACCAGGCGTGGTGGCGGGCGCCTGTAGTCCCAGCTACTCGGGAGGCTGAGGCAGGAGAATGGCACGAACCCGGGTGGCGGAGCTTGCAGTGAGCCGAGATTGCGCCACTGCACTCCAGCCTGGGTGACAGAGTGAGACTCCATCTCAAAAAAAAAAAAAAGAAAGAAAAGAAATAGAACCCCTCAACCTCTCAACTGGCCCTGCCTGAGACTATGAGATCAGAATTCTTAACCTGACTGCCTACAAGGTGCAAAAACGAGCCTAGATACAAATGTAAAACATTGGCCCTGAGATTTTCTCTGTAGCCCCAATAGAGGCAATTATGAAAATTCCCATGGAAGAGTCTCTGCAAGCCATAATATGTGCCACAGGTGTAAAACATGGTTCATGCTGAAGATACAGTCCAGACAGCATTTGAAAACATCAAATGCTATAGGACATCATCAGCAAACAATAAATGGCCATATCCAAGAAACCATAAATAATAAATCAATATGAGTGGAACTTTAAAATAAGTTTACTTGAAATATACATATATGGAGAAAGAAATAGAGTCTATCAGGCATGAAAAAGATATAATGAAAAAAAGGTAGATTAGAAAAAGGAGCTACTGGAAATTATAGAAGTAAAAAAAAATACAGTGATTTGAGAAAAATATGCAATGGAGAGTTTAAACAGACAACTAGAGCTAGCCAAAGAGAGAATTGGTGAAATGAAGTACACAGATGGGAATTCTCCCAAAATAAGGCATATATATCTATATATATACACACATACAAGCTGTTTTGACCTTAGCTATGCAATTTGAATTTTGTAAAAACCGTATACATTATGCAGTATATATGCATACACACACAAATAGAAAAGAAAAATGGAAAAAAAAAAACTATAAGCTCCAAGATACATGAAAGGAGAATTCTAAAAGGAGTGGGGAGAAAGAATCAGTGTAGCAATTGGAAGGTGTTAGGCTACAAGTAATAGGAAGTCCAACCAACAGTGACTTACAGAAGAGGATTATTTCTGACCCACAGCAAGAAGTCTTGCAGAAGAGGCTGTCCAGAGCTAGAGCAGCAGCTCACCCCATGCCAAAAATAAACAAACAAATAAATAAGCAAATAAATTATAGGTGGATTAAAGATATAAACATGAGAGATAAACCTGAAAGTCATTACAAGAAAATATTGGAAAATAATTCTATGGCCTACAGTAGGTCATATAGAATATATAGAAATATAATTTCTATATATTTTTTAAGAAGAAAAAAACATAGCTTAAATAGATCAAAAATTAATTTTTTTGAATCCTACTTCAGGCAAAATTAGAAGCAACAGATTTGAGGTAAATGTTCACAGTCCACGTAACCAACAAAAATTAGTATCCACAGTTTCTGTAGATTACAAAGGTAAAGATAAACAAAGCAAATACAAATAGGAACAAAAGACAGGAAAATGCAATCCAGAAAGGAGGGATGACTCTGAGTGGGTAATAAACAAGTGAAGCAGTATTCATCCTCGTGTCACTGGTGGTCAGGGAAGCGCAAATTAAAACTATGAGATAAAATCGCACAATATCAAATGTTGATGAGAATGTGATGAAATGTGAAGTGGAAACTTTAAGCCTCGCTAGAGCAGAGGGGCTGTAATATAATACATCCCCTTGGGAGAGCAATCTGGCAAAGTCTGCTAAAACTTAAACTTAATAATTACTTGTATGCTTATGCTAAAGAGATTTTCTCATGAGCACTCAAAGGTTGTATATTTACAAGAATTTTTAGCAGCCTTGTTAATAATAGCAATAAATCAGAAAGAATAATTTTTATCAAAAATAAGTTAAAATAAATTTCAGTATATCCAAACATAAAATTGCTAATTATTAAATTAATTAAATTGAGGTGCATCAAGTGGATAGCTACCATAAACCAAACCATGAATGAAAAAGAGTTGCAGGGCTGAGCACAGTAGCTCATGCCTGTAAATCCCAGCACTTTGGGAGGCCGAAGTGGGAGGATCACTTGAGCCCAGGAGTTTGAGACCAGCCTGGGTAACATAGCGAAGACCCATCTCTACTAAAAATACAAAAATTAGCCGGGCATGGTGGCACATGCCTGTAATCCCAGCACTTTGAAACTTTGGAAGGTTGAGGCAGGCAGATCACAGGAGTTCAAGACCAGCCTGGCCAACATGGTGAATCCTGTCTCTACTAAAAATATAAAAATTAGCTGGGCGTGGTGGCACATGCCTGTAATTCCAGTTACTTGGGAGGCTGAGTCAGGGGAATTGCTTGAACCTAGGAGGTGGAGGTTGCAGTGAGTCGAGATTGTACCACTACACTCCAGCCTGGGTGACAGAGTAAGACTCCATCTCAAAAAAAAAAATATATATATATATATATATATATGTATATATATATGAGATAATGTTTACTCCTGGAGAAAAAGGGTAATGATATTAAGAAGACATAAATATGGAACTTCAAATTTACCTTTCATTTCATTTTTTAAAATATCTAAAACCATTATGCTAAGACCTCTAGTTGTTCATTGTGGGTGCTAGGGGCATTATAATTTGTTAAATTATTCTCTATGTTTTCTCAATTTTCAATCTTTCTAGATTTTAAAAAAATAGCAGGAAAGTTTTAAAAACACATTTGCCTATTTTTTTTTATTTTTTATAGAGATGGGGATCCTGCTAAGTTGCCCAGGCTAGTCTCAATCTCCTGGGATCAAGCAATCTGCTTAGGTTGGCCTCCCAAAATGTCAGGATTACAGGCCTGAGCCACTGCCCCTAACAGGCTATTTTTTTAATGTACTTTTTAAAAGATTTTGCTTTTGAAGGTTCACAAACAAAGAATTAAGTACAAAGATGCCAAAGAAGCGAAGTCCTCCTGTAACTATCAAATATCTGTTCCGTCATTTGTTATATCAAAATAAATCATGTGGTTCAATCTTTCTTGTTGGGAATTCAGAACGTTGCCTGAGAAATCCCTCCCCACCCCGCAAAAAAGTGATTTATTTTATTAAGTAAAAACCGAGCATATGAGAGGAGACAGAATGGGACTGGGGAAAGGAGAAGTTGCAACATACTGATGAATTGCCGTTTTGTCTCGGTGAGCTCACTCTACTCTTGTTTTTGTGCTAGAAAGGGGTTTCCAATAAATTATTCAGGCTAAAGCATCTTTCCTTTCTGAAAGGGCTGCATGTTGGAACCAGTCCCATAGCCATAATCATAGATAGCCTTATGCAAGCAGCATGAGAGTCAACATCTAATTGTGCCTTGACCAGGCCTGGGGCAAAAAGCCTGTTTAAATGTAATCAATATTCACAAGGTAAGACAACAGGGTTTGCACAGAGCAGAACTAGGCGAGATATAGATTTCCACTTACAAGTCAGCATGCAGCTAATAATTCACCCCAGATCGACCTGTTCGGAGTGAAGCATGCCCCGGACTTCTCACCAGCCCCCCAGAGGACACCAGTCCAACAACTCAGGTGTTCCCTCTCATATGCAATGCACACTGAAGGGGACAGTGGAAGAGAAAACTGTCCCAAACAGCCCAAGAAGACACTGATCTGGGGCTGAGCTGATGTCATCAATTCACATAGGTCTACAGAGGAAAGAACCTGTCAATGTTGGAACCAAACAGAAAATCTGCTGGGTTTTTTTGTTGTTTTGTTTTTTTTAAGTCGATACACAGGAAGATTTATCTGCAGTTTGTCTATCCCTGCAAATCGCTAATAGTGAGGTCTCTAAGGCATTTCCAAACCTTGAGAATCTCGTAAAATTGAGATGACATGTCAGAAGCCCTGTGCCATCTGTGTCGCTGGCCTAAGATTTAGGAGATCTGAATTTCAGTCCCAGCTCTGATACTAATAAGGGAATATTCCCTCAGCTAAGACCTCTGGGACTCAGTCTTCCCCTGAGTGGAATGGGATAATAATACCCACTCAGATTTCACTACTGTGGTTTCAGGACCATTTACTCAATATATTAATATTAAAGGGCTTTTAAATAATCTGAAGCAAATATAGTGCAACAAGTATATTTTAAAAAAACTAAAAATACCAATGAAACATGTTCTTCTTGCTTTAAAAGTCTGGAGGGTTGAAGCAAAAACACAGACACAAAATGTTTTCTCAAAAAATAATGCTTTTAAGTATAAGCCACCTGACTAGCCAAGTCACAGATCTATGATCAAATGCTTTCCTCAAACAAGAAATTGGTGTAACTTGGGAAGTGAGGTTTGCACAAAATCAAATGGCATCTTCTTAAACCTGGTTTTTGACAAGTGGTGATCATTACTGGATAACTTTTAAAAAGTCCAAGCTGTTACAACTAAGAACAAAACTGAAACACTGGAAACCATTTTTAACTCACTATAGAAAAATGGAATTGCTTAAATATGTAACTGGTTGAACTGTTATAAAGATGCTTCATAAATACTGGCCAAATTAATGAATTTTACCATTCAGGAATGCACACAGATGTAGATAATGAACTCAAAATGGTCAGGGATGTCAGAAGCTTCAATGAAACACTAGGATACTTTTTTTTTTCTCACTGACTATGGTCCTTACCAAATCTAATGCAGTGATTATTTCCTGAATATTAATTTATACTTGAGATTAGAAGGCACTACACAAAATACACACTCAAAACAGGACCATGTGAAATCAATTTTGCCCCCATCTCCAGCCTCCTCTAACTTTGTGTTTGTATTTGGTCAACAAGATTAGAGACTTCATCTCTATAGCTTGCCGCCAAAAAGATATATCCATATCTTATTCCCCAGAACCTGTGAATATTACCTCATATGGCAAAAGAGTGAATATTATCTTCAGTGGCAAAAGATGTAATGAAGGATCTCAAGAGAAGTTATCCTGGATTATCGAGTGGGATAATCAACTTTGCATGTAACTTTGCATGTAACAAACTTTGCATGTTCTCAAAATTAAAATAATCAAACTCCCAGAGATAGTAGAATGATGGTTACCTGAGTCTGAGAAGGGTAGTTATGGAGTTAAGAAGGGTGTGGGGGTGGTTAATGGGTACAAAAATATAGCTAGATAGAATAAATAAGATCTAGTTTGTGATAGCACCACAGAGTGACTACAGTCAACAGTAATTTAATTGCACATTTTGGAATAACTAAAAGGGTATGATTGGATTGTTTGTAATATAAAGGATAAATGCTTGAGGAGATGCATACCTCATTTACTCTGATGTGATTATTTGACATTGCATGCATTTACACTGATGTGATTATTTCACATTGTAAAATATCTCATGTAACCTATAAATATAGACACCTACAATGTAACCACAAAAAAAAAAGATTAAAGGAAAGAGGCAAAGGGAATTAGTTTTGAGAGAGACACATAACAGGAGGCCATGTGACTGCAGAGGCAGGGATTGGAGTGATGTGGCCACAAGTCAAGGAACACCTGGAGCAACCAGAATCTGACAGAGAAAAGAAAGGATTCTCTCCTAGAGCCTTTGGAGGAGTGCAGTCCTGCTGACACCTTGATATCAGACTTCTAACCTCCAGAACCATGAGAGAAAAAACTCCTGATGTTTGATAGAGCAGGAGGACTGTCATCTTGGACAAACACCACCACTTTAAGTTCCAGCTCCCTTTCTAGCCTCATGCATTTCAAGGAAATCACTTCTTTTCTAACTACAAGCAGCCAGATAGAGCAGACAGTAAAACACAGATAAGACAGCTTGGGCACAGAGGGAGGTGGGGGGAAAGTCTCTTGGGTAACTGCCAAACTCGCCCTCATACAATGGGCCCCAGTAAAACAGTGGGTCTTAATAAGCACATTCCTTTCCCTTCAAGTCCACTAAGATAGAAAAGCAAAAAGCATACTGGAGGGATACGCCTGCAGCTGCAGAAAGATGTATGGGAACAGACACACAACTATCCCTCCCATATAAGCACAACGAAGAGACACAGAAGCAGTCCAAGCCTCTGATAAACTTTTCCACCCTAAATCCTTAAAAACTCTTAGTCTGTAAGAGAGTGTGCCTGTAACCTAACACAGCCAGATGCCCCTCTCAGGATTGTTTTCTCTAAAATAAGCTTGTCTTAACCATCAAGCCACCTTTTGTGTTTCTTTCCTCTTTCTTTAATTCTTACAATGTTTAAGTTCCTCGTTCATGGTGATGTATCACAGCAGCCACAGGAAACTACTACACTCTCCTTTCACTAACCTGCTTTTCCCCTACCTGTGTCCAGTAGCTTGGCTGCAAAGTCCTGTCTTGTCTGCAGGTCAGGGACAGTTGTCCCTGCACACACAATCTGTTATAGCATGCTGCTTTGACTTGTTGACCTAGCAAACCCTTGCATCCACCTTAACACATCTTGTCCCGAAGCATCTTCAGATGCACACATCTGTTGCCTCCAGATGCTTTCAAGCCAAAAAGACAAGTAAAGCTAAAACTCTGAATGGGTGATGCCTATGTGTCAGGTCTCTATTGCTGTAGCAGGAAGTCCAGGTACCACGACTCCTATCATTTGGAGTTCTGTGGGAGGAAATATTGGCTCTGCTGGGGTGACAGTGTTGTCTGTCTGTGTATCATCTCAGCCCTTTCTTTCCTGAGTGGAGTGTAAAGCTCAGGACTTCCACAAGACTAAAACACAAATGCTCCAAGCAGAACAGCTTGGTAACAACATTCCCTGAGAATGGATGTCTGCAAGGAAAAGATGCTTGTCCATAGACCCCACTGACAGTGACTTTAATAAAATGCTAGCCATGGCTACAAAACAGCTTACTGAATCCCAAACTGAAGTCTATTTTAGGTATCTGGCAAACAGGGTGGAAGGCACAGCCTACTGCCTTCAAATGACACAGATCTATTCTCTCAACATGCAATGAGCACTTATGGGTGGCATCCATCTTGAACATGTGCAAGTAGCAGCCATCTTGAGCATGCATGGGGGCAGCCATCTTGTGAGGAACAAACCAGAGTTTGTTGATTTTACAGAGTCAGAACTTGATGTATAAAATATTGTATACTGGGATTTGCTTATTTATATAAGACATCTTAAAAGAGTGTAAAAATAATGCCAAATGGAAAAAAGGAATAAATATAAACAAGGGATACAGTGAATATAAGGTTGAAAACATCAAAATGGTTCACAACATTTACTACCATGAGCCAACTGTCATAAATATTGTGAAAGAAGACACCTTAGCAGTTAACAATGTCCATAAAATGAAAAAAAAATTACTGGAGAAAAGGATATGTTTATTTATATTACAGTGAGGGGGACAGTATGTTATGTAATGAAATAGCAACAGCTTCTCTCTAGTGGACACTCTTAAGATCTGTGGGGTACTTTATTCTCCTGACAATGCACAGAGCTCCTTGGGATCTCACTAAGGGTAATTTCAGTTCATGGGGGCAACACAGGGACAATACGGTGAGGGGGAAGTCAAAGTAGGAAGAGAAGTTTCTGACCTCCCAGTCCAGTGTTCTCCCAAGTTGCTATCAAGGCTAGGATGAAGTGAAGCAAGACAAGGGAAATATTTCTTTAAGGACAATGACTTTCTCACAATGACCAGCCAAAGTCTGAGGATGAGGGAGGTGGAGGGTGGTTAAAAATTCACCCCAGACAGATCACCTGAGATCAGGAATTCAAGACCAGCCTGGCCAACATGGTGAAACCCCGTCTCTACTAAAAATACAAAACTTAGCTGGGCATGGTGGCACACACCTGTAATCCCAGCTACTTGGGAGGCTGAGGCAGGAGAATCACTTGAACCCAAAAGGCAGAGGTTGCAGTGAGCCGAGATCATGCCACTGCACTCTAGTCTGGGCAACAGACTGTCTTATCTGTGTTTTACTGTCTGCTCTATCTGGCTGCTTGTAGTTAGAAAAGAAGTGATCTCCTTGAAATGCATGATGCTAGAAAGGAAGCTGGAACTTAAAGTGGTGGTGTTTGTCCAAGATGACAGTCCTCCTGCTCTATCAAACATCAGGAGTTTTTTCTCTCATGGTTCTGGAGGTTAGAAGTCTGATATCAAGGTGTCAGCAGGACTGCACTCCTCCAAAGGCTCTAGGAGAGAATCCTTTCCTTTCTCTGTCAGATTCTGGTTGCTCCAGAATCTAGGCTGGGCAAATTCAGCCTAGATATCAAAGCTATGAAAGTCAAGGAAATGCTGAAGAAGAACCATTCCAAACTGAAGGTGACTAAAGAGACCTCACATTTCAATGCAACGCAGGATTCTGGCTGGGAAAAAACATGATTGAGACAATCAGCAAAGCTGAGCATGTTTGGAGGATTAGATGATAAACATGCATCAATGTTAACCTTCTGATTGTGACGGTTGTGTTGTGATTCTGTAGGAGAATGCACTTGTTTGTAGGAATGACACACAAAAATATTCAGGAATAACAGAGCATCAGGTAGACAATTTATTCTCTATTGTTTCAGAACCAAAAAAATAAGTCATTTTAGTTGAAACTTCAACATATGTTTGATTGTTTCAAAATTTAAAAATAAATTTTAAAAATTCAGCTCATAAAACTTTCATGGTATGAATAAACTCAACCTTGTACAGACATGGCCAAGAGAAAATACCATTTGACAGTTAGTGCAGGTGATGGAGGAGAAGGATGGGGAACATTGAAGGTGAAATTCTGCTCAAAGAAGCTGGTTTTAATCATCTAAAGGAGGATGAAGGCAGGAAGCCAGTGCTATTTTCCATTTTGATAACAAATCTTGGGCTTAACAAATTTAAAGTGGATCAGTGACTGCAAAGTAAGGAGCATTTTACCCCCAGACCTCAGGGGTTTAGGCAAGGTTAAAAACAGACACTCCAGCAAAAGGTTACCCAAATTATTCCAATGTCCAGCATTATATATGCAATTCTGAAGCTGTCCACGCTGTCATTATGGCCTGCCTATCACCACAGCCTGTTCTTCCTTGGGCAGTGAGGCAGAAGAGGCAATTCATTTGTAGAGGCAGATTTTTACATTGTCTCTAAAATATAAAAGAAGGATCCCAGCTTGAGCCTCAGCATCTAGACACCCAATGTGTAGATTAGTGGATTGACCTTCTAATGGTCAATTGAATCAAGAAACCACCTGGGAAAGAACTGCAAAATCTGATTCCAGGACAATGATCAACTCAGAAGAAGAAATATTCTGAGCAGGGACAGCTGCCTGTCATGATGATGGGCCCTTGGCCCACCTCTCCACAGGAACCTCTTGCCTCTGTCCTAAGGAGGGGATATTGCAGTCAAAAGGCCAATAAACACTAGCCAGCCTGGCTTCGTTTGGCACAGGAAAGACCACTTGCCCCTGACCAGGTCACAGTACCCTCTCCACCTACTTGCCATCACATATCCAACAAAGCCATTCCACCTTTCCCCAAATTAATATGCAAGGTATGCATAATGCTAAGTATTTTCTGATTATAGCTGCTGGCCATAGAGAAGGACACAAATATGCAGCTGTCAAGCTGAGGGTCTTGTGATCCAACAACTTTCAAGGAGAAGAGAGAGAGCCTTCCTACAACAGGCATATCTGACTTCAAAGTCAGTATCTCCATGGAAGGCTAATGTATCCTCTCTTTCCTGGTCATGTTGCATTCCCTGACATAGGATATGGATTTTCAGAGTGTGGCAAGGAGCTGAAAATGGGGAGAAGCTGCCTGCAGAAGGCAGAGCTGTCTTCTTTCTTTCATGACCTCTGTTGAGAATGCAGCCTTCCTCAGGCCCTGCCTTTCATGATATTTGGCCTAGCTTTCTAGATTAGCCAAATCTACTAGTATCTGTGAGCCAGAATTGTCTGGGTCTTCTGTGAAGTTCAGGTAGGATGACAATGAGCCATGAATGCCTGCAAACAGATCCTAGCATGGGTGTCAAAATATCAGGCCCTCAACTTTGGCCTCGGAAGTCCTCCTGCAGATGTCAGCAGCCGTTTGTTTTCAATGACCACAAGTTGGATCACTTCAAATAACACCCTTCTGGCCTCCAGTTCTGGAGGTCAGAAGTCAAAAATCTATGTCACTTGACCAAAATCAAGGTGTTGGCAGAGACACACTCCCTCTAAAAGTTCTAAGAAAGAATCCATTTCTCACCTTTTCCAACTTCTGGTGGCTGCTGGCATTCCTTGGCTTGTGCCCACATCACTCCAATCTTTAAGAACAGCATCTTCAAATCTCTGTCTCTGCTCCATCTTCTTGTAGCCTTCTCCTCTGCATGTGTTAAATTTCCCTCTCCCTCCCTCTTATAAGGATACATGTGGCCAGGTGCAGTGGTTCACGTCTGTAATCCCAGCACTTTGGGAGGCTGAGGTGGGTGGATCACCTGAGGTCAGGAGTTCAAGACCAGCCTTGCCATCATGGCGAAACACCGTCTCTACTAAAAATACAAAAGTTAGCCAGGCATGGTTGTGCAAGCCTGTAATCCTAGCTACTCAGGAGGCTGAGGCACAAGAATCACTTGAACCCAGGAGGTGGCGGTTGCAGTAAGCTGAGATCATGCCACTGCACTCCATCCTGGTTGACAGAGCGAGACTCTGCCTCAAAAAAAAAAAAAAAAAAAAAAAAGATATGTGTGATTGCATATAGGGTCCACCTACGTAATCATCTCCCCATTTCAAAATCCTTAACTTGATTGTATCTGCAAAGACTCTTTCTCTGAATAAGGTAAACTTTAAGTTTACAGGTTCCAGAGATTGAGACCTGGTAACAGCATTCCCTGAGAATGGATGTCTGCAAGGAAAAGATCACTTGGGGGATCACTGTTCAGCTGACTACAATGGGTAACAGTAAGCATTTATACCCTAAACTTTGATGTGGACATTAGACAGTAGCCAGAGAGAAGCCTTTGGCCAGCATCAGCCTTAGATGTGCCAAATTAGACATGAATAAGTCCTAGAGATGTGTGCACAGCCCACTGAAGCAGGAATAAGGAAACTAGCAGGTAGTTTGTGTTACTCATAGACCAAAGACAACCTCTGCATTTTCACGCTTCTACTCAGGAGCAACTTAAGAGTGGCTATAAATTTCCTGCATGGGGGTGGGTGATGACAGAGAATGATTGTTTGGGAATTCTTGTCACCATCACCATCTTTGTAACACCTAGAAAGGACTCAAGTAAGGACAGCTTAAGATCCAAATGAAGTAAAGCCTCTGATCTTTTCATTTGTCATTTTTTAAATTCCTGGCAAGATCAGCAATCTGCCATTCTCAGGTGGTTGATCAATAACATGCCTTTAGGTCTCAGCCCCCTCTTCCCTAAATGAGCAGATAGCAGAATGTTCTAGAACTTCATTTTTCATGCTCAGATAAAATCTGCAATTTTTTTTGGAGCCTGCATATTGCTGCCAACTCTTCCTTGGGCCAAGTAACAGGTAATATCACCATCATTGCATAAAAGTAAAGCATTTTAGCCCTTAAATTGTAGGAAAGATAAAGTCTCTGAATAAAAGAGCCCTTTCCAAACATGAACCCCCAAAAAATGTACAAGGTGAGGCAAATAGATGTTGTAGAAGGGCTCGGTGATGGAGGAGAAGTTTGTGGCATTTGTTAGTTTAGGTCTACAAGAGGCAGGTGGCAGAAGCAGGGTGGTGGTGGCTGAGGGGCTGATGGAGAGACTTCCTTCCCAGTGAAAACGGTACTAAGAAGTTACCTTAGTTACCAGAGGAAAGCCAAACAAGTCCCAGTCACCAAAAGAGGTTATCTGTGCCCCTTGAAAGCTGAGTCCTCTCATCCTCATTTCATGCCCTTTTTCCTTTACCACATAACCCCCTCCCTCAAGATATGGAACCTCCTAGGGATGGACACCAGTTCTACCTTGCCAGAGAAGAGGTATGCAATTGGCCTGTTCATTAAAGGTCTGAAATAGTTCCCAGATCCCCAGGTAGATGGCGTGTGAGGAAAATGGTCAAGGCTCTGGATCATGAGATGGTGGAGCCCCCGCTCCCCATCCCATCTTCTCCCCATTTCTTGGCTCAGCTTGGACCATAGGAGGTAGTGATGCAAGTGAACAGACATAGAACTGCTGCAAACAAGCATCACATCGGTGCCCAGGGCAGAAGTTAAAATAGGGAACCCAGCAGTACATTCCCAAATAAGGAGGCATGCCAGGCAGGGATTCTGCTGCGGCATGATACACCCCTCACTGCTCTCTCTGGTTTCTATAGAAAGCAGAAACTGGAAGCCTGACCTCCAAACTCTCGGGACGATCTGAGACATACTAGACCCAAAGAAGCATATGTAACCCTGTTATTAGGGTTGGTAGTTGCTGGGCTAAAAAGCAAAAATCAATGTGAAACAGGAAATCTTTTTGAGGATAACTGTACATGACAAATAATTCCTATTTTGCTACTATCATGATTCTCTTTTCCTTCCACAGTTTGATTATGTGTCTTGCTGTGGACTTCTATAAGTTTATCACAATTAAAGTTCACTGAGAGACAGGATGGAGATGGGAAGAGAAAGGAGAGTCCACTGTTCATGCATAATGTAATATGTAGTATATTGCATAATACCATATAATATTATGGCTAATATGCATTAAGGTTATTTTTCTTTTGGCATGACTTTTTTTTTTTTTTTGAGACAGAGTCTCACTCTGTCGCCCAGGCTGGAGTGCAGTGGCACGATCTCGGCTCACTGCAAGCTCCACCTCCCGGGTTGACGCCATTCTCCTGCCTCAGCCTCCCAAGTAGCTGGGACCACAGGCGCCCACCACCATGCCTGGCTAATTTTTTGTATTTTTAGTAGAGACGGGGTTTCACCATGTTAGCCAGGATGGTCTCAATCTCCTGACCTTGTGATGCACCCGCCTCGGCCTCCCACAGTGTTGGGATTACAGGCGTGAGCCACTGCACCTGGCTGACTGTTTTTTTTTTTTTTAAAGTGCCTAGTGATGGACATTTAGGAACAATCAAACTAATAATTCCTCTTCTTCTCTCCCTATGTCACAGTGTGATCATATACATCCTTCCCTTGGCAAGATCAAGACTGCATCTGATTAAACCTATTTGGGCAGGCTGTTTATAGTCACCGCCTAATCATCGAGAGAGTTTACACCATGAATGGGATCATCAGCCACCCATTCGACATGAGACTGCCATTGGATATTTACATCATTTCAGCCAAAGCACCTTGTGGATCTCACTTTCTTCTCCTCTCCCTCCTCCTAGGATAATTGGCAGATGCCATGCAGGACTCCTCCACTCTTGGCTGACACCCTCCAAGGAAACTGCCAGATCAAAGTTTGATTGGTTACAGGGCACATCCCTGACTGCCACAGCAGAGACTGTCTAATGATTCCACAGCAAGAGAGCCATGCCCTGATGTCACTGCCTAGCTGGTACAGACGTTGAAAGCAGAGTTCCTTCATCTCCTAACCAGCTGCCCTCCCCAAGCCTCTCTGCCTTGGGTCTATTATCTGCACTCCCCTCTGATAATCATTGGATAGCTTTCCATACATGGTCAAAATCCTTTACAACCTGACCCCAGCCTTTTATCTCTGACCACCCAGTACATTACACCCTTTACTCCAACCATCTGCAACCAATATTCATTTCCTGAAAAGCAACCCACTCTTAAGTCGGATGACCTTTGCATATACTGTCTCTACTGACTAAAATGTTTTTCCCTTTGACTGACACCAATCCAACCTATAAGACCTTGTCCAAATAGCATCTCCTCCATGCTACCCCCCGTCTGGGTTCCAACTTCACAACATACATGCTTCTAGTGCAACACTAATCTCATTTGCTATGGTTTGGATATTTGTCCCCTCCAAACCTTATATTGAAATTTGATCCCCAATGTTGGAAGTGGGGCTTAATGAGAGGTGTTTGGGTCATGGAGGTAGATTCCTCATGAATACATTAATGCCCTGAATTAGGGGAATAAGTGAGTTCTTACTCTATTAGCTCCCTCAAGAGCTGGTGGTCTAATAGACCCTGGCACCTCTTCCCATCTTGCTTTCTCTGTAGCCATGTGATCTCTGGACACACTGGCTCCCATTTGCCTCCCACCATAGTGGAAGCAGCCTGAGGCCCTCAGATGCAGATGCTGGTGCCATGCTTCTTGTACGCTCTGAGTTACCATGAGCCAAATAAACCTCTTTTCTTTATGGGTTACGCAGTTGTCACTAAGACAACTAAGTCTTGTCTTAGTCTGTGTTGTGTTGCTATACAGGGATGCTTTATAGCAACACAACACAGACTAAGGCAACACTGTTACAAATTCATTCTGCTGTGTTATAAATGAATTCTTTGTCAGTCCCTGAACTCCTCAAGGCCAGGAATATGTCTTGTGTTTCTAATTTCTGCAGGAAATCCTGCAGGAATGAGGTTCAGTGTAAATCCACTGAACAAATACCTTTAAATAAACTGGGCTTTGAGGAGCACATGATGACTTACAAAGGGCTACTCCACCCAATCTCCAATGTTTTATAGTTGCAGAGGGCACCTATCCTTGTGTTTCCAGTCCTAAGAGTCCCTTTCTGGTTTCAGTGAAGTTTAGAGGACCCACATCATTCCACTGATCAATAAACACCATATCTACTTTACCCTGCTATGTGCTTAGAATTAGACTAGTTAGTGTGAGGAATTCAAAAGCAAGGCCTTGTCTTTGAAAGATTTGCATTCTAGGACTCACATAAACAAAACAGTACTTGGAAAATGACTTGAGTTTAAAAAAAAAAAAGTAGGAGCAGTGGTTTGAAAATTTCAAGTCCTATTACATCAGTGGGTTGCAATCAGTTTGGTGAATCATGACTAACATTTTTAAATGAAATGGAATGGAAATGTGATGAGATAGGACAAGATAGGCTAGCATAGCATTGCATTGCATAGAATAGAAAATAGAACTGTGCATGAGAGGTAGCAAGAGTAAGTATTGTATAAATGTTTTGAGTCGTGGTATGCTATGCTTCTTACCATAGGTCATGGCCGAAACTACAGTGTTAGAACTTGGAAGTCAGTAGGGAGTGGGCAATAAGAGAAATAGCCAAAATGCCTTATATAAGAAATTTGATCCTGAAAAGAATGAAGAAGAAAGGGGCAAAAAAAATTAAAATAGCAAGTAATCCATAATCAAAGGTTAGCAAAAGTCCCCTGGTGATGGATCGCCGAAGTCATTTTAAGAATTGTAAAATACCTAATGTTTAATTAAAGGCTGTTTTGCAGAGACAAGACTGCTAAAGTCTACTAACAAAAACTCTGCCCTTCCTTGACCAAAACACACAGCATAACCTCATTCTGCAAAGAATGTAATTTGTCTGTTTAAGCAACATTACCATTGATTCAAGCTAATTATGTGTGGAATGAAGACAGCAAGACAGCTTAGAAGATGGTCCAACCACTATGTGAAGGAAGAGGGCCTCACAGCCAGTAGAGAGCAAAACATACTAAGCCTCTAGGAATTTGCAAAAGTCTTAGCAAGGACTTCATATAGTCAGAGGGGCAGATGGGGATTTAAGACAATCTTCTCTAGGTCTCAAGGGACTGGCGATCCCAGCCAACATCACAGTCTTCTGTAAATGTTCACACTGCCTTATGGTGAGGAGTGTCACAATTAGGTTACAAAGACAGACTATGTCACCCAGTCCAGCCAGTTATACCACTATCTTCTCTCCCAGGAGCTAGAAACAATGCAGAGAGGGAGATGATGCTATTTCCTGCAGCTACGATAGTAGCTCCCCATCAGTGACAGCCCTGAGATGGTACAAAATATGTCTGATAGGATATCCCCTCTGAATTCTAAGTGCCTATTCTCGGTTTCCTGTTCTGAGCCTTCTTCTCCCTTGACCTAATAGCCACAAATCATTCCCAAGCTTTTCTGAGGACTTGGCTTTCATTCCCCCCACCATCTGGTCACCCTCATCCAAAAACACCCCACTTCATTCCTGGTTCCTCTGCAGCATGATAGCACTCCAGTTATAAGTGGCTGCACACAGGAGCCAGGAGCCTCAGCCTTTCTTTGGATGCTATATTTGTATTAAGGCAGTCTGAGGTCCCAGGAAAATAATCATGGCTGTTGACAGTCAATGAGTTTGTCTAATTAAGCTCGTAGGAATTGAGAGGATTGTGTGCATCCTGTCCAGCTGCCCCATGGCTTTCAAAGCACAAGTTCTTCTAGCTAATTCGATATAAAGAGTCTGTGTTTCCTCTACAGAGCCTAACAACAGAAAATGTGATTTCCTGCCACTTATTCATAATAGAGTTCCACCACATCAAAACAACTCAATGTTCCTGTGGTTATAATAGTGTTTTTGCTATTTTCGCCCAATAAGTAGTCTCATGGAACTTTCACCCTGGTCCAGATTTTTGAAATCGTGATATTGATTGATATTCAGCTTGGTGTACCAGAAAGAGAATAGAGAGTAAATGAGGCTGCCTAGGCTTAGAGCTGGGCTCCATCACGAATCAGCTCTGTGACTTTTGCAAGTGTCTCCACCTTGACCTTGACTTATAGTGCCTCCATTTCCCCATCTATAAAGGGAGGGTAATAAAAGTACCCATTGACAGTTGGGAGGTTTGAGCATGGTCATCCATATGAAATGCTTGACACAGGGCCTGGCAGCTGTCAAGTGTCCAATAAGCAGAGTGATCATTTACTCTCTTGTCCTAATTGGAGTAATTTCAAAAGCGAAAAGAAACACTACTAAAAATTATATAGAGACACAACGTAAACTAGGATGCATGGCCTCCTGTCAATGTGTGTCAGCCTTGATGATGAGGAGGAGGAGGAAGATAATGATGATGATAATGATAATGATGATGACGATGATGATGACGATGACAATAATGATGATTACGATAACATTCTACTTACCTGAGTCCTCATTTCCCATTCTACAAAAGAAAGATAATACCACTAACATTATAGAATGACTGAAAGGATTAGAAGCAATCCAATCTACATAAATTGCCTAGCATAGAGCAGTTATTCAATAAACATTGGGTTTTCTTAGGTTATTTTTGTGGCTTCCAGCCCAAAGTTCATTTCCTTGATGGTGTGCCCCTTCTGATGTCATAAATAGGGGGGAAATCCTGCTTCCCACAGCTTTACCTCCAAGTAAAACCAATTAATAACTGAAGAGGAAGGAACGGCCATGCAGGGAGAGGCAATCTGAGCCCTTTCTTGGCTGCAGCTGATGAGTATAAATGATTTGAAAATTAAAAAGC
Organism: Symphalangus syndactylus; assembly: GCF_028878055.3. Classification (NCBI taxonomy): domain Eukaryota; kingdom Metazoa; phylum Chordata; class Mammalia; order Primates; family Hylobatidae; genus Symphalangus; species Symphalangus syndactylus. The sequence goes on along the minus strand of NC_072431.2, from coordinate 64,656,684 downwards.
CATTAGGCTATTAAAAATAGGTTCTAAGAACAATCCCTCAATAAATTATTTTCATGCTTCAAAACCCAACTGGAAAGAATATAAATGGTAATACAGGCCATCTGAAAAGTCAATAACCAGATATAATGGTCAATTTCTTTGATATTATTGTCTAATTAAGCAATTTAGCATTCGTTGAAATTGCATTTAACTGAGTCAGTATCATCTAAAAGCAATGTAGAACCAATTTCTTTAGCCCTAAAGAGAAAAAAAATAAAACTTTAATACAAGGAAGAACAGATTCTAATTGATGTTTTGGACTCGACTGGCTGGATTTCCAAAATGCAATTCAACAGCTAAAAAAGGGAAACCATTGAATGAGCCACTGCTTAAAGCCGAGACACACAGACCCCATCCTTCAGAGGGGGGTAGCCCTCTACACATTTGTGTACCTGGGAGATGGGAAATGCTCCATCTTCACAGCCTCTTGCCCACAGAAGCAAGAAGTTCTAAGTGGTTCTCTCTCAGTTCAGTGATTCTCAAGCTTTTTGGAAGCTTTGTAAATTTCATTGCCCAGACTACTCCCCAGACCAATCAATTCAGAATTACTGGTTCTGGGACACTAGCTTCCGTATTTTTTAAAGTCCCCCAAGAGATTCCTCTGTGCACCCAAAGTTGAGAGCCGCTGTTAGGGATGATCCCTGAGACATCTATAAGCTCCAGTCAGGTAGTCAAAAAATTCCTTAACATTAAGAACATAACCCTTCTAGTTTTCAGCCTCAATGCTCTGAAAAACAAAATCAATTGGTAGGTTGTCTTTACATTTGCACTGACACCCCAAACGGCTCTGGAGGAATACATCCAGCAAGAAAACTGTAGCATGAAAGGTGAACAGTCCTTGTGCTGAGAGCAAAATTCACTTTGTTGTGTGTGCTCCTGACAGCTGCTGCCCCCAAGTACTCACCTCCCTAGAAACTGCAACCTTCCCCGGACGTTTGCAGTGACATAACTAGCAACGGGTTATGTCACGTTGACATAACTAGCAATGGGTGACATAACTAGCAATGGGTGAAATGCATTGCTTATTTAGTGGCTGAGGCAGGAGGATCACTTGAGGCCAGGGGTTCAAAACCAGCCTGGGCAACCTAAAAAGATCCCGTCTCTACAAAAACTTTAAAAATTAGCTGGACTTGGTCACGTGCCTGTAGTCCCAGCTACTCGAGACGCTGAGGTGGGAGGGTCACTTGAGCCCAGGAGCTGGAGACTGCAGTGAGTTGTGATGGCACCACTGCACTCCAACCTAGGTAACAAGACCCTGTCTGAAAATAATAATAATGATTATTATTATTATTATTTTGCTGTGTGGAATGCAGCTTCCAAGGTAGCCCAAGACAATTCTCCCTTCCTGATGTTCATACCTCTGTGTAGTCTCCTCTGACACTGTATCAGGCTGATCTGTGTGACCAATAGCATAAGGCAGACCTGATGGTATTTCACTACCAAGGCCAGGTCCTAAAAGATAGGGTAGCTTCTTCTGCCTTTCTCTCTCTTGAATCAGTTGCTCTGGAAGAAGCCAACTGCATGTCATGAAGAGACTCAAGCAGCCCTATGCAGAGGTGCATGTGGCTAGGAACCAAGACCTCAATCCAACATACAGCCAGGGGCTCAGCCTCCTGCTAATAGCCACGTGAGTCTGTTTAAACTCGGATCTTTCATCCCAGTTAAGCCTTCAGATGATCATAGCCCCAGTCTATAGCTTGACTGCAACCTCACAGGAGATGCTGAGCCAGATCACTCAGCTAAGCTGCTGCTGAATTTCTGGCCCACAGAAACTAGGAGACAATAAATGTTTGTTATTTTAAGCCACCAAGTATTAGGATAATTTGTTACCAGGAAAGACAAAGCTAACACAGCATATAAACTTGAAGTCCAGGCTGGGCACAGTAGTTCATGCCTGTAATCCCAGCACTTTGGGAGGCCAAGGTGGGGGGATCCCTTGAGTCCAGGAGTTCAAATCCAGCCTGGGCAACATAGCAAGACTCTGTCTCTAAAGAAAATTTAAAAATTAGCTGAGTACGGTGGTATGCATCTGTAGTCCCATCCACTTGGGAGGCCGAAGTGGGAGAATGGCTTGAACCCAGGAGGCGGAGATTGCAGTGAGCCAAGATCACACCACTGAACTCTGGCCTGGGAGATAAAGCAAGACTCTGTCCCCTCACCACAAAAAAAAAAAAAAAGGTGTACTTCAATAATCTTCTGACTCATCTCCCTGCTTCTGCTCTTATATCCTTCCCACCCATTGTCCACACAGCAGTCAGAAGGAATTTTCTAGAATCAACATTATGTCAGAAGTTCCCAAACTTTCTCAGTTCATGTCATTCTTAGTAACTAAGCGATTTTTTTTTTTTTTTTTTTTGAGACGGAGTCTCACTCTGTCACCCAGGCTGGAGTGCAGTGGCGGGATCTCAGCTCACTGCAACCTCTACCTCCCAGGTTCAAGTGATTCTCCTGCTTCAGCCTCCTAAGTAGCCGGGACTACAGGCGCACTCACCACACCCAGCTAATTTTTGTATTATTAGTAGAGACAGGGTTTCACCATGTTAGCCAGGCTGGTCTCGAACCCCTGACCTCATGATCCACCCGCCTGGGCCTCCTCCCAAAGTGCTGGGATTACAGGCATGAGCCACCGCGCCCAGCCTGCAATTTTTTTACAGCATCCAAAAGGAATACCAATAGTCCTTTTTGCTTAGGTCCACACAGCTTAATATGTATTTTTGTCTTAATGATTTAGTCGCCATTTGAAAAAATAATACACATACATTGGAAGAAAAAATATTTTTGTATTATTCTTCAGTAACACAATTTCTTGCCAGTGAGATGTGTGCCCTGTTGGATGCTTAAACCTTGGAATCAGATTGGACCCTGCCACCCTCATGTCCTATTTCACATTGATTTTTGCTTTTTAGCACAGCAACTACCAACCCTAATAACAGGGTTACATATGCTTCTTTGGGTCTAATCACACTACTCAAAGTTTTATAGTGAATAATATTTACATAATCATACAATTGTAAATGCTGTCTGTTAGTTCTAAGTCTTTTTCCACCAACCAATAATCAAAGCCTAGAGGACCTATTTTTATGGTTTAAGAAGAGAATGCAAGTGTTTTAAATCCACAAATACAAAAGAGATGGGCGGGGAGGCAGCAATATTAAGCATCAAAATTTATGGATCAAAAGTTAGTCATAGAGTCTTTCATTCAGGTTTATGGTGGTAACTGAGAGAAGAGCTAAAAAGTGAAATTCAGTTGAGTCTACACTGTGAGCCTAAGTATGGAGATTGGGAAAGGCTTTCATTTTTCATTTCTGAGCACTTTTCCTTTTATATCCTCTGGAACCACTTTTTTTTTAAACCGTATTACTTTTATAATAAAAATAAAATCATATTAGGCTGGTGGTTGGTGCAAAAGTAATTGTGGTTTTTGTCATTAGTTTTTGTTTTTTTTTTTTTGTTTTTTGAGACAGAGTCTCACTCTGTCACCTGGGCTGGAGTGCAATGGCACGATCTCAGCTCACTGCAACCTCCACCTCCCAAGTTCAAGTGATTCTCCTGCCTCAGCCTCCCGAGTAGCTGGGACTACAGGTGCCTGCCACCACGCCTGACTAATTTTTGTATTTTTAATAGAGACCAGGTTTCACCATGTTGGCCAGGGTAGGCTCGAACTCCTGACCTCAGGTGATCCACCCACTTTGGCCTCCCAAAGTGCTGGGATTACAGGTGTGAGCCACTGCGTCTGGCCTTGTCATTACTTTTTAATGACAGAAACCACAATTACTTTTGTACCAACCTAATATCTTTATTTCCAGGTGGTGTATTAACACATTCTCTTCCAGAAGTCTCCCATCCTCCATCTTTCTCCTGACAAACTGGTTTAGGGTGACTTTTCAGCTATGTGCCAGGTTATGTGTTCAACTGCCAGGTCCCACTGAAGTTCCATATCCCAACGCTTATCCTTCTCTGGCGCCATTTCTCAAATGGTTCCTTCATACCAGACTCTGCCAACATGATACCCTCATCCAACTCCTCTTTCCAACCCGTTACCTTTCAGAAGACAAACACTATGTCCTAAGTCTTATTTATATGTGCATCCCCTCTCTGTGCCCAGGTTAGGACCACACAGAGAAGACGCTCTATAAATACTTGCTTTCTGACCCCAAGGTCTACCTTGGGCTACCAAAAAATAAGTTGAATATTAGCCTTAATAGAATACAGCATTTACTTATTTGAATTACCTACTGGACTCATTTTTCCTGCAGGGCAGTTCTTAATTTTTACACATTCTCAAGCCATTGGAGACCAATAGATGCTAACAGACAAAAGCCACTCAATACCAGTCTGTGAAATGAATAAATTGATGAATGAGTAAATTCAGCAAATTGGAAGAACAGTCACTTAGAATTGTGTGTGTGTGTGTGTGTGTGTGTGTGCGTGTGTGTGTGTGGAGATGGGGTCTGACTATGTTGCCCGGGCTGGTCTTCAGCTCCTGGACTCAAGTGACCCTCCCACCTTAGCCCCCAAAAGTGTTGGAATTCATCTAGAATTAAAATTCTTCACTACTGCAGATATTATCCAGTAGCACTCTTGCCTTCAAATTATATTTTTCATTAACTTTGACATTAAACATTGAACTGTTTCATCTGCATCTGTCATTTACAAAAACTATGGTATTTAAAAGAGATCTTTGCTAGAGACCTCTACCGCGCATTTATTAAAGTCCTCATTTGGATCTGGATTTGTCTAAAGAGGGAAAAAGAGTCCTAGATTTGTTTTGTTTTGCTTTTGCTTTTTTCTTTTTAACTTGCTTCAATTAACAACACCAACAATATCAAGAGCAGCCAGGATGGCTCTCTCTCTCTCTCTCTCTGTTTCTCTCTCTCTCTGTCTCTCTCTCACACACACACATGCACATGCACACATACACACACACGTCTACACACACACACATACACACTGTCCATCACTCAGCCTCTTGAATCCCATTGAAAGCCCTGAGGATCCATCAGCCCTCATGAAAGATTTCCTTTGTGCAACTCATCTTTGAGGTTTTCTCTGAGATGACTCTAAACCCTTGAAATACTTCAGGCTAATAGCTATTACCTGTGTTGAGTACAGCACTAACTACATCTTAAAGGCCTTTGACATTCCAAGAAGGAGTATTACATATCACCTTTGGAGCTAGGATAACCCCCAATTGCTGGCAGATGCTATGAGAATATGCCAATGAAAATATACTAGCAGCTTCTACTGTATTCGCTCAAATATATTTCCTCTGCCAGGCCCAGAGCTTGCAACAACATCCCACACTGAATCTGTCCGATATCGCTTTTTCATAACCTCAGCAAAAAGGCTGATAGGCTGGTGTGATGGTTAATACTGAGTGTCAACTTGATTGGATTAAAGGATGCAAAGTATGGTTACTGGGTGTGTCAGTGAGGGTGTTGCCAGAGGAGATTAACATTTGAGCCGGTGGACTGGGAGAGGCAGACCCACCCTCAATCTGGGTGGGCACCATCTAATCAGCTGCCAGCATGGCTAGGATACAAGCAGGCAGAGGAACGTGGAAGGACTAGACTTTGCGGAGTCCTCCAGCCTTCATCTTTCTCCCATGCTGGATGCTTCCTGCCTTCAAACATCAGACTCCAAGTTCTTCCGCTTTTGGACTCTTGGACTTAACATCAGTGATTCGCCAGGGGCTCTTGGGCCTTTGGCCACAGACTAAAGGCTGCACGGTGGGCTCCCCTACTTGTGAGGTTTTGGGACTTGGCTTGGAATCGCCTCCTTGCTCCTCAACTTCCAGATGGCCTATTGTGGGACTTCTCCTTGGGAACATGTGAGGCAATACTCCTTAATAAACTCCCCTTCATATATACATCTATCCGTCCCTCTAGAGAACCCTGGCTAATACAGGTGGTCACAGGTTCTCGCCATTTATCAAATATTTATTCTGGGTCCAGAGCTGTACTAAATATATAAGGAACTTAAGACAGTGCCTACACACAGCAAATGTCACCCCTAAACCAGAGATGATCCCATTGATGAGTGTGTGGATGGAATACTGGAACACGGGATGCCTTTCAGCTGGCCGCTGGCTCTGTGGTGGCTCTGTCCACCTGCTTGTGTTTGATGCTGGAAGAATCAGGTGTCCCGTTCCCAGCATCTGTTCATGATCTGGACTGAAGGGCAGGGTTGAGGATGTGGAAGAGGGAAGGTATCCTCTCTCACTGGCAAATAAATGGGTATGAATATGAAAGAAAGATAAATCAGGTTCAGCTCTTCTCCACTGCAGTTTCAAGCAATGAAGTCCAATTCATATAAAGTCCCTGTGCAACGAGGAATCAGACTTGTAGGGAAGTCACCACTCTAGTTTACTTGTTCCCAGGGCCCTTCCTCTGCAGACTCTCAGGGTATCTCCAATGGCCACGTGGACCAGCAGAGTTGACCCTCCATGCTCCAGAGCCCTCCTGCTTTCCCTCCCTTCCCTCCTCTCCCCCAACACTTTCCTTTTTTTTCTTCCATGGATGTCATCATTTTTGTTCTGCTTGATAAAGAGAGGAGAGCATTGGAGCCCTGGGAGAGGAAAGAGGAAGGAAGAGAAGAACCTCTGCGGTCTCCTCTGGTTGAACCTTCAGACTCAATACCTTTGGGAAAAAAATACTCAAAATCTGATAAACTGTCTTGTAAAAGTTTATCTTTTTGTCAGAGTCCTCCAAAAAAACCCACAATTAATAGAAGATATAGATAGTTAATAGATGAGATAGATATAGATAGATAATAGATAAGATAGATGATTAGATAGATAGAAGACAAATGATAGATACATAGATAGATAATAGACACAAAGATAATAGAAGATAGATAGATAGATAGATAGATAGATAGATAGATAGATAGATACATAGATACATAGATACATAGATAGATAGACAGACAGATAGATAGGAAAATAGGGAATTAGGGTAACCAAGGGTAAAGGTACAAGCAAAAGAATAGCAGGTGCAGCCAGTTCTAGGCAAGATGAGGCAGCACACAGGCCACATCCTCACTCCTGTGATAACAAGACAAGTCTCCACTTCAGCCTCTGATTGACTGTGGTATGGGTACTGAAAGTACCCATATGTCCCTATAAATCATTTTTTAGGTTTTCATCTAGCTTAAGTGGGTTCCTACTAGTTGCAACCAAAGAGATCTAAAAAATGCAATGGCCAATACATATACATATATATGCAATGGCTACTGTGGCTCAGTGCTGTAGATGTGTGTTACCTCCAAGACGTGGTGGACAGAGTACAGGCACCAAGGATGTACAGAGGACAAGGGATCCCTCCACCTGATAGCAGAGGGAGGCTTTTCATCGACATTGTCTTTGCAGGGTGCCCAGGAATTGTCCAGCAGAGGAAGCAGTCCAGGCAGCAGGAACCACATTTTAGATTCCTGTGTTTCTGCAAGATTAACACCGAGCTCACTGGCACCATTCTTGGGCCAAAAAACAGCCAGCTTGGAAACAACACCACTGCCCAGTTGCCATGTTAAATGGAGCCAGGCGTTTAGAGACTGAGAGCTGTCCTGGATCCTCCTGTTTCCAAAAGGAAGCCTCGAATTCTCTGCCAATGGAAACCACATCTATTGATTCCCAAAGCAAATCGATTCCCCCAACTGTGTATTGCCATTCAGACACAGACACCAAGAAATACTACCTCCTAATTACAAGAGCAACATTCGAGCTGCACAAATATTTGCTTTGTTTCTCCACACTTCACCGATTAAGCTAGAGTAAAATTGCCTTACAGCGGATTGAACAAACAAAAAGCTATGGTTAGTGGGCACCTCAAGGGATGCTTGGAAATAGGAGATAGGTCTCATGGCTTGACAATAGGCCTTTCCCTTGCAGCCCAGAATAGGTTAATGCAGGATATGTCTTTTAAATTAATGTATACATTTAAGTCAATGTATGTATTTTAAGTCAATGTATATCAGTGTCTATGTTGCAGACATATACACCTGCATGCAACACCAATTGACGTACCTTTGTTTCTTTGCTTGTTTTCAGACAATGTCTCACTCTGTCACCCAGGGTGGAGTTCAGTGGTGCCATCTCTGCTCACTGCAACCTCCGCCTGCCAGGTTCAAGCAATTCTTCTGCCTCAGCCTCCCAAGTAGCTGGGACTACAGGTGCCCACCACCGCACCCAGCTAACTTTTTGGTTTTTTTAGTAGAGACGGGATTTCGCCATATTGGCCATGCTGGTCTTGAACTCCTGACCTTAAGTGATCCACCAGCCTCAGCCTCCCAAAGTACTGGGATTACAGGTGTGAGCCACCATGCCTGGCCAATTGGCTGTTGATTTGATACAGGTGTCCCATAAATAAGCATCCTTCTCTTAGCCTGGGTCCAGAATCCTTCAATCCATTGTGTTCTGCTCTCAAGCTATTTCTCTTCAGCATTTCCTCTGCTTCTTATTCATTTATCTCTGTTTTTCTTTGTTTTCTCTTGCTCCGTCTTAGTTGGGGGGTCTTGTGGGAGAGAAGCCTCCTGCAAAAAACAAGAAAGAAAGGAAAGCAATAAAAGCATTTTCCATGTGCTGGGGACACTGGGGGAAGAAAAGGTTTTTTAAAAATTGTCACATGGTTTAATTTTACTCTAGGGTCTCTCTTGCTGCTTACAGTCCTCCTGGCCCCAGGCCAGTGAGTTTTGTGTCCTCACCATGCCGGGAAAGGCATAATAAGCGGATTAAGAGCCCAGCCCGGGACAGTGCTGCTCAGGCAATCTGGCGGCTTTCATTAGTGTCAAACTGCAGGAAAATGACCTGGTCTACCCTTGTACATAACCAGGAATTTTGAGAAATTCTAATCAGAAAGAAGAGAAGGAGGAATGGGACAGGAAATGACTGCTCCCTGTACCAGGATGCCTCTGTGGTATCACAGAGCTCTAGTGATGGCCAGGTGGTCCTCAATGATTCACTGGCATTATTCATTGGCATCTGTGCTAGGCCTAAGAGCTGTAGAGATGAACAAGACACATATCAGGCTTTGGGGATGCTTCAGGCCTGGACACAGCCTTGCAGATTGGGTTCCTGTGAGGTTGCACAAAGCAGGCAGAACACATCATACCACAGTAGAGTTAGCCTGGAAGACCCTTGCGGGTGAAGCAGGTCAGGAAGGACAGAAACGATTTCAGGAGAAAGAAGAGCTTGAGAAAGTGAAGAGGCATGAATACAACATGGTGTGCTGGAAGAAAGCACAAGGATCCAAGATTATCATCAGACCCAATGAGACTGGAATAGATTGGCCTGGAAGAGAATGGAGTTGACTTCGTATCCTTACAATACCTTGTCTCCTACGTGTGAACGTGTCTTTGACTTTGACCAGGGTTTGTTTTTGATTTGTTTTGTTTTTTGAGAGGGAGTCTCACTCTGTCGCCCAGGCTGGAGTGCAATGGTGCGACCTCGGCTCACCGCAACCTCCGCCTCCCGGGTTCAAGCAATTCTCCTGCCTCAGCCTCCTGAGTAGCTTGGACTACAGGTGTGCACCACCACACCCAGCTAATTTTTGTATTTTTAGTAGAGATGGGGTTTCACCGCGTTAGCCAGGATGGTCTCGATCTCCTGACCTTGTGATCCGCCTGCCTCGGCCTCCTAAAGTGCTGGGATTACAGGCGTGAGCCATGGCACCAGCCTGTTTTTTTGTTTTTGTTTTGCTCAGGCCTTGCAAGAGCTGGGCATACAGCAATGACTAAGACATGGCCCCTGCCTTCAAGGGTCCCTGTCTAGTAAGAGAGACCCTGTGCTCATGCCAGACCTGACACTGACATTGCTCCAGAGATTCAGAACAGAAAGAGATCCCTGAAGACTGGAATGCTCATTAACTGTGGGATGCAATCCTCCAAGGGAGGAACAGTGAGAGTAAAACAGGCAGAACCAGGAAGGGAGATGTGAAGCAGTTGGTGATAAGACAAGCCCAGCCTCGTATGCCAATCAGTGAAGCTTAGCCTTCAAGAGATTAAAATGGGCAGTATGCGGTGGCTCACGCCTGTAATCCCAACACTTTGGGAGGCTGAGGCGGGTGGATCACTTGAGGTCAGGAGTCTGAGACCAGCCTGGCTAACATGGCAAAACCCCATCTCTACTACAAATACAAAAACTAGCTAGGCATGGTGGTGGGCACCTGTTATCCCAGCTACTCGGGGAAGCTGAGGCAGGAGAATCACTTGAACCCAGAGGCAAAGGTTGCAGTGAGCCAAGATTGTGCCACTGCACTCCAGCCTGGGCGACAGAACAAGACTCTGTCTCAAAAAATAAATAAATAAATAAAGAGGTTAAAATGATGCAAAGTCTCCGGCCAAAGCCAAGTGATGCTGGCTCCATCCCTAACCCTTATGCAGGTTTCAGATGCTTCAGGGAACAGGCAAGTCAGCCTAGGAAACCCTCCCACTTGTGCACAGTATGAGATGACAGGAAGGGCCTCCCAGGATTTGGAGAGCTTGGTTAATAAAATTAAGACATGGCAGATGAGATTGGATATGTATAAAGTCATCTCAAGAGGCAGACCCAGGCAGAAGGCAAGAAAAAGATGGCTTATCTGAAGCCCAATCAATGACATTTGCAATATCCTAAGAAGAAATGAGTCAAGGAAAGTGATGGCCAGCATGGATATAGGTGACCTTGCTCACTGACCTGTCCACTGGGACGAATTCTCAGAGCCCAGGGTGCAATTAACATGATGAGATGGTTTAGGTGATGTTATTTCCAAGAGTAGAGCTGTCTACTCATGCTGTAGACAGCATGAGCTGTAGAGATGGTCTCGCCAAATCCCTCAAAAGGAGATGGTTTTCTGTTTGGATCAGTTAAGACGTTTTTATTTCCCATGACAGAAAACCCAGCCCAAAATGGCTGAAGCAGAAAAAGAAGGATTTGTTGGCTGAAAGACTGAGGTGTCTAGGGCAGGACCAGCCTTGGGCAGTCCTGTGCGAGGACAGAGGGCTGTTGTTAGGAACTGGCCTAGCAGGTGCCGCATGCTGTGCTGAGTACTGAGGATTTAGGAGGAATTAAAAGCTCAGTCCCCTCGTTAGCAGAGCTTGATTCTTACTTGTCACCTCTCCCAGCAGCTGTGTCCATGGCAGACTTTTTTTTTTTTTTAATGAGACAGGGTCTTTCTCTGTTGCCCAGGCTGGAATGCAGTGGTGCCATCATAGCTCACTGCAGCCTCAACCTCCTGGGCTCAAGCCATTCTCCTGCCTCAGCCTCCCAAGTAGCTGGGACTACAAATGCATGGCACCGTGCCCAGCTACTTTTTAAATTAGAGAGAGGATCTCACTATGTTGCCCAGGCTGGTCTTGAACTCCTGGCCTCAAGTGATCCCCCCACCTCAGCCTCCCTAGTAGCTTAGATTACAGGCATGCACCACCATGCCTGGCTAAATTTTTAAAAAAATTTTTATAGAGACAGGGTCTTGCTATGTTGCCCAGGCTGATCTCAAACACCTGGCCTCAAGCAATCCTCTTGCCCAGCCTCCCAAGTAGCTGGGACTACTGGCATACACCACCATGCCCAGCTATTTTTCAGACACAAGGTTTTGCCACATAGCCCAGGCTAGTCTTGAACTCCTGGCCTCAAGGAACCCTCCCACCTCAGCCTCCCAAAGTGCTGGGATTACAGGCATGAGTCACCATGCCTGGCCCATGGCAGACATTGCCCATTGATCCCTGCACTCTATGCTGAGCTCAGCCTGGGTCTTTGGGTCTGTCTTCACATCGTGCTCCAGAAAAGCACTATCGATTGGCTAAAATTGGTTCATGAGATAAAACTACCTGCCTTCCTTCCCCTAGAGCCTAGCAGCATTAAGTAGAGTCAACACTTAGAGGGTGCTTGTATTAGTCCATTTTCACACTGCTGATAAAGGCATACCTGAGACCAGGCCATTTTAAAAAAGAAAGAGGTTTAATGGACTTACAGTTCCACATGGCCAGGGAGGCCTCAGAATCATGGTGGAAGGTGAAAGGCACGTTTCACATGGCAGCAGACAAGAGAAGAGAGCTTGTGCAGGGAAGCTCCCCTTTTTACAACCATCAGATCTTGTGAGACTTATTCACTATCAGGAGAACAGCATGGGAAAGACTCGTCCCCATGAGTCAATCACCTCCCACCAGGCTCCTCCCATGACATGTGGGAATTCTGGGAGCTACAATTCAAGATGAAATTTGGGTGGCGACACAGCCAAACCATATTAGTGCTCACTGTGTGTTCCTGGGGTGTTAGCTATGCTAACTCATTTAATCCTCAAAATGGCCCCATGAAGTGGGAACTCTATCACTAACCCCATTTTACAGATAAGAAAACAAAGGCACAGAGAGATTAAGTACCTGTCCAAGGTTACAACTAGCAGATTGGGTTTTTTGTTTTGCTTTGTTTTTCAACATCTATTTTAGATTTGGAGGTACATGTGCCTTGGAGGAGATGTGCAGATTTGTAACCTGGGTATATTGTGTGATACTGAGGTTTGGGACTGTGACCCTAAACCAGGGCCTTGGGACCTCCCTGACAGCCACTAATGCTAGTACCAGAAAAGCCTCAAAACTTGGACAGCCTCATGGGATCTGTGATGGCCCAGGGCCTCCACATGGTACACAAATGAGAAAGGAAACCAAAAAGAAATCACACCTCAAAGAAAAAAAATGATCCCATCACCCAGGTAGTGAGCATAGCACCCAATAGGCAGTTTTTCAATCCTTGCCCCTATCCCTTTCTACCCCCTCTTATAGTCCACAGCATCTATTATTCCCATCTTTGTGTCCGTGCATGCCCAATGTTTAGCTCCCACTTATAAGTGAGAACATGCAGTATTTGGTTTTCTGTTCCTGCATTAATCGGCTTAGGATAATGCCCTCCAGCTACATCCATAGTACTGCAAAGGACATGATTTCTTTCTTTTTCATGGCTGCATAGTATTCCATGGTGTGCATACACCACATTGTCTTTGTTCAATCCATCATTGATGGAAGCCTGGGTTGATTCCATATCTTTGCTCTTGTGAATAGTGCTGCAACAAACATATGCATGTGTGTCAATGAAGCTTGGCCTTACCAGGTATATATTCAAAGGGAAATAAATTTTTCTGTTTTTAGTAGAACAATTTATTTCCCTTTGAATATATACCCAGTAATGGAATTGCCGGGTTGAATGGTATCTCATCTCTTGCATTGAGAAATCAAACTGCTCTCCACAATGGCTGGGCTAATTTACATTCCCACCAACAGTGTATATATGTCCCTTTTTCTCCCAGCCTTGCCAATATCTATTATTTTTTTTACTTGTTAACAATAGCCATTCTGACTGGTATGAGATGGTATCTCATTGTGGTTTTGATTTGCATTTCTCTGATGATTAGTGACACTGGGCATTTTTCCATATATTTGTCGGTTGCTTGTGTGCCTTCTTTTGAGAACTGTCTGTTCATGTCCTTTGCCCACTTTTTAATGGGGTTGTTTATTTTTGGCTTGTTGATTTGTTTAAGTTCCTTATAGATTCTGGACATTAGTTCTTTGTCAGATGCAGAGTTTGTGAATATTCTTTCCCATTCTGTAGGTTGTCTGCTTACTCCCTTAATAGTTTCTCTTGCTGTGCAGAAGCTCTTTAGTTTAATTAGGTCCCACTTGTCAGTTATTGTTTTTGTTGCAATTCTAGCAGATTGTTGAAGCTGGATTTGAACACAGGCTTCTGGACTACCCTGAGGGATGCTGCCTGGGGAGCCAGCCAAGTCCCCTGTCGAATCTCCATCCTGTCTTCAAACCACCACAGAAATATGAAACCCAATGACAGGATTTTAGAGAAAATACAGCATTTTCTAAAGTGCTTTGGCTTTTTATCCACACTCAAAGAGAGGAGCTAAAATGAATTAAATTATAATTGGACACTATGGGTTTTTTGACTTGTAATTGTCGTAATTAATTTACCATCAATATAATGCAAGGAGTTAAAAATAATGGATTGGAAATGGTTGGAAACCCATTGAAAATGTAATATGTACAAGAGAAATACTCATCTTACATATAAAGTACTTAACCAAATATGACATCCTCTAATAAATCTCTCTGTTATTCATTATGGGCTGCCTATGTTACAGTTCACAGTCGAGCTTATCAGTCGCACATAAGAGCTTGTGCAATTGCCTTTCGTATATATATATATATATATATATTTTTTTTTTTTTTTGAGATAGAGTTTCACTCTTGTTATCTGGGCTGGAGTTCAATGGTGCAATCTTGGCTCACTGCAACCTCCACCTCCCGGGTTCAAGCAATTCTCCTGCCTCAGCCTCCGGAGCAGTTGGGATTACAGGCACCCGCCACCATGCCCAGCTAATTTTTTTTTTTTTTTTTTTTTTTTTTTGTATTTTTAGTAGAGACAGGGTTTTGCCATGTTGGCCAGGCTGGTCTCATACTCCTGACCTCGGGTGATCTGCCTGCCTCGGCCACTCAAAATCCTGGAATTACAGGCATGAGCCACCACACCCAGCCACAATTGCTCTTTAAGTCTCTCTCAAACCTCCTTTTGGCATCAGAATAAACTTCATGACAATTCACTCTTTTAAAGCCTCTGCTTTTGGGGCTTGGGTACTCATTCTCGCAAGACTCCTCTGTGCAGGGCCCACAGCCAGAGGCAGCATCAAAGATCCTGGAAACATCAGCTCTGGTAGCAGAGTAGAGAATCAGCAAGAAGAAAGGCACTGTTCTGACATCAGGCAGAGCTGGGTTCAAATCTCAGCTTGGCCACTCTGAGCCAAGTGACTTCTAACCTCTCTAAACAATAGTTTCCTGATTTTTAAATCGTGGATAAGCATATCACCTTCTCAAAGGGTAGCTGTGAGAACTTAGAGTAAATTACAGATAATGCATTGGCATGGTGCTTGGCATATAAGAAGCACTGTGATTAATTTTAAATGTTTTCTTAATATTATAATCTACATAAGTATACACTAGAACCAAATGCAAAATCTTTATGCATTTGTAGAAAACATGCTACCTTCCTTCTCTCCCCAAAGGCCACTTTTCAAGTACCCACACATAGACTGGTCTAGTGGCCAGGTAGGGTGGCTCACACCTGTAATCCTAGCTATTTGAGAGGCCAAGGTAGGAGGATTGCTCAAGGCCAGGAGTTCAGGACCAGCCTGGGCAACATGGCAAGATCCCCATGTTTAAAAAAAAAAAAAGAATTAGCCAGATACGATGGCAAGTGCCTATAGTCCCAGCTACTCAGGAGGCTGAGATGGGAGATCTCTTAAGCCCAGGAGGTCAAGGCTGCAGTGAGCTATGACCACACCACCGCACTCCAAACTGGGTGACAGAGCAAGACCCTGTCTCTAAAAAATGAAAAATAAAAATAAACTGGACTAGTCATAGGGAGCTCACAGGACCATTGATAGGATTACAATTATCACTGAATATTCATGATGCCCTTCCAGGTGCCAGGAGTTGTGCTGGGGACCCACACAAAGCAATGCATAAAACAAGGTTCTTGCCTTCAAACAGCTCATAGTTTAGCATGGGACAGAAAACTTAACGGGCTTCAAGAACTGCAGGGAGATGAATATGTGTAGTAGTGTCTGCTGGAAAATTGGAGCTGCTTCAGGTAAAAGCCCTATGCCCCAACAATCATGCCCTGCGCCCGACCTTCTAGCCCAGCGCGACCACCAGAGAAAGCTGGATTGACGGCATAGGTGCTGGGATGAGCAAGCCACAACTTCAGAGAAGCCACAGAGCAGGCTGGTTTGGGAACTGGAGAACATCCGGAACCCTCAGGGTCTGGTTGGACCCGGACCCCAGGCAAATTGAAATCAACATTTGGTGGGGAGAGGAAAGTTGGAGCTGAAAAGGAAAGCCATTCCTGAATTCCAGGCCCTCCAGAAACAAGGCTGATGGCAGCCAAACTAGCTTCAGGCCCCACCTGCTGGTGCAGCTCAAATATCACCAAAATGAAAGCCACAGTAAGACGCACTTTCTGCTGCCAATGCCCAAAATAAATCAATGTCCCCCAGGTGGGAATTGCAAAAGGGAAAGCCTAGTTTTGTGCTAGGAAAGAAAAAAGGAGAAGGGGAGGAAGGAAGGAAGAAAGGAAGGAACGAAGGAGGGAAGGAGGGAGGGAGGGAGGAAGGAAGGAAGGAAAGGAAGGAGGGAGGGAGGGAGAAAGAACAATGGGAGGAAGGAAGAAAGGAAAAGGGGAGAAAGGAAGAAAGGAAGGAAGGGAAAAAGGAAGAGAGAGAGGGAGGAAGGGGGAGAGAGGGAGGAAGGAAGGAAGGAAGGAAGGAAGGAAGGAAGGAAGGAAGGAAGGAAGGAGGGAGGGAGGAAGGGAGGGAGGGAAAAAGGAAGGGAGATAGGGAGGGAGGAAGGGAGGGAGGGAAAAAAGGAGGAAGGAAGAAAAGGAGAGTGGGAGGAAGGAGGGAGGGAAAGGAAAGGAAAATTCAGGGCTGTCTCCAGAACACATGAGGACAACACACCAAGGGAGCTGTGCAGATGAGGCTGCCAGGGCTGCTGGAGGTGGCAGCTGCTGCTTGTTATTTCAGTTTTGCCACCAGTCTGGGAGATGCTGCTTTGAACAAATCCGCATTAAGATGAGAGAGATGTCTAGACACATTTAATCCAGAAAATCCCTCTTTCTGAAAGGAAATCACTCTTGACTTGGTAGAGATATCAAGAGGGAGTTGTAAAGGGATATAAAAAGCATGGATTTGGGCATCAGACAGATCTATGTTCAAAACCCAAGCCTCACACTAGATACCTTTGCTCCTGGGCAAGTCAGCATCTCTCAGAGTCAGATTTTCTGATTACAAATGGAAAGAAATCGTGCTGACCTCACATGACTGTTGTTAGGGTTATCATTTCATACAATATTCACTGAGAGCCTTCTAGGTGCTAGGAACTGTGCTGGGATCTACACAAACTAACGAATAAGGCAAGGTTCTTGGCTGGGAGCGGTGGCTCATGCCTGTAATCCCAACACTTTGGGAGGCTGAGGCAGGTAGATCACGAGGTCAGGAGTTCAAGATCAGCCTAACCAACATGGTGAAACTCATCTCTACTAATAATATAAAAATTAGCACTTGCAATCCCAGCACTTTGGGAGGCCGAGGCAGGCGGATCACGAGGTCAGGAGATCGAGACCACGGTGAAACCCCGTCTCTACTAAAAATACAAAAAATTAGCCGGGCGTGGTGGCGGGCGCCTGTAGTCCCAGCTACTCGGAGAGGCTGAGGCAGGAGAATGGCGTGAACCTGGGAGGCGGAGCTTGCAGTGAGCCGAGATTGCGCCACTGCACTCCAGCCTGGGTGACAGAGCGAGACTCCGTCTCAAAAAAAAAAAAAAAAAAAAAAAAAAAATTAGCTGGGTGTGGTGGTGGGCACCTGTAGTCCCAGCTACTCAGGAGGGTGGAGCAAGAGAATCACTTGATCCCAGGAAGCGGAGGTTGCAGCGAGCCGAGATTGTGCCATTGAACTCCAGCCTGGGTAACAGAGTAAGATCCTGTCTCAAAAAAAAAAAAAAAAAAGGTTCTTGCCTTCAGAGAGCTCATTGTCTACTATGGGTGGATAGCTAAGAACCATAGGCTCTCATGGGTAGCTGTGTCTACTTGTACGATGGAGAGTCTAAAACACAGGAGGGAAGAGGAGAGAAGGGAAGAGTCCCTGGAAGAAATGGAATAGAGTGTCTCAAAGGTTGAGTTTGAGCTTTCTGGCAGATAAGATGTCTCTGGCATTCCATGAAGAGGGGCCTGCCTGAGCCAAAGGCACAGGGATAGAACCAGAAAGTGAAAAGGGAAAAACAGCAAGAAGGGGACAGCAGAAGTGAATGGGGTGGATGGAGGCCCAGCTGAGGAGGGGCTCACATAGTGAACTAAGGAGTTTGTGCATCATTGTGCCAGGGCAATGCTTTAGCTCCAGCCTGGCCTGCTCCAAAAAGGCTTTGAAGAAGCCAAGACTGAACTTCATCCAAAAGTCATTGAAAACTTTAACTTAAAGAAACAGCATGATTGCTGGGCACAGTGGCTCATGCCTGTAATCCCAGCACTTTGGAAGGCTGAGGCAGTTGGATCACTTGAGGCCAGGAGACTGAGATCAGCCTGGTCAATGTGGTGAAACCTCGCCTCTACTAAAAATATGAAAATTAGCTGGGTGTGGTGGCAGGCACCTGTAATCCCATTTACTCGGGAGGCTGAGGCAGGAGAATCACTTGAACCTGGAAGGCGGAGGTTGCAGTGAGTTCGTGCCACTGCATTCCAGTGTGGGCAGCAGAATGAGACTGTCTCAAAAGCAAAAAAGAAAGAAAAGAAAAGAAAAAGAGAGAAATGGTATGATCATTCCTAAGTGTCTTAGTCCATTTTGTGCTGATATAAAGGAAGACTGGGTGACATAAAGAAAAGAGGTTTGTTTGCCTCATGGTTCTGCAGGTTGTACAAAAAGCATGATGCCAGCATCTGCTTCGGGTGAGGCCTCAGGGAGCTCCCACTCATGGTGAAAGGCGAAGGGGATCCAGCATCACATGATGAGAAAGGGGTAAAAGAAAGGGGCGACCAAGTGCAGTGGCTCATGTCTGTAATCCCAGCACTTTGGGAGGCCAAGGTGGGTGGATCACCTGAGGTCAGCAGTTCAAGACCAGCCTGACCAACATGGTGAAACCCCATCTCTACTAAAATTACAAAATTAGCCGGGCATGGTAGCAGGCACCTATAATCCCAGCTACTCGGGAGGCTGAGGCAGAAGAATCTCTTGAACTCGGAAGGCGGAGGTTGCAGTGAGCCAAGATCATGCCACTGCACTCCAGCCTCAGTGACAGAGCAAGACTCTGTCTCAAAAAAAAAAAAAAAAGAGGGGTGCCATGCTTTTTTTTTAAAAAGCCAGCTCTCTCATGAACTAATACAGTGAGAACTCACTCATTACTGCAGAGACAGTGCCAAGCCATCATGAGGTCCCCACCCCTGTGACCCAAACACCTCCCACCAGGCCCCACCTCCAAATTCGGGAATCACATTTCAACATGAGATCTGGAGGACACTCATATGTAAACTCCATCAATAAGATCTGTGAAAATGTCTGACACCAGTAAGTGATCCGTACATCCTGGTTTCCTTCTATGCACTGAGATGGGAAGCATTTCATTATCAGGATGCTTCCAACTTCCAAGTATGTATCAAGTGTTTTATTGCCCCGATGTCATTTGGGGGGTGGGGGGAACCAGATCGGTTTCATAGAGGAAAAGGAGTGAAGTTGTCTCAAAGGAGACCAAGCAAGCTGCTCTGCAAAGAAACCCTAGTATGCTGTAGCTTCGACAGGAGAGGAGCGCATTTCTCTTCTCCATACCCTTTCAGAATGGGCAGGCAGGATCTGTGCCAGGGAGTCCAGGAGGGACCTAGGCCTTATCTGTGTCCTTGGGTTTGGAGTTGGTACATGACCACATCTGCGTTTGAGCCACACGACATGGAAACAGGTACTTCCACTCACATCCTATTCACCTGGACTCAATTCTATGACCACATGGATGTTGAGTTTGAGATGCCACCAGGCTGTCCAAGAGACAGCTAGAAATGCAGAACTTGAGTCTAAGAATGTGCAGGAACCGGGCACAGTGGCTCATGCCTGTTGTCTCAGCACTTTGGGAGGCTGAGGCAGGAGGATCACTTCAGGTCAGGAGATCGAGACAGGTCTGGGCAACATAGCAAGACCCTATCTCAATCAGTCAATCAATATGAGTAAGTCATAAATAAACCTGGTGACATGCCAAGCACAGGACCTGGGTCTCTAATCAAAATTCCTGTCTTGCTGGGCCCAGTGGCTCACGCCTATAATCCCACCACTTTGGGAGGCTGAGGCAGGAGGATCACTTGCACCCAGGAGTTTGAGACCAGCCTGGGCAACATAGCAAGACCCCATTGCCAAAAAACTTAAAAATTATCTGGCATGGTGGCATGTGCTTGGAATCCCAGCTACTCAGGAGGCTGAGGTGAGAGGATTGCTTGAATTCAGGAGGTTAAGGTTGCAGTGAGCTGTGACCATGCCATGCCACTCCACTCCAGCCTAGGTGACAGAGTGAACCCCGGCATCAAAAAAAAAAAAGTGCAGGACTCAGAGGTGATTTTCTTGAATGTATTGAGCCTGGAGTCCCTGATCTTACAAAATGTGACATTGGCTGCTGAAGGCCATGGTGTCAAAAAATAATAAGGTAGCCGTAATTTAGTCTCTGGCTGCCTGCTCACTGCAATAACTTGGACAAGTTACTCACTGAACTTCTCTGAGACTATTTTTTCATCTGTAAAAATTGGTCGTGATGATGATGATAGAAATCTAAATAAAATAAAATACAGAAACTGCCTGGTTCATGATAGGTCTATTGAATGCCATCTTTCCTTTCTTGTGAACAATGCTAATTGACATGGAATTTCTGAGTGAGACTAAAGTGCATTCAAAAGGTTTAGGGTGGGGGGTGGGGCCACTGGAGTCTTTCTATCCAAGAGAATATCATTAAAGCTGGAAGCTACAGTAGAAGGTCAAAATAATAGGCAGTTGGACGTCACAGAAGGGCCGGGTGCAGTGGCCCATGCCTGTAATCCCAGCACTTTGGGAGGCTGAGGCAGGAGGATCACATGAGGCCAGGAGTATGGGACCAGCATGGGCAACATAGCAAGACCTCATCTCTACAATTTTTGTTTTTACACAGCCAGGCATGGTGGCATGAACCTGTAGTCCCAGCTAGTTGGGAGGCTGGGGGGAGGCGGCAGGCAGGAGGATTGCTTAAGTTCAGGGGGCAGAAGCTATAGTTGCAGTGAGCTATGATCCAGCCCCTGCACTCCAGCCTCTGATACAGTGAGACCCTGACACACACACACACACACACACACACACAAAGAGGAAGTCACAGAAGTGAAGAAGACACTTGTCTTTCAGCCAACATCATTAAATATCAGTAAGTGCTAGACATGGGCTCAGCTCAGGAGACA
The DNA here is from genome assembly GCF_028878055.3 of Symphalangus syndactylus. Lineage (NCBI taxonomy): Eukaryota > Metazoa > Chordata > Mammalia > Primates > Hylobatidae > Symphalangus > Symphalangus syndactylus. Next base: position 64,635,674 of record NC_072431.2, on the reverse strand, counting down.
CATGGTCTGATTGGCAAAGGGGTGGCTTTGGAGGGGACAGTTTGAGATTCAGTTCCAACTCCGCCACCCAATGATTGAGTGACCTTGGGAAAGACATTGCATCATTTCACTTTGCTCATTCATAAAATATTATCTTGCTGGGATATTGGACAAGCTGCTGAAAAGGTAAGTGATGTGTCTAAGTTGGAACCAGCACTTAGTAGGTACTCAATGTACAGTAAAGGTGATTATCATCCTCATGATTATTACCACCATCATGATAATTTCCATCATCATTTGTTTTTGTTTTTGAGACAGGGTCTCTCTCTGTTGCCCAGGCTGGAGTGCAGTGGCTTGATCACAGTTCACTGCAGCCTCAAACTCCTGGGCTCAAATGATCCTCCCACCTCAGCATCCCAAGTAGTTGGGACTAAAGGTGTGCACCACCACACCCAGCTAATTTTTAAAAAAATTTTCTTTTGTAGAGATGGGGTCTCACTATGTTGCCCAGCCTGGTTTCAAACACCTGACCTCAAGTGATCCTCCTGCCTTAGCCTCCCAAAGTGCTGGGATGACAAACACAAGACAGTATCATCATTTTGATCATGTAACCTCTGCCCTAAAGAAGCTCACAGTCTACAGGGGAAACAGATGTTTGGGGCACAGGGTTAGAAGCATGCCAAGTACTTCAGCCACCCTGGGAAAGTTCAGCAATAAGGGCATCCTCCTCTTGGAATAAAGCTGAGCTCACACCAAAAGCCAGTTAAACTCTTCTCCTGCCCCACACATGGGGAGGGGCAGCCCAGCCTGAAGCCGGGTGCTCTCGCACAGGTGGTGGAGCGGAGGAATGTGTCCGGCCCCTCCAACCTCGCAGCTAGCTGAGTGCAAGTCTCCATACACACAGGAGACGCGCAAACACAGGCTGCCTCCCTCCCGAGTTGTGGTACACGATGCCACCCTTCTGCGTGCACAAGCTGTCCTGGTAGCTGATGCCAGCATCTCCGTGGCAATAGAAATGTGTTCAGTTCCTCCTCCCCCTACCCCACTATGCCTGGCAAAAAGTTAACGGCGCTATACTTCTCTTTGAGTCCATATGCCGCCTCAATTTCTGATCAGAGATGTTACAAATTACAGTCTGTCTTTGTAGAAAATTAAAGTAGGCTCATTTCTCTTTCTGTGTCAACACATTAGTTTCAATTGTTTGAGAGAATGTGCTAGATGGTGTTCTCTTCGTTTGAAGATAATTTTCTTTTCTCCGCTCTCCAATGACAGAATTCCTGGTTAAGACGTTTCCCTCCCCTCCCCTTCCTCTTGCCCCCACCTGATTTCATCTGCCTGGGGCAGCCAGGTTGTTTTGCAATCAAAGTTTGCAATCTAACAATTGGAAAAGAGATTAATTAAGGAAGAAAGGATTTTCTTTCTTTCTTGTGGGTTCAAAGGCTTCTTTAATAAGAGGAATCAATGGAAATGGATATAAAAGAGCGGGAACTAGGTCCCTGAAGCCCCCTCCTTTCCCCCCTAGGTCTCTGCCATCCGCCCCCAATGCACAAGCGTATTTGACAGCCTTTTCTTGTACCCCTCCATCTCAGAAGCCCTCCGAGAAAGCAATCACGTGCCCCTGTGGGGAGGGATGAGATGGACAGGGAGAAGTTTAAATGGGATTTTTATAAATTTCATCAATACTCGCACAAAACAGAAGTGGGACAGCTTTATTGATTTAAACATTAAAATAACATGTGCTTTCTCTGCATTTTCCCAGAGGTGATAATGTTTCTTATTTTTAATCTAGATTGAAATCTCGGAGACTTTCCACAAGCCCCTTGTGGTGATTACCAAAGATTAGTAATAACATGTCTAATTAGTGTAGAAAGACAGAAAAATCGATGGCAGTGTGGGATGTTACACTGACTGATGGAGCTCGGAGGAGAGGCTGGGTGCCTCTCCAGAGACGAGAAATGCCCAGTGGGCCCTGCTCAGCACAGGGCCCTGGGAGTTGGCTTACACCTGTCAGAGGAGGCTTTCCAAGTTCCCTGATCTTCTTTCTTTGAGCTTTTGATGTCTTTGTTGGAGGAAATGGTAAAAAGAAGAGAGCAGGATTCATTGGCAGGGGAACCAAGTCAATCCAGCAAATGCCCAGATGATCTGTTTTGCTTTTCTGTCCAGTATTTCCCAAGGACCAGCAGGGAACAAATGCTAGGCTAGGCACTGGAGGGACAGGAAGGAAAACCCAGCCCGTCATCTCCAGAGACCCTGTCTGCTGATCAACAGAGTTGTGTCAATGGTGGAGCCTTTAGAGCCTCATCTCCAAAGTTAACTCCCAATGATGTGTTTGGTTCCATCTGGGTGGGAAGGGAGGGTTCCACTGAGGGCTTCGTCCCTTACAAGACAGCCAAGTCTCTGCCCACTGTCCAAGGGCCTTATGGGTGGCCAGTACTAACCCTTTCCCTTCCCTTCACCCACTTTCACATCCCCCTTCCCTCTTTCTCTTTCTTTCTCTCTCTCTTCCCCAAGTCCCACAGTGACCCAGTCCTGACAACAGAAAACAGCCCTGCAAACTCTCCTGAGAGACTCTTCCTCCCACACCCAAGAAGTTTCTTGGGGCCTCTTTTTCTTTCTTACGGCTTCTGTTTCTGCTTAATTATATGGGAGGAGGGGAGAAGGAAGGGAGCTCGGAGAGTCGGAAAGAGGCAGTTAAAAGGAGGGAACTACATGGGGACACACAGATCTAAATATATAGATAACGCCAGGCACAGTGACTCATGCCTGTAACCCCAGCACTTTGGAAGGCCAAGGCTGGAAGATTGCTTGAGCCTAGGAGTTTGGGACCAGCCTGGGCAACCTAGGGAGATCCCGTCTCCATGAAAAATTTTAAACATTAGCCCAGTGTGGTGGTGCATGCCTCTAGTCCCACCTACTCAGGAGGGTGAGGCAGGAGGATGGCTTGAGCCCGGGAGATCAAGGCTGCAGTGAGCCATGATTGCACCACTGCACTCCAGCCTGGATGACACAGCAAGACCTCGTCTCCAAATAAACAAATAAATATATAAATACAGAGAGTGTAGGTTACGTATAAATATAGCTCACTGTACAGGTTATATAGACAAAAAAAAAAAAACAGTGTCCTAAGAGGTATAGTGAATTATCTTAGCAACACAGATAAAGGAAGAATTAAGTCTTCCACAGAGGCGGGATACAGAGAGAGGGACAGCTTGGAGCTGGCTCTGGAAGGATGTAAAGGTGGGAAATGGAGAGAGAGCTCACGGGAGGTGGGGTAAGGACTGAGGGACCCATGGGGCTAGAGCAGTGACTGTCTCCTCTCTCCAACCCTCCACTCCATCGCGATCTCGCTCTGACCCCACCTCTCCACCAGTGCTGCTTCTGCCACCACCAAAGCCCAGACGGTCTAACCCAAGGGACAGGATCCAGTCTTTGTCTGGCTGGATCTGACTGCTGCATTTGACCTTGTGGACTACTCACTCCTAGAAACATCTTCTTTGATTTCTGTAATTCACGGCCTCTTGGTTTCTGTGACTTCTCTCAGTCTCCTTTGGTGGGTTTTTCTTTCTCTTCTCTGTTGATAACCCTGTGGCTCCATCCAGAGTTAACGCACTGGGCATTCTCCCTTGGGATGGCGCCATTCGCACCCTCGGCATTACCTCCATCTTTATCTTGGTAAGTCCCAAATCTCCTTGATCAGCCCCTATCTTCCTTTTCATCTCCAAACCCACAGGTCCTATGCTATGCATAGAATTTCATCCGGAGTGTCGCCAACCCAGGCACCACCCACTTAAAGTGTTCAAATTCAAACTCTTCTCTCCTCTGAGAATGGCTGGGCCATCCAGGTGGGTGCCGCCATCTTGTCAGGGCCATGTTTGTCCCCCCAGCTACCTCCATAGTACCTGTCCTTCTCTTCAGCCCCCTCACAGCCTAGAAGTCCTGAGCCTGAAAGATCATCCCTTCTACACCCAACAGGCACAGGAATCTGTGAAGAATCGCTCTCCCTTCTCTGCAAAGTATGCATCTGATTCTTTACTCATGTATGCCAGTGTAGACACCTGGATATTGATTTTTATTCAATGTGTTATAATCCATGACCATCATTGTTTTTGAGATGAGTTTTTGCTCTGTTGCTCAGGCTGGAGTGTAGTGGTGCAATCACAGCTCACTGCAGCCTCTAGCCAGGCTCAGGTGATCCTCCTGCCTCAGCCTCACGGTAGAATGCTCAGAAGAAACCAGTGAAGAAGAGCACCTCTGAAACAATGAATAAGATCATTCCATATGGAAGAACTTTTTGGATGATTGATGTACGATGGCCTTGGAATGTGCCTTCTCAGATAATATCACATCATCATTGATAGGTTATTAATGTATTGGTTAGTAGGCCTAGAGTCAGGAGGGTAGCAGAGTTAGAATGAAATCATATGGCTAGGCTGGATGTTACTAGTAGGGCTGAAAGGGCTCCTGTCAGTGGTCAGGGACTAGGGTTGGCCATCTGATAGGCATGAGTTTGATGGGTGATTATGTGTTGTTGTGGAAGTAGAGGCTTACTAGTAGTGTAAAGACGTAGGCCTGAAAAAGGGCTACAGCAAATTCGAGGTGGTTAATAAAACTAGAATAATGAATGTACTTGAAGCTGTGGGTAAATTAATAGTTGATAATATTAGTATAGCTCCTCCAATTAAGTGCATGAGTAAGTGGCCAGCTGTAACTGGAACTAAAGGTGTGGGCCATCACATCTGGTTAATTTTGTATTTTTTTGTGGAGATGGGATTTCACCGTGTTGCCCAGGCTGGTCTCAAACTCCTGGGCTCAAGCAATCTTTCCACCTCAGCCTCTCAGTAGCTGGAACCACAAGCGTGCACCACCACGCCAGGCTAATTTTTGTATTTTTTCTTTTATTTTCCTTTTTTTTTTTTTTTTTTTTTTTTTGTAGAGATGGGGTCTCACCATGTTGCCCAGGCTGGTGTCAAACTCCTAGGCTCAAGCGATCTGCCTGTCTCGGTCTCTCAAAGTGCTGGGATCACAGACACGAGCCACCACGTCCGGCCCATTATTTTACTTTGTTGCTCAACTTGTCCCAAATTTGGTCACTGGGAGCTCCTTCAAGCTGGTTCCTGTGTGCTTCTGACATGCCCCCATACTTTTGTTTTCTCAAATAGTTTCTTACTTTTTGGCATCACAAGGTCTTCTAGGCTCAGGACTTTTTGTCATTTGCCCAAATCTCAGCAAAAGCCTCCTGCTGTTCTCATTGCCTCTCCCCTTAACCCCTCTCAGGTAGCCTCCGGCTGCAGCAGAGCTTGCCTTCAACACAAATGCAATTGCCTTATTCTTCTGGTCGATAGATTCAGAGGCTCCCCATTGGCTTCAAGATGAAGCAAAAGCTCCTCCGCTCAGCACACAAGGTTCTATGTGACCCACCTTTTGCCAGACTCTATAGCCTTGGAAGTTGCTGCTCCCCTAAACATCACCCCAGCCAGATGGAGCCACAGCTTGCATTGCCACTAACTAATACATTAAGCTGTTTCATTAATTGATCACTTTTTAAAAGCTGAGACTCTACCTGGTCCTAGGCACTGGGAATAAAGTTGACATTGAAGACAAGGTGCCCACCCACTCAGAGGTCATAGACCAGTGTGGACAGGCAGAAGAACAAAACAAAAAATAAAACAGAGGCCGGGCATGGTGGCTCATACCTATAATCCCAGCACTTTGGGAGGCTGAGGCAGGAGGATCACTTGAGCCCAGAAGTTCGAGGCCAGCCTGGGCAACATAGTAAGACCCCATCTCTACAAAAAAATAAAAATAAAAATAAGCTGGACGAGAGCCAGGCACTGTGGCTGATGCCTGTGATCCCAGCACTTTGGAAGGCTGAGGCAGGCAGATGACTTGAGGTCAGGAGTTTGAGACCAACCCGGCCAACATGGCAAAACCCTGCCTCCACTGAAAACACAAAAATTAGTCAGGTGTGGTGGTGCACACCTGTGGCTCCAGCTACTCGGGAGGCTGAGACAGGAGAACTGCTTGAACCTGGGAGGCAGAGGTTGCAGTGAGCTGAGGTCACATCGCTGCACTCCAGCCTGGGTGACAGAGCAAGACTCCATCTCAAAAAAAAAAAAAAAAAATTAGCCAGACACGGTGCACATCTGTGGTCCCAGCTACTCAGAAGGCTGAGGCAGGCGGATTGCTTAAGCCCAAGGAGGTCTAGGCTGCAGTGAGCTATGACTGCACCACTGCACTCTAGCCTGGGCAACAGAGCAAGACACTGTCTCAAAAAAAAAAAAAAAAAAAAAAAAAAAGAGGAACGAGAATAAGGTCAAATGCATTAAAGGAGACAGTTGTAGAACACATTAGGACGTCTTCATTCAGACTCGGGGTCTGAAAATTTGCTGCTCCCACAGAGAAAAATGTCCTTCTTCCTCTTGTATACCAGCCGGGACTTTTCTTCTTCCAGGATTCAATTCGAGTGCCAGCTTCCACGGTTAGACCTGGTGAGCAAGGTTTTCCCGTCCGGTACCCACAGCACCCCATCCTTACAGGGTCTTAACTCTTGATTTGTTTCATGACGTCTGCCTTTAGATTTACACCCAAGATCTTTTTATTAATCCCTAGAACAGAGAGCCCAGCCCAAAGCGGACACTTGATAAATATTTTTTGTAGAAAGTGAATAAATGAAGTGCTCAAATTTTTGAGCTCATGTCTAATGAGAGAGGGCACAGAAAGTCATACTGAGCTTGCTCCTCCCTCCCAGAGAAGCAGGTATAGACACCTTGGAATTCCTGAAGGAGTGTCCCTTAGAGGGCTGCATCCCTACAGTCTCCCCTGGCAGCAGGACAGAGGAGCTAGCGTGTCTGTAGCGTCTTGAAGATATGCAATTCAGTGGGGGAAGACGGAGGGTTCAAGGGCTGGGAGAGGCAGCACACCAGTGCCCAGCCAGTCGATTTCCAGGGTGAGCTGGTCCATCAGAGGAGGTTCTGGATGTGAACTGAAAGGGCTGAGCCCTGAGAACGACGACCTCGGAGGATTCAAGCCTAGAGCGCCTTCGCCAAGCTCGGGATTGGGAGCGTGGCTCATCCATGGCTATTCCCGGGGGCCTCTGCAGGGAGCTGGATCTGCCAGGCCCGCAAGATGAGGCAGGACAGAGTGCCAACAGCGACACCATGTGGCCATGAGGAGCCATAGCAAGATCTGATCAAATCAGTAGTGGGTGGAGGGATGAAACCAACTCTTTTGGATTGAGATGCTTGAAAAAGTCAAGAGAGGGATGAGCTTCAAGAGGGAGATACTAACTTCCTAAAAATAAGGCATAGTTTTAATCTGTTTTTTAACGTTTTTATGCTTTGGGACAGGGTCTCGCTATGTTGCCCAGGCTGGAATGCAGTGCACCATCACAGCTCACTGCAGCCTCCACCTCCCAGGCTCAAGCAATCCTCCCACCTCAGACTCCCTAGTAGCTGGCACTACAGGCTTGAGCCACCACAACTGGCTAATAATCTTTTTTCTTTGTAGAGAGGGGGCTTTACCAACTCCCATGTTGGTCTCAAACTCCTTTGAAATAAATTCAAATGTATTTTTAAAAGTTGCACCCACAATACAAGTAATTCTCATAAACCCTTAGCAACTTTCTCGAAATATTAATGCATTTTACACAGGCACAATGCAATCATCTACATTAGTCAAAGTTGATGAAATACTGTAAATTAACCTACACACCTTTCTCACACTTCTCCGATTGTTCCATGAACGGCCTTTACTGATCCAAGATCCTATCTAGGATCTGATGTTGCCTTCATTTGTTGGGTCTCTTTAAACATCCCCCTGTCTAGAACAGTTCTCAGTCTGTTTTTTCATGATCTTGCCATTTTTGAAGAGTACTAGCCAGTTAGTTTCTAGAATGTCCCCAAGTTTGGATCAATCTGAGTTCTCCTCATATCTAAATTCAGTATTTGAAGGCAAAAGCACCACAGATGTGAGGCTGTCCCCTTCTCAGTGTGTCAGGCCAGCAGGCTCATGATGTCACTGTGTCTTCTCTCTATTGAGTGAGACTCTCTCATCTGAAAATCCAAAATCTGTGAGGCTTGATGCTCCAAAACCCAAAACTTTGAGAGTGCAGGTGGAAAATTCCACACCTGACTCATGTGATGGGTCACAGTTAAAACACAGTCAAAACTTCTTTTTCATGCACAAAATGTTTAGAAATATTGTGTAAAATTACCTTCAGGCTATGTGTAGAAGGTGTAAATAAAACATCAATGAATTTTGTCTTTAGACTCGGGTCTCATCCCCAAGATATCCTATTGTGTACATGCAGATATTCCAAAATCCAGAAACATTCAAAGTCCAAAACACTCTGGACCCAAGCACTTCCAATAAGGGATACTCGACCCATAGTGATCTTTAAATTTGATCACTTGATACAATTGAGATTGCTGGGCTCTCTACTGTAAAGTTACCATTTTTCTCTTTGTAACTAATAAGTATCAAAGGGGATATACTTTGAGATTATGTGAATATCACTTTTCTCACCACGCTGTTGCCCACTCATTTCAGCATCCATTGATGATTTTTGCCTGAAGCACTTACTACTCTGGTGTTTGCCTATTTCCATCATCCCTTCTACATTTAATGATCAGAATTCTGCTGTAAAGAAGTGCTTTCCCCACTCTTCAATTTATTTATGTAATTATTTACTCATGCATGCCAGTGTGGACTCCTGGATATTGATTTTTTATTCTATGCGTGGTAATGCATTACTATCATTATTTATTTTGTTGCCCAACTTGGCCCAGATTTGGCCACCGAGGGCTCCTTCAGGCTGGTTCCTATGTCCTTCCGGCACGCCCTTCATCTTTCCCCCCAGCCAAGTAATTTACTTTTTGGCATCACAAGATCATCTAGGTTTATCCCATGCTTTCTCTGCCCCAGTCTTGGAATTGGACATTGACAAATGCTTTGACACCCAATAACCAGTCATCCCAGTTACTGTGGAAGCGCTCTAAAACCGTGCCCTGTGGTAGATGTGATCATTGCTCCCTCTGCACAAGGCCCAGCATTTGATCATTTATTTGCTCAATAAATTACTGATTATTCGCTGAAAGAGATTTGTGGCATTTATTCATTGGTTCAGCGAGAACACACCAAGTGCTTACCATGAGCTAGACCCAGGCTGCTTGTTGAAGATAGAAATTAATCAAACCTGAACCTCACCTCCAAGAGCTTAGAAGCAAGTGGGAAGGAAGACAGGCCAGTCGATATAGTCAGAGCATCGCATGAGGCTGAAACAAGGCACTAAAGACAATAGTCATCACATTCCAAAAGAGATCCAAGACATGCACAAATGACATAACCAAAGAGCTGTCTGAATTATAGCTTAATAACTCCTAAACCTCCCACCCATACCAAGGGTTAAGAGTTGGAGATTCGGGAGGTCAGGTGCGGTGGCTCATGCCTGTAATCCCAGCACTTTGGGAGGCTGAGGTGGGCGGATCACGGGGTCAGGAGTTCGAGACCAGCCTGGCCAACATGGTGAAACCCAGTATCTACTAAAAATACAAAAAATTAGCCAGGCATGGTGGCGCGCACCTGCAATACCAGCTACTCCAGAGGCTGAGGCAGGAGAATCGCTTGAACCTAGGAAGCAGAAGTTTCAGCGAGCCGGGATTGTGCCACTGCACTCCAGTCTGGGCAACGAGAGCAAAACTCCGTCTCAAAAAAAAAAAAAAAAAAATTGGAGATTGGGGATGATTTTTGCAGACAGCTTCTTTGAAGAAAGCTGTACTTAGTCCCAAACTTACCCCAATCCCCCACCTCCAAATAGAAGAGACACTTCTGCCTGACCCAGGCTTGGCATCAGGGACTTCAAGGAAAGGAGATAGGAAAGGGTTTTAGGACTAGCTGTTGATGTACTGTAAATCTTACTTCCTATCAAGGGTGAGGGCTGCTGGGTGCCTGCTCTTCTCCTTGAGCTCAGAGAAGGGGGCTTTGGGGCTTCAACAGAAACCCCCAAATATATGCTTACTATATATCCCCTCTATTGGAAGACAAAAGGGTTTGGTCTATTTCCTACCCAAGAAACATGAAGGTGAGAGATGGGTTAGCTAGTTGCCAGGAGACAAAACCCCAGAAGAGATGCTTGCATTTGAAGTCTTCCTGTTCCAGAGCATGTCAGGACAAAGCATCCATGTGTGTCTCCCATGGACCAAGTGTGGTTTTAGACCTCATCCAGGAGGGCTGCAGGGAGAGGCAGTGGACTTCAGCAGAGAGAAGCTAGAGGTACCCCTGGAAGTGAAGCAGCATCGTTGTCTAGGGTAAATACCCAAGGTTCATTTTCTCACAGCCACAGAAAACTAGGACATGGACACACCAGAGTGAGGTTAAGAACAGAAGTTTAATAGGCAAAAGAAAGAGATGAGCTCTCTCTGCTGCAGAAAGAGGGGTCCTGGAGAAATGGGTTGCCACTTCTGCAGTGGAATCCAAGGGGGTTTATAGATGAACTTGAGGTGGTGTCTGATTTACATAGGGCACCAAAGATTGGTTGAACCTGATGTGCCATTTGCATAGGGCAGGAAAAACCTGGCTGCCCCCACCCTAATCTTTTACTATGCAGATGGGCTCTTTGCCTGGCCAGCACCATGTTGCCTGTTCCTTACTGTACACGTGGTGACAAAGAAAAGGGAAGATAAAGCCTCCATGTCGAACATACCTGGCCCCAGGTAGCCCTTTTCTATGGGCACAGCTGCCAGCATTCACCTGTGCAAACTTCCAGCTTGCTTATTTATGTTTGCAGCTCGATTTTTCAGGCTGCTTTTTGTTAGAAAAGAAATGATTTGGGGGTGGCTTTTTTGTTAAAAGGGAAATTCCATCGAGGACTCTGTTGCCCTTACTATCTGCCTAAATAATTTCTTTCTATCTCCTGTATCAGAAGTTTAGGGGCCAGATAGAGCGAGAAATGGATCCAAGGAAAATGCACCATTTGCACTAAGGGAACTGCAAGTGGGAAGCCTCAGAAATGGAAGAAGGGTCTCCAAAGAATCAAAGCATCCACAGAAGTGCCCCCAAAAGGGGGCATCCAAGGCAGAGTGTCACCTGATGGTTGTCAAGTTCCAGACACACAGATGGTTGCTTCCACTTCACCTCCTCTCGCTCTTCATAACCACTTCCCATCAGGGTCAGAAGGTCCAGGTAGAAAGATAACAGAGAAGAAGGAAGAGAAGCAAGAAGAAAAGAGAGGGGACAAAAAACGGCCCAGTGCCTGAATTTTCTATCTGCACCAGCACAACAGGGAAGCATGAGGTAAAATCAGCTTTAAATTAGGTTGGGAATGTTGGTTATCACATGAGACTGGGACTCTGTTTTATAACTTACATTGGCTACAGGAGTTTTCCTTCCCTACAAGTGACCAGAGGAGTCCAGAGGCTTGCCCCGGCCATGGAAAAACCATCCCGATGTAACTGCCCAGACAGAGCCCGTTCATCTTGCCCGATGCCCAGACAGAGCCGATTTATCAAGACAGGGGAATTGCAGTGGAGAAAGAGTAATTTACACAGAGCCAGCCGTGCGGGAGACCAGAGTTTTATTATTAAATCAGTCTCCCCGAAAACTCAGGGATCAGAGTTTTTAAAGATAATTTGTCAGGTGTGGGCTTGGGAAGTGAGGAGTGTATGATTCCATCTATAGGGGGGTCAAAGTGAGTTTTTCTTGCTGTCTTCTGTTCTGGGTGGGATTGTAGAACTGGTTGAGGCAGATTACCCATCTGGGTGGTGTCAGCTGATCCATCCAGTGCAGAGGCTACACAATATCTCAGGCACTGATCTTAAGTTTTACAATAGTGATGTTATGCCCAGGAGCAATTAGGAGAGGTTCAGACTCATAGAGCCTGAGGCTGCATGGCCTCTAAACTGTAATTTCTAATCTTGTAGCTAATTTGTTAGTCCTGCTAAGGCAGACTCGTCCCTAGGCAAGAAGGCGGTCTTTTCGGGAAAGGGCTGTTATCAATTTTGTTTCAGAGTCAAACCATGAACGGAATTCCTTCCCAAAGTTACTTCGGCCTATACCCAGGAATGAACAAGGACAGCTTAAAGGTTAGAAGCAAGATGGAGTCAGTTAGGTCTGATCTCTTTCACTGTCGTAGTTTCCTCAGTTATCATTTTGCAAAGGCGGTTTCACCCATCACTTATGGGAGCAGACTTAAGGGGACAGTGAGAGACATATATAGATTTGCTTTATGGTGACAGCCCGTGCTTTGTGTTACTTAAACAAATGCTGCATGAGCAAAGCCATGTAAAACCCCAAGGGGGGAACTTTACACAAACTTCTTGATTTCCTGGTGCCTCTGTGCCCCAATCTGAAAGCAGAAAGAAAGGAAGAATTTAGGATCTGGCTCTTTTTGAGAGTTTTAAGAAGATAATGAAGATTTTGGAAGGCCGAGGCGGGCAGACCACTCAAAGCCAGGCCAGGAGTTCAAAACCAGCCTGGCCAACATGGTAAAATCCCATCTCTACTAAAAATACAAAAAAAATTAGCTGGGCGTGGTAGTGCATGCCTGTAATTCCAGCTACTAGGGAGGCTGAGGCAGGAGCATTGTTTGAACCCACGGGGCGGAGATTGCAGTGAGCCGAGATCGCGCCACTGCATTCCAGCCTATACAGCAGAGCGAGACTCCATCTCAAAAAACAACAACGACAAAAAAGAAGATAATGAAGAAGGGATATCTACATCTAGACTCTGGGCTAAGCCTCTTTCCCATGCTAGAATATTTAATCGGTGCCTAAAACAGAGAAATGCGGTGTCAGATACAATCAGATGAAAGAAAAGCATTTTTGTCTCAATGGATGCCCTCAGACTAGAAATCTTCATTTATTGCTCGGCTGACAGGGAAGGAAGAACAAAAGGGCTAGACAGAACTCCTGGATTCAATCAGCTCTCTCCTTTATATTATTTTCTTTTTCTTCAGAAGCACTTTTCACCACCTGGCAATATTTCCCCTTTTAAGCCAGGATTTGTGCTTTTAAAGCTTTATAAAATGTGCAGTTCAGGCTTCGTTTTCCTGGCAGGCAGAACTATTCTGTATTCCCAGGGCCCCCCCATCCTCGGCAGCAGTTCTCTCTGGCTGATGTCACTGTGCAGAGAGGCAGCGCCGTCACCTGCCCAGAACACACTCCCTGCAAACCAAGCCAGCAAAAGGCTCGTGGTGAGCAGATGTTTCTGTTTAAGGCTGATAGGAAGTGCAGGGACCATTTTTCTCCTCGTCAGTTTTCAAGTGCAAGAAGCAGCTGTGTGCCAGGAACACAGACCTGGATTCTAACAAGGTTTGGGGCTGAGGTGGGCCCCCCGAGACAGAGGCCCGACCAATAGTAGGATGAGGTTATTCACCAAACCCAGGAGAAAGCAGGTGACGGGCAATTTAAAAAGAGTCTGGAGGAGGAATGTCTTGTTTTCTGGGATGAGGCTGTATATTTTTTTGCAAGCATAATCAATGGGAATGGTGGACAACGTAATCTCTGCTAGGGATTGTTGTGCAGAGGAAAGGAGGGGCTGCTGATTTTTCCATGAATTGTTTGCTGCCCAAAGCACAGTCTTGCACTGAACACAGCCCACACTTCCATTTCCAGAACCCTAACCTACAGCTTTCCAGAGATTGTGCAGGCAGGTTGGTGCAAAGTGGCCTAACAGTCAGCCCACGTAATATTGACGAGATCAGGTTAGCACTCACTGCATTCTGTTATAAGCCCTCACACCTCCACCTGTGAAAACACTCCTTCCGACAAAGTGTTTCTCTTGGCAGAGTCAACACAGGCTTTGCAGAAACACTGGTAGATCCAAACAACCAAATATGACTTCGCAAACTCAGATTCTAGCTCATAGGAGTTTCTGCTGTGATCGTTATGGCAGCAGGAAAACAAGTTTCTGATGTGGTTTTAGAGTGAGAAAATTAAAATGGAGAAAATTCCTAGCCATTGACTTCAATTTTTCTACAAATTGGAAAAGACTGCAATTATTCTTTAAATAGAAGGTTATAGAAACAAATCTTTCATTTTCTAACGAAAACCCCACAGACGTAGAATAAAATCCATCTGGGGAAAAAAAAGACATTCATTTAAATTCACTGTAAAATATAACTGCTTAATATTAGAAGCTCTCCTATGTGCACATGTGATAAGGGAGGGAGAGTGTACCAGAGAAAATAAAAGACATTGCATTTAGTGAGTGATTAATATGGATCAGAAAGCTTTCATACATATTATCCCATTTCATCTGCACTACAATTCTAAGAGGTAGATATTATTATGCAAATTTTGCAGATGCAAAAACTTAGGCTCAGAGGGTTTAAGTAACTTGCCTAAGATAATAAAGCTACTAGGGCTGGGCACGGTGGCTCATGCCTGTAATCCTAGCACTTGGGGAGGCTGAGGCCGGCAGATCACCTAAGGTCGGGAGTTCGAGACCAGCCTGACCAACATGTAGAAACCCCATCTCTACTAAAAATGCAAAATTAGCTGTGCATGGTGGTGCATGCCTGTAATCCCAGCTACTTGGGAGGCTGAGGAAGGAGAATCGCTCAAACCCAGGAGATGGAGGCTGCAGTGAGCCAAGATCATGCCACTGCATGCCAGCCTGGATGACAGAGCAAAACTCCTTCTCGGGAAACAAAACAAAACAAAAACAAAACAAAAAATACAGTTAGTAATAGTGAGGTCTGGAGAGTTTTTCAATTAAATAACTTTTTATAAATCTGCTTACATGAGTCATATAATGGGAAATCTGCTTCCATGAGTAATATAATAATAGGAAAGGAAACCCTGTATTAGGCAGTATCATGTCTATATCACACATTATATTAGATTTCATACAATACTTTGTGTTATATAAAATATATATGTGTGTGTGTGTGAGAAGGAAATAAAAGTTTCCTGCAATACTCAAAGATAACTACCTTTCTTCTGTGTATATGTGTGTGTGCACACACATTTAAAATGAAATTGTTAGGCCAGGTGCAGTAGCTCACACTTGTAATCCCAGCACTTTGGGGGACTGAGGCGGGTGGATCACGAGGTCAGGAGTTCGAGACCAGCCTGGCCAACATAGTGAAATCCCATTTCTACTTAAAAAAAAAAAAAATACAAATTTAGCCAGGCGTGGTGGCAGGCGCCTGTAGTCCCAGCTACTCGGGAGGCTGAGGCAGGAGAATCACTTGAACCCAGGAGGCAGAGGTTGCAGTGAGCCAAGATCACACCATTGCACTCCAGCCCGGGTGACAGTGCAAGACTCTGTCTCAAAAAAAAAAAAAAAAAAAAATGGAATTGTTACCGGAGCTGAATCCGTAAAGGTCTGCAGCAATCTGAATCCTTGCCTCTTCTGAAGAAAGAATTTGACCAAGGGGTGTAAGGGACAGGGAGGGACTCAGGTAAGTTTTAGAGAAGGAGTGAAAGTCTGTTAAAAAGTTTTAGAGCAAGAACGAAAGGAAGTACAGTTCCCTTGTAAGAGGACAAAGCAGGTGACTTGAGAGATCAAGTGCAATTTGACCTCAGCCTTGGGGTTTTCTAGGTTGTTCTGCTTCCGGAGGGTTGCATCCCTTCTCCTCTGATTCTTCCCATGGGGTGGGCTGTCCACATGCACAGTGGCCTTCCAGCATCTGGGAGGGGCCGCATGCGCAGTGTGTTTCCTGAAATTGTACACATGCTCACTTGAGGCATTCTTCCCTTACCAGTCAAGTGTTCCTAGAGGAAGGTCATAGACCAATGAAACTCCACCATTCTGCCTCTTAATGCGCATGCTTGAGCCCACTCACCCAACTCCTGAGGTCTTACTGGGAAGCTGATTACCAGTTTCAGATTTTTCTATCTATTGGGACACTGCCTTTCCTTGGTGCAGGCTGCGACCGACTATTATTTTAGAGGGTTTAACAACCACCTGACCACCGCCTGATGGTCACCTGACATTCCTGGTGGGGTTGGGGGGCTCTCCTGCCCTTCTCACGTCTGTCTGATTACCTACTGGAACAGAATCATATTGTACATGCTATTATATCATCTGCATTTTCATTTTACATGCTCTGGTCATGACCCTCCATCTTCCTCACTGTTTTTCATTGTCCCATTATACTCCATTGCATTCTTGTACCAAATTACTTTTAACCATTCCTCTATTGGAGAGATTGTTTCTAATTTCTGTTATAAACAATGATGTAGTGAATATCCTTGGAAATCCTTTGCCTATACCCAGAGTTACTCTTTAGAATAAATTGCTACAAATGAAATTTCTAACTGAAAGAATAAGAACATTTTGTTTTTTTGATAGGCATATTGTAAAATCATACGTCAAAAAATTGTGCCAGGTTAAATCAGTGTGTACAAGTTCCCATTTCCTCAAACTCTTACCAACACTGGCATTGCCTTTCCAAAAAAAATATCATTTTTTTTTCCTTTGAGACAGAGTCTCACTCTATTACCCAGGCTGGAGTGCAGTGATCTCGGCTCACTGCAACCTCCATCTCCCGGGTTCAACCAATCCTCCTGCCTCAGCCTCCTGAGTAGCTGGGACTACAGGTGCGCACCACCACGCCTGGCTAGCTTTTGTATTTTTAGTAGAGACAGGGTTTCACCATGTTGGCCAGGTGCGTCTTGAACTCCTGACTTTGTGATCCGCCTGCCTCAGCCTCCCAAAGTGCTGGGATTACAGGAGTGAGCCACCACGCCCGGCCCAAAAATGTCAATTTTATAGTAAAAATATATATCTTGTTGTTTAAATTTATTTATTTACTAGTAATACTGAGCTATTTTGATGTTTCTTGGCAATTTGCATATCATCTTTTGTGAATTACCATTTATGTCTTTGCTGATTGTTTTAACTAGGTCAATCATCTTCTATTTTATTGATTTGTAAACGTTCTCAATATATTAAGATCATCACACTTTTTTCCATAATATATGCTGCAAATAGGTGCTCCAGCTCATCTTAGGCCATTTTTCTGTTTTACTGTGGTAATTTTCCAAACTGCAACTTTAAATGTTTAGTTTGTCAAATGTATCAATCAACCTTTAAATTTCCATCTTTGACTGGAACATTAAAATCAATGCATGTATTATCCTAGCACTCTTATGAGTTTTTTACATCTTTAATGCATTCTGAAATTTAATTTTCAAACAGTAATGTATTGACTAAAATCATTTATCTCACTTTATTAATACATTAGGTTATTACATATACTTAAGTCTATTTGTGTGTTTTAGACTATTCCTTTGATTTACTTGGGTCTAAGCCAGGGCCGCTGGCTCGAATCATTGTAGGTTTACAGTATGTTTTCATATCCAGTCACTGGAAGCTACTTCATTCTAGCCACAAAGCCTATGTTTTTCCAATAGAGCCTATCAGAGGATTTGGGCAGAAGGCTGTTACCACGATGGAGTTATGAAGAAAAACTCTTATTTTGAAATTACTTCAACTCTTATTATGAAATTACTTCATAATTTTCACCAGAGCTGGTCCTGCCCAGGAAAGTGAAATGAACAGAAGACTGACTGAACTGCAGATACCAAACTGAGACTATCTTTATGGAGTTGCAAAAGATTCATTCCATCTTGACAACATTAATGGAAATTAATGGAGGACTAGTATTGTGTGCTGAGAACTGTGCTAGATAGTGGAGACATGCAGATGAACAAGACACAATATGTGAAGCCAGGCATGGTGGCTCATGCCTGTAATCCCAGCACTTTGGGATGCCAAGGCAGGCAGATCACTTGAGGTCAGGAGTTCGAGACCAGCCTGGCCAACATGGTGAAACCCCCTTGCTACTAAAAATACAAAAATTATCTGGGCGTGATAGTGCATGCCTGTAGTCCCAGCTACTTGGGGGGCTTAAGGCAGGAGAATACCTTGAACCCAGGACGGGGAGGTTGCAGTGAGTTGGGATCACACCACTGCACTCCAGCCTGGGCGACAGAGCAAGACTCCATCTCAAAAAAAAAAAAAAAAGTCACAATATGTGGTTTCAAAAATGTCACAGACAAATGACATGTATATGAAACCAGACACATGTGTATCTGTACATTTTGGCGTCTCTCCAGGCAGCAGAAAGAAGTACACTTTATTTTGACATGGACAGTATTTTCTTTACAGGAATAGCCCATGCCAAGCAATATCCATCCTTGGCTTGATCTTGTCATGTTGTTGAGACAAGTTCTGGGTCCCACATCTGTGTCCATTGCTTCCAACCTCATCTCAGTGGCCATTGCTCTCCCCAGTAACTCCCAGCTGGGACCACCATCCCTGGGCTCAAGACCAGTCTTGCCTTGACTTCTGATGAGGGAAACATTATCCAAGCTGACCGTCCTTCCCTCCTGTGGGGTTGCTATTAAATCAGATTCCCTAGGGCTTTCCCCAGGAAGAAACAATGCCCCTTTCCTGAAGGCTGAGTCTCTGAACAGTGCTGATCTATCCTGAGGCCAAACGTCACCATGGCAGACCTTGCCATGGCAAGATACAGGTCCTGCAGCTGAGGACCTCCAGGTCATCTTATGTATAAAATGCAATTTCCAGACTTTTTTCTTTGGTTCTCATACAGACATTATTGGTTGACTGAACCAACCTCCTGTAATTCTGTCCCAAGTCACTTTCTCATTGATGGATCAATGAGGGATTCTCTGACCCAGTGTTGTTATCAGTGAGTGGCGGATCCAGGAAATAAGGATCCAGGACCTTATTTGAAAGGTCCAACTCAGGCCAGGCACGGTGGCTTACACCTGTAATCCCAGCACTTTCGAAGGCCTAGGAAAGTGGATCATTTGAGGTCAGGAGTTCAAGACCAGCCTGATCAACATAGTGAAACTCCGTCTCTACTAAAAATACAAAAATTAGCTGGGCATGGTGGTATGCACCTGTAGTCCCAGCTACTCAGGAGGCTGAGGCATGAGAAACACTTGAACCCAGGAAGTGGAAGTTGTGGTGAGCCAAGATCGTGTCACTGCACTCCAGCCTAGGTGACAGAGCAACAGAGTGAGACTCTATCTCAAAAAAAAAAAAAGAAAAGAAAAGAAAAAAAAAGGTCTAACTGGAAATGCTCCTACAGTTCTTTACAACTTTCCCTTCTTCCTGCCTGGAACCTAGATATGGTGGCTGGAATGGTAGCAACTATTTTGTGATGATGAGGCAAGAGGAATGAGTAAAAAGCATACATACTAAGAACAGTAGAGAAGAGTAAGAGCTTGGATCCCCAATATCATTTTTGGGGTCATTATGAGTCATCCACCCCAGACTTCCGAGTGGAGAATATAAACCCCCATTTATTTAAGCTATCATTAATATAATTTATATTAATATTATATGTACAGCCAAACCCATTCCTGATACGATCCTCCTTCTGGGTTTCAGTAACATGACTGCTTTCTCAATGTATCTGCCCATCTCCCAATGCAGGCTAGAGTCTGTCCTACATTTTTTTAAATTAAGGTAAAATTCCCATAATATAAAATTAATCATTATTCATTTGAATGTGTATAATTCCTTGCCATTTAGCACATTCACAAAGGTGTGCAAACATTGTATCTATCTAGTTCCCAGATATCTACACCATCCAAAAAGAAAATCCTGTACCCACTTCAGTCACTCCCCATATCCCTCATCCCCAGCCCCTGAAAACCACTAGTCTATTTTTGGGCTCTGTGGACTTGCCTATTCTGGACATTTCACATAAATAGAATCATATAATGGTGGGCTTTTGTGTCTAGCTTCTTTCACTTAGCATAATGTTTCAAGGTTTATCCACATTGTGGAATGTGTCAGTACTTCATTCCTTTTAACGACTGAATAATATTCCATTGTATGGATATGCCTCGTTGTAGGTCTCCATTCACCCGTTGATGGACACTGGGGTTGTTTCCACCTTTTGGCTATTGTGAATAACTCTGCTATACACATTTGTGTACATGTTTTTATTTGAACTCCTGTTTTCAGTTATTTGGGGTATGTATTTAGGAGCAGAATTGTTGGGTCATGTGGTAATTCTATGCCTAGGTTTTTGAGAATCTGTAGCCTAACTCTTGGCAGCTCATTTCCTTATAATCCTGGAGTGTATCCCCTGAATGCCAATTCACCAACAAGGGCTCTGCTCTGCAGGGACCAGCCTGCTCAAGGGCTGTGTGTGCTGTTTGGCTAGATATATCTACCTCTCACTGTGCTCCATCGACAAGTGGTCCACCCAGAACTTCAGCTTCAAGCCCAGAGCTGGCCACAGGCCACTCTCTTGAGCAATGGTTCCTGTTCCTTTGGACCCCAGTGTCCTACCCCAGGCTATCTATCCCACTCCCTAGGGTACTGGAGAAAGAGGACCTCAGACAGGAGGAAAACCAGAGGCAGATGAACGGATGCTCCAAACCCTCATGGGTAAGTGGACTCTGGAGGAGATTTAGAAGCCAGAGTGACGGTTGAGGAAGGTAAAAGTGGAAGACTGTGAAGTCAAGGGAGGGGAAGAGCAGATCCAGGATAAAGCCAAAACGATGAACCAGGTAGAACACTCAGCCAAAGTACCAGACACACCCTACACAGCAGAAAGAAGCAAGGAAGAGGCAGAAAGGAGACCATGGGAGACACCAGAACTACGTGTCAGAAACTGAACAGACTCCCCAAGGCACTGCAGCCTTTTAGGATTTCTAAGACTCCTAGAGTGGAGTTCACTGCCAGAGGCACCAAAGCAGTCAGACAGCATGCCTTTGTCATGCCCAGAAAAGTGTGCATCTGAACCTGAAACCATCCTTCAATCCTCTACCTGCACTTAGTCCTTATTAAATTGTGTTAGAGACTGTAAGAAAGTCCAAATCCCAGTCCATCTTTTCAATGGAAGGCACCCATAAAAGCAGCAATATATTCCTGCTGTGAGTGGATACGCCAGTGCATTTTTTATATTATAGATACAAGATTTTCAGACATAGATCTTTGCTTTCTGTGATCCGTAAGTGCTCAGAGTGCTAAAATCTAGAAAAGGTTACACACATTGACGTATTATCTCAAAGTGATGGAAAATGAAAAATCCAAAGTTTCATCTTCTCATTGTTTCCAAGGAGACTCACAGTTTCGATATCCCAGGATTCTATTACTCTTTAAGAGAAACAGACACCCACTTCCCCCTCACCCATAAAGAAATACAGCTCATCCTCAAGAGGATTTGAGGGCTATGTGCTCCATTTCTCGGAGTAACAGAATCACAGAGCAGAAAGCACTCAGGGTAGGCAACATGGTCCATCAACCCACTTCGCAAATTGGAAAGCCAGCCCTGCAAAGTTAGATGACTGTCAACATTGGGCAGGGATGACAGCTTGGGTCTTATCACACCATGGTGTCTCCCTCCTTGCAGTTCCCAAAGACAGAAATTGATCATTGCACACCAATCAACCACAGGATCCCACTTTTGCCTTTGTTTGCAAGACAGCTGCCAAAATGGTTTGACAGTTCCATACAGAGAGCTCATATCTCCCCGTAGGAGCTCTGATTTTCTTCCTCACAGTATAATGACCCATCTTATTCAGAGCTGTCCATCTGGCTGTGGGTGCTTGTGAGAACATGGGAGACCAGCCACTCCAATTCTGAGGCTTAAAGCCCATAGGTTGAGGCTGTAACAAAAATAATACAAATAGCTGCTATTTGGAGAGTGCTGGCCTTGTGCCTGGCAAGTTACAGAAACTGACCTCTATAAATCTTCACAATGACCCTGGCAGTAGATATGACCATTAGTCTCACTTGTTGTCTGAAGAAACTGAGGCACAGAGGCGGAAATGCTTGCTTTGTGCTACGTTATTAACAAACAGCAGAACCCTCTGGTCTCCAGAACCCATGTCCTCAGACACTGCAGAACATGGTTCCTATCCTGGGGCAGATACAGAGGGGAGTGGGTGTTTAAAAGAGGTAAGTTTGGGCCGGATGTAGTGGCCCACGCCTGCAATCTCAACACTTTGGAAGGCCAAGGCGGGCAAATCATGAGGTCAGGAGTTTGAGACCAGCCCGGTCAACACGGTGAAACCCCATCTCTACTAAAAATACAAAAAAATTAGCTGGGCGTACTGGCGGGCGCCTGTTATCCCAGCTACTTGGGAGGCTGAGGCAGGAGAATCGCTTGAACCTGGGAGGCGGAAGTTGCAGTGAGCCGAGATCATGCCACTGCACTCCAGCCTGGGTGACAAAAGAAGACTCTGTCTCAAAAAAAAAAAAAAAAAGATAAGGTTAGCAGTGAATGACTGAACCACATGTGGAATGAGAGCTACACTTAATACTAAGTTCAAGGCCGAAACACACTTAACATTAAGTTAAAGACATGTGTACAGGTCTCCAGGCCAATCTTCCCCTCTCCCTTCCCCTTTGCGACTTCCAAGTGCCTGACTGAGTAGAAGAGTTGGAGGGTTATTTAAATGTAAGGAGCCCCATGTGGTTTGTGGGCACCCTACATTTCCCTGCCAACTTTACATAGTATTGCAGTCCACTCCAAAACCTTTTTTTTTTTTTTTTGAGATGGAGTCTGGCTGTGTTGCCCAGTCTGGAGTGCAGCGGCGCGATCTTGGCTCAGTGCAGCCTCTGCCTCCCTGGTTCAAGTGATTCTCCTGCCTCAGCCTCCTGAGTAGCTGGGAGTACAGGTGCACACCACCACACCTGGCTAATTTTTGTCAAACTCCCCACCTCGTGATCTGCCGGTTTTGGCCTCACACACTCCAAAGCCTTTTAAGCGACTTCCTATAACAGGAAGTCTCATCTTAGGAAAATCTAGATGCAAATCCAACCAGATATTAAGAAAAAACAGGCTGCATGCTGCATGGAGTGGGATTCTGACATTATCTTCCAATTCTCTCTCAGTTGAGAAGACATGAAAACTCCCTGGTGGCTCACGCCTGTAATCCCAGCACTTTGGGAGGCCGAGGCAGGCGGATCATGAGGTCGGGAGATCAAGACCATCCTGGCTAACATGGTGAAACCCCGTCTCTACTAAAAATACAAAAAAATTAGCCGGGCGTGGTGGCGGGCGCCTGTAGTCCCAGCTACTCGGGGAGGCTGAGGTGGGAGAATGGCATGAACCCCGGAGGCAGAGCTTGCAGTGAGCTGAGATCACGCCACTGCACTCCAACCTGGGCAACAGAGCGAGACTCCGTCTCAAAAAAAAAAAAAAAGAAAGAAAAGAAAAAAAGAAAGTCCCAGCTAACTGGAGACAGGAAAGTATTCCCTTCTCTCCGCCTCTTTCCCTTGCATTATCTTCTTCTGTGACTTCTTTACAAGCTCTCTCACACTGTCCTTATTCCAAGCAGGCCCAAGCTGTGGGCTCCTTTCTTTTGTCAGGAATTTGTGATGTTTTGCAGCATCATCTTACCTCTGCTGACCTCTGGGCTCAAAATAAATGCCAAGTATAGACTTCTTAGCTAAAGGATTGCTAAGAAAACTGCTTCTGCCCAAAGCAGTCTGAGAAGTGCCCTCTACTCATCACTTTTTCTGCAGGAGTGGCTTTTCTCTCGGTGTAAAACCCTCCCCTTGCTGGCTGGCTGGCTGCCGCTCTGTGCTATGTCTTCGTATGCCACAAGGGACATTTTCTTCTGATATCCTGATTGGAAGGTCCAAAACAGATTTTCAGCACTGCGTAGAAAGGTGGACATGGTGGGTTTTTTTGTTTGTTTGTTTGGTTTTGCTTTTTTTAAGATGGAGTCTCACTCTGTCACCCGGGCTGGAGTACAGTGGCACGATCTTGGCTCACCGCAACCTCCATCTCCCAGGTTCAAATGATTCTCCTGCCTCAGCCTCCTGAGTAGCTGGAATTACAGGTGCCCGCCACTACACCCAGCTAATTTTTTGTATTTTTAGTAGAGACAGCATTTCACCATGGTGGCCAGGCTGGTCTCGAACTCCTGACCTCGTGATTCACCTGCCTTGGCCTCCCAAAGTGCTGGGATTACAGGCATGAGCCACTGTGCCCTTTTACCCATCACTCCCCAGAAAATCTGCTCAGGAGGTGAAAATACTGAACCGTGTCATGCCCTTACTCTGTGAACCCCCACAGATGCACACACACACTTGCATATGCAAAGAGTCCCTGAGCTTCTGTGGTTGAGAATTCAAGAAAGTCAAACTAGCATCTGATGCATAGCCTTTCTCTAAATGTGTCTGCAGAGACAAATATCAGGTGTTAAAATAAGAGGGTTTTGTATGTCATATAAATTTGACAATGAATAAACAATGATTGAATGTAGAATCTCAAATTAATGGTTTGGGATGTGGACTCTGTCTATTCTGACAATAATGGGTCAGATATCCTGCCCGAGGCTCCGTAAATGCAGTGGCAGCATTGAGAATGCAATTCCTGGTTATTTTCTGTTTCATCTGCAAAGCATTTAAGTATTAAGGAGGTTCACACAGGCAATTCCATTTCCCTTTGAAGGAGAATTGCAAGCCAGTCTGGGTTGTGGGTTCCTTTCTTGTTTCAGGAATTCGTGATGATTTGAGATTCCTCCGCAATCTAGCCTAACTTAGCTCAGGGAGCTCACGGTTGAGGGCTCAGGACTCAAGGCTGCTCTCTCGCTAGTAATCTGTGAGTTCCTAAGGTTGTCGGAGAAGGAGTGCTTGGCCAGGCAAGTGGAATGATGTGGCCAGAGCATTGGAGTGAACAAAGGGCCTTTCAAGGTGTCATAGGGATGTGGCTCATAGGAAATGGGGCTTCATTCTCTTTAATCTTCCTGCTTCTTTCCCAGAAAGGTAGTGCCTTTCAGAGGCTCAGAATGTGTTTCGTATAATAAAATCTAATAACATGCTACTTTCCTCAAAAACTATCATCATTAAAAGCAACAGCATTGATTCAACATGGTTTTTATGAAACAGGGCTGGAAATAGGAAAGGTAATGTCAGATCAATCCCATCCATGCAGCCTGAAGATTTTGCCATGTATTTTGCAAATTAGTGTGAAAGCAGAAGAGTTTAGACTGCAACTACACAGAGACCCATTTTCCTGGCTAAAACCCAGGGGCTTGAGTCAGGAGCAGTGGCTCATGCCTATAATCCCCACATTTTGTGGGGCTGAGGTGGGCAGATTGCTTGAGCCCAAGAGTTTAAGCCCAGCCTGGGCAACATTGAGAAACCCTCTCTTTACAAAAAATAAAAAAAATTAGCCGAGTGTGGTGGCATGCACCTGTAGCTCCAGCTACTCAAGAGGGTAAGGCAGAAGGATCACTTGAGCCCAGGTGGTCAAGGCTACAGTGAGCTGTGATCGCGTCACTGCACTCTAGCCTGAGCAACAGAGTAAGACCCTGTCTCAAAAAAAAAAAAAAAAA
Organism: Symphalangus syndactylus; assembly: GCF_028878055.3. Taxonomy (NCBI): domain Eukaryota; kingdom Metazoa; phylum Chordata; class Mammalia; order Primates; family Hylobatidae; genus Symphalangus; species Symphalangus syndactylus. The sequence continues at coordinate 64,610,412 of NC_072431.2, read as the reverse complement.
AAAAAACCCAGGGGCTTCAGCTAATTTGAGATGAACTACTGCCTGCCGGATGTATCACATGCCTTCCCCATTTATCTCCACCAAGGCATTCAGCTCCTGTTTCAGAGTGCAACAGGCTTCCTGCACTGCTGCAAGAAAATAACCACAGCCTTGTCCCACTGCCCATGGCCTGATGGCAATGAACGCTTCCTTCAGCTTTAACCATTGTCACCTTGGCTTTGTTCAAAACATCAAATCATTGTGTCTTACTTATTCTAAGCCTTGTATTAATAATAAGAAATGATGACCCAGCAAAAATGAAGCACTCATTTCTTCCCTTAGGTCTGCAACGACCTTGGGTCTGGAATCACAAAGGTCAGCCACGTTGTCCCCAGAGTTTAGAGATAGATATGCTCACAAAAATTGCAGCCCTACTCAATAAGAGTGAGTAAAACAACTTCTGCATAGTCTTGCGGGAACATAGGAGAGTTAGCAGCTGATCCTGCACTGGGGAGAACAGAGAAGTCTCCCTGCAGGAGGAGACATCTGGGCAGTGTCCTGATGTGCACAGGGTGGGAAAGGTTATTCTGGGAGAAGGACACAGCTTAGAGAGAAGCACAGAGGCATCACAGCAGGAGGTTCATCAGAAGAGACACAAGTGGTTCCTGTGTGGCTAGATCATGGAGGGATGGAAGAGAACAGATAAAGATCTTTAAGGGGGTGGGCATATTATGTAGTTTAGGGATCTCATTGGTCACGTGAAAAGTTATCAATACTGCCTGCATGTCATGCTAGATATAAATCTGATTCCTATTAGAACTACACTATTATGAATTTATAGCCTTCTTAGGGCTGAGATAGTTTTTTTGATAGAAACAGAACAACCCACGCATTTTACAAATTAGGAAATTTAGGAATAGAGAGGGTAAGCAACTTGCCAAGAGGTCACACAGCAATTTAGGATTTAGCCAGTGATCTTGAGTTGGTGGCTTAGTAACTCGGAGTTCATAAAGCAGAAACACATGTAGGTCAGATCCTTAATTATAAGATGGTTGGGCATGAAAGTTATGCTCCCAAATATAAACTAAACTGTGGTATCTCTGAGTGGCATCATTATGACTGGTTTTTATCATATTTTTATACTTTTCTGTATTTGCCAAAAAGTCATACAATGAGTATGCATTACTTCTATAACCAAAAAGTGCATGATTATAAGAGAAGAAAATAAGTCTTGTTAGTACTTTAGCCAGTAAGAGCAGTGTGAACCAGGGGAAAAGAGAAAACACATTTAGTGAACAGGCTTTCTTGAGGCAGGATCACAGTTAGGGAACAAGGAGGGAAGCATGCTAAGAAGGAAATCATGGCTTCTTCTAAATTTGCCTGATACTATCCAGCCATGCATCTTTTACGTAGGTGTGAGCACCCTGGGGCTACATATTTGCAGTCTGCTTTTTTCACTTACTATAAACATTTCCTTTGGAGTGTCATGGATTCTCCAAAGCAACCTTTCAAAGGGTTCCTTGCTACCGTGCAAGGCAATCCATGCCTTCCTTAAATATTCTTCCATATTGGACTTATCACCTGCTTCAAATGTAGTAAAAATAAGGCTTCCACGACCCTTTTTATAGGTCAACGTAATTCTCTGGAATCAGGTAGTAGAAGTGAGAATTTGTACTGAGGATAAATAGAATCAACCCCAAAGGAGGTAGAGAATGGACGTTCTTAACACTCTTCATACCTATTGCCAAATTGCTTTTGTGCACAGAGTGTTTCCCTGGGGAATGTAGTTTGAACGTTGCTCTTTTTCATGGCAGCTGGCCTGGATTTCAGTTCTAGCTCTGTCACCCTGGACAGAGTCCCCTTTCTTCTATGTCCCTCAATTTCCAAGTAGAGGGGGTGGTTTTGCAGCTACAATGTTTGTTTCTATGCTCTTTGACTAATAAATCTGGGATCAAGAGTCCATGCTATTATTTTGAGCAATTACACTTGAAAACAGGATTTATTTTCAGCCTCCCTTCTCTGGTTTCCTTTTTTCAAGGTGAAACCAGGCAGGAGATGAATCTATACAGCTTGTCTCCCTCACATCCACACACAAATCTCATTTTCTGCCAGATTTCAAATGCAATAGTTACAGAGTGGTGCCTATTACTCGAGTCAATGTGATGTCCTCACCCAGACATCTGGTCACCATTATATATAATTTATGAATCCAACCCAGAAACAAGGCAAAGGGAAAATGAACATGGACTTGAAGTGTCTGTGGTCATGAAATCACTTTTCAGTTTGATGTCTCTACGAGTTCATGCTCATTTTCATTTCTCTATTTCTTCCCAAATTTGTTACCCCAGTGACCGACGCTCTAATTACGATTTCCTTCCCCGGCTTGCTCCCATGCTCTCCAATAAATGTCATGGCCTTTCGCTGCATCGTGCATTTATTTTCCAATTACTGTGGGTAAACAGGGATGTGCAAGCAATTGAATTGAAGCTTTTAACTAATTTGATTTGATCCCAAGCAAAATTTCAGAGATTGAGACATAAACATCAAAGCTATTCTCTACAGAAATGACAAGGGTTGGGAGAAACTGCCTGAATATTCCCCCTTTTGCAAAGAGTGAAAAGATGTCTGCTGGGACATCTTTACCCCAAAGTGACTTCACGTTCCAAAAAGACATGTTTCCAGGTCTGTCTGAGTAACTCTCTCATCTGTTTCAATTCTGAGCCAGCGCCCATCAGCCTCTTTCAATCTCCATTAGCAGGTTGGAAATTTTTTTAGAAAACCGACAGGTACTATTTGGGGGATCAATGACCACTGATTTATGAATATTGAGTAGCATTTCAATAATCGGAGGCAGAGTAATCACTTGTGGCTGCAGCCAGCTCTCCTTGCCATTACAGCCTACAGCAATCACTCAAAGCCAGTTAAATGATTCTGATTTATGACCTTAACCTTCAGGGTCCACTCCATTTGCTCTCTCGGTGTGTAAATTCTAAAAATGCAATTCCCTCCACCTCCAGAGAGCCAATTTAAGTCAACATTATGCATGAGCCGAGAATGCGGGAATTCTCAGATCTCTTATTTCACTCATTAAATTTACACCGAACATCTTGCAATTAAAATTTCATATAGATTTCTTCTTATGATTGACATTTGGCCTTGATGAAACAGGTTCAAAATTTGGACTCTCAGAAGACTTAGAAGGAGTGAGATGTGGGTCTGGGCATTGTTTGGAGAAAGATGATGATCAGGCACTAATACTTTGATTAGCATTTTGAAAAGACTCGTCAGTGAAGGGTTGGCTCTACCCCACAACGAAAAACATTGGGGATCCAAGCCAGGAATGAGAAGCAAACCCAATCTGCTTTGAAAACTCTGCTCATTTAGTTTGTCAATAATAAAAGAAGAAACTCGTGGACTCTTAGAGCAAGAAGAAGCCTTGCAGATCTCATAGATCAAAGCCTCTGTGTTTCAGCCATAGAATCAAGTATCTAGAAGGAAAAGGACTTCCCCAACACAGCAGAGATGTGGGTACTCACCAATCTCTTCTTCCTTCCTTACACTGCTGCCTTGCAGTTTGGCCATGTGACCAAATTCTGGTTAATGGAGTATTAAAGAGAGTAATGACTAGGTTAGTTCATCAAACCTTTCCACACCCAGTCCTCACTCAATTTCCCCATCCAACTGCATGGACAGCCATACAAGTGAGAAATAAACATGTTGAGGTTCGCCACTGAAGTTGAGGTTTGCTTTAGCAATTAAGCCACTCTAACACACCCAAGAGCATGCTGTGGGTTAGTAAGCCAGCCCTTGAGCAATACATCCAAGGGCACACAGTGTGTCAGTTGGCCCACTTTTGACACCCAAGAACACACAGTGGGGCTTATGTACTTAAGGACACACAGTGGGACAGTTGACCCACTCTTGACGAATACATCTAAGGGCACACAGTGGGTCAGTTGGCCTGCTCTTGACTAATACACCCAAGAACACACAGTGGGTCTAATATACCCAAGAACACACAGTGGGTCTAATATACCCAAGAACATACAGTGGGTCTAATATCCCCAAGGATACACAGTGGGTCTAATATACCCAAGGACATACATGGGACAGTTAACCCACTCTTGACTAATACATCTAAGGGCACACAGTAGGCCAATTGGCCCACCCTTGACTAATACATCCAAGGGCACACAGTGGGTCAGTTGATCCACTCTTGACTAATACACTCAAGAAGGCACAGTGGGTCAACTGGCCCACCCTTGAATAATACATTCAAGGGCACACAGTAGGTCCGTTGGCCCACCCTTGACTAGTAAACCCAAGGACACAGAAGATTAATTGGTTTACCCTTGACTAATACACCTTAAAGCCTAAGAGCACACAGGAGATGAATTGGCCTGCTCTTAAATAATATATCCAAGGACACACAGTGGGCCAGTTGGCCTGGACTTGACTAGCAAATCCAAGAGCACACAGCAAGTTAGTTGTCCCAGCCTTGACTAATAAACCCAGGGGCACACAATGTGTAAGTTGGTTCACCCTTTACTAACACACCCATGGGCACACAGTGGGCCACTGAAGGAGTCAGAACTGAAGCCCAAGCTTCAAGATTAGAGGCCCAGTGCCTTCTACTCCATTCAAAGTGCCTTGGTTTTGGAGCATTTTTTGAGAAATCAAAGTAAAAAGTGTACATATCTAACTAGGTGTCAAGACTAGTCTGCCAAGGCTGGGTGCGGTGGCTCACACCTGTAATCCCAGCATTTTGGGGGGCTGAGATGGGTGGATCATGAGGTCAAGAGATCAAGACCATCCTGGCCAACACGGTGAAACCCCATCTCTACTAAAAATACAAAAACTAGCTAGGCATGGTAGCACGCACCTATAATCCCAGGTACTCGGGAGGCTGAGGCAGGAGAATTGCTTGAACCTAGGAGGTGGAGGTTGCAGTGAGCTGAGATCGGGCCACTGCACTCCAGCCTGGCAACAGAGTGAGCCTAGGAGGTGGAGGTTGCAGTGAGCTGAGATCGGGCCACTGCACTCCAGCCTGGCAACAGAGTGAGACTCCATCTCAAAAAAAAAAAAAAAAAAAGACTAGTCCTGAGGTAAGATTTATAAAAGTAACTCCCCTGTCCCATGTATCTATTCAAATAGGTTAATACACCCAGCACCATTGCTTCATTGTGTTGTGTTTTTGTTTGTTTTATTTGGGGCAGGGAATATTTTGACATAAGGAGGATAAAGGAGCTTAGTGGTACAAGTTGTTTTTCTGGATGGAGCCTGAGAAAGAGAAGATAGAAGTGCTGACATGTTGCCCATCTCTGCAGAGAATCAGAGGCACTGAACCAAGCCCCACAGCTGAAGGAGTGGGGTTGATGGAAGGCTACATGAGACTCCAGACACCTGAGGCCCAGGGCAGAAAATGCAACAGAGAGGAGGCAGTGGTGTGTAAATTTTCAGGAGCAGGCTGGTGCAGAGGGGTTCTTGATAGGTAACAGCTGCCTGTTTCTGTGGTGTAAATACTCCCATCATAGTCAATTTCAAGCTATCCACATGATGTCATTAACCTCAGAGATGGGATGAGATGCACACAATTGACTCTGAAAAGCCAGTAGTGAGGTAGGAGGCAGGACTCAACTCAGGAGGTAGGGCTTAGATACTGGACCATATTGAGGACTAGCTAAAACAGGGATGGGGTGGAAGCAGCTTTCCATAAAACATACCTACAATGTGCCACATCAGTTTTCCATTGCCATGGCAACACTTGGAAGTTACTGCCCCTTTCTATGGCAATGACTTGATGACCCAGAAGTTACCACCCTTTCCCTAGAAATGTCTGCATAATCCACCCCTTCATTTGAATGTAATTAAAAATGGGTATAAGTGTGTGAGTGCAGCACTGCCTCTGAGCTGCTACTCCGGGCACACTGCCTATAGGGTAGCCCTGCTTTGCAAGGAGCATTATCTCGGTTGCTGCTGTGCACCATGGCTTCAATAAAAGTTGCAGTCTAACACCACCGGCTGGCCTTTGAATTCTTTCCTGGGCAAAGCCAAGGACCCTCCCAGGATAAGCCCCAATTTGGGGGCTCACCTGCCCTGCCTCAGTAGAAACCAGCTCCAGCGCACCACCAGGAGGGACCATGTCTCCCCCTACTACGCCACAATAACTCAGTATGGCTTCAGCATCCCGCAGATTCTAGAGGACTCCAAGAACAGCAGAGCACAAGGAAAAACTGCAGAGCCCCATGGGAGCAGACTCGCATGAAAGACACCAGCAACAGGGTTGGGAGTGGCCCCTCTCATAGGTGACCTGTGCACAGCAGACTGCAGACTGGGAAGGGGAGATAGCAGAAAACACACGGGTGCATTCTTAGGCACAGAGACCTTGTTAGAAATAAGAGCAGGTTCAATATTGCAGAGTTGGTATTTCATGGACTGGGGAGAGAAGGTAGCATGGTTTCTGCACCCCTGTGAATATATCTTCACCTTCACTGATAGGCTAGTGAGACCAGGACCATTTCAGATACACAAGAGAGACAGTGCTGATGGTTGGAACAAGTGAATTGCTCAGCCTAGAAGTCTCTAAAATCTACCTGATATTTGGGGAAAAAAAAAAAAAGAAAGAAAGAAAAGAAATAGTGCACAAAGCATATTGCTAGAAAGTGTACTAGAATTTGAGTGAAAATATCCAATTCTGGTTTCAGTCCCATTATTTCACATCTCAAATTTAGTTTCTTCAACTGTAAAATAGGAATGAAACTCCCTGCGTTTCACAGGTTTCCTGGAAGAGTTCAATGAGCTAGAACATGTGACTGTGCCTCTCACCCAGGAGCGATCTCACCATCACTCAGAGAACACGAGTTGAATCTGATTCAGAACCAGAACAACAATTGCCTCTCATCTGGACTAAAGACTGGCCTAGGATGGCTCTCCTGACCTCAGAGCCAAGTTGCAGGCAAAACAGAATTTGACTTATCCACCTTCCCCTTGATTGGCCCAAACCCAACCAAAACCATCCTTTCGAGAGCATTTCATCGTTAGCCAGTCAGCTTTGCCGATTCATGGCCAACTGTTGTTTATAGTGTTGGTTCCAAATGCCAGGCAGCACTGCACTGAGGACATGGGCAGAACTTCAACAGGCAAAGACCCATCAGGCAGACAAACGTGTTTGAAAGACTCTCCAGCAAGGCAGGTGGAGCCCCGCTCCCTGGGAAGCCAGTCCTCCACCTGGCACAGGAAACTCAAGTCTATCTATCCAGCCTGTAGCAAAGCCAGCCCCAGGCAAGTCTGAAAAATAGCAGTGCATTCCCTTGGAGCGTTTCTTCTCAATGTCTAATGCTTCTCTCAGGATATCACCCCATCTTCCACCTCACCAAGCAAAAGTGGACATAGTAAGGGAGCAGAGGAGGGGTGATATGAATAGATGTAAAACTTGGCATCCTGCACAGCACACATCAATCATTTCTTTCATTTGCTCATTACTAAGTGAGCATTTGGTAAATGTCTGGGTCCCAAGCACTGACCTAGAAACAGTGGACACAGGCACAGAGCTAGGAACAGTGGACGCAGGCACAGAGCTAATAACAGGGGACACAGACACAGAGCTAGGAACAGGGGACACAGACACAGAGCTAGGAACAGTGGACACAGACACAGAGCTAGGAACAGTGGACACAGGCACAGAGCTAGGAACAGGGGACACAGACACAGAGCTAGGAACAGTGGACACAGGACATATGAGACAAGATCTCTGCAACTCAGTAGCTCAATTTGGGAGGAGTAGGAGGACAAGAAGACAGACCTTTTTGTTTGTTTGTTTGAGACAGTCTTGCTCTGCCCCCAAGCTGGAGTACAGTGGCACAATCACGGCTCACTGCAGCCTCAACCTTCTGCACTCTAGCAATCCTCCCACCTCAGTCCCCTCAAGTAGCTGGGACTACAGCTGTGCACCATCACACCTGGCTAGTTTTTGTTTGTTTGCTTTTGTAGAGACGGGGTCTTTCCATGCTCCCCAGGCTGATTTCAAACTCCTGGGCTCAAATGATCCTTGTGTGTTGGCCTCTGAAAGTGCTTACATTACAAGACAGACGTTTAAATACATCAGAGCAATAATATATTATGGATGCTAACACATTGTCTAGACAGAGCCTCATGAGGACCCAGAAGGGACCCAGTGGGGAGAGTGGTGTTCAGTCTCACCCATTAGAGCTCCCTACAAAGTGCATCCCTTAAGCGGAGCAGGTATTCGTGAAGCAGCCCTAGGGAAAGGGCTCAGGGCAGCTTCAACCAATCAATGCTCAAAGGCATTGATACATGACATAGGATGGCAGTTTGGGAAGCTGCTGGTAATAATTCAATTAGACCAGAGTTTGAGAGCAAAAGGAGTTTCCATGAATGACAAGGCTGGAGAGGAAAGCAGAGGACAGATTGGGGTTAGCCTCACTTTGACCCTGACTGGCAGAGGCACACCATATTCCTGCAACCAGCACAGCTTTCAGCCCTTCCTCTGTTTATGGACATGGCTTGAGAAACAGGAGCATCGGTAAGGAGGCCGGAAAGAGGGGGACATGCTTCTCTAGGCATAGGGTCACGCAAGGATGCTGGTCTTTGCAAATCCACTCTATCCTTACAGGGAGAGAAGGTACAAACAAAATACACGTTCCAGGAGCCGATGACTCAGACCACACCGCTGTCTGTAACATGATATGGTAACAAACATGGCTCCAGCTCCTGGATGCACCTACAGGGCAGCACTAGCTATTGGCTTGCAGGAAACGGCGTAGATAATCACAGCCCTTCAGCCTCCAACAGCACTGTCTGTAAAGTCATGTTGTCAATGACATCAATCATTTTTTATTTGTCCACCAGTGTTATCCACTTTGCGGGATTCAGTAGTGCCTCTGAAATGCGTCCCTGCATTGCATAGTCCTCTCCCATACTCTAGAGAGCTGCACCTGCCGTCCTCCCAATAAGGATGGGATGGGGAGAATAATAATGTTTATTGAGACAGGGTCTCGCTCTGTCCAGAGTGCAGTGGCACCATCATGGCTCACACTGCAGCCTCGACTTCCTGGGATCAAGTGATCCTCCTGCCTCAGCCTCCCAAAGTGCTGGGACTAATTACAGGCATCAGCCACCACACCCAACAGAAAATAATAATTAAAATGATGGTACTATTACTCTGCATTCAGTCACCACTTTAGACTCCTGAAGCACTTTTCTGCATGCTCCTTCTACCTTCTGGGTGACCAGCTGGCACCTGCTCAAGTCTGAATCTTTGCAGCCAGAATCTTTGCAGTCAGAACGCTGGTGGTCTTCCTAAGTCCACCTCTCTGTCCATTGTAGATGTATCTCTTTTTTTTTTTTTTTTTTTGAGACAGAGTCTCGCTCTGTCGCCCAGGCTTGAGTGCAGTGGCGCCATCTCGGCTCACTGCAAGCTCCGTCTCTTGGTTCACGCCATTCTCCTGCCTCAGCCTCCCAATTAGCTGGGACTACAGGAGCCCGCCACCATGCCTGGCTAATTTTTTGTATTTTTAGTACAGACAGGGTTTCACCGTGTTAGCCAGGATGGTCTCGATCTCCTGACCTCATGATCAGCCTGCCTCGGCCTCCCAAAGTGCTGGGATTAGAGGCGTGAGACACTACGCCCGGCCCTGTAGACGTATCTCTTCCCCACTTGGGTTTAGTGCTTAGCATTTAGCCTGTCGCCATTTTATAGATAAGTACGACTCTAATGATAATCACAGTAATAACATCCAGTGTTAATTAGGGCACTGGGCTAAGCCTGTGAAACGAGGAAGGCATCCTTGTTATTTCCCATTTTACAGAAGAGGAACCCGAGACTGAGAGAGGCAGATTGCCCAAGACTCACAGTGAGCAAGTTTGGAAGCATAGACTCAACCCAGTTTTCTGGAACATCGTCTCTTAATAAATAAGCAATTGGTGATGATTGCTAAATACATCATTGCTGGCTCTCAAATAGAAGCATTGCATAGCTGCCTCCCCGGTGCGGTCTCCTTATAAATAAATGCCTGGGCTGAGAGACTCTAAAGAGAACACGCCAGCCCTGTGAGTGCTTCTATGCAGGGCTGAGCTAAGCCACCAAGACCACCAAGGAGAAGATTATCAAACAACTTTTTCAAAGTCCAATAACCTTCTCTATCTGGAAGTTCTTTATGGACTCAGAGAAGAAGGGTGTGTGTGTGTGTGTGTGTGCGCGGGCGTGTGTGTGTGTGTGTGTGTGTGAGTGAGACAGAGAGAAACAGAAAGACAGAGAGACAGAGGGAGCCCTGGACAAATCAAGAGAGACAGAGGGCAACATCTCCAGTTACAAACTAATATTTGGGATTCACTTTTAAGAATTGCAACATACCTTCCTCGAGCAGCAAAATATTGGAGCATCTCAGAAACAGTTGTGATTAGCCTCCCCATTCTAATTCTCATGGCACATTTTATCGGGGTTACAGCTCTAACTGTATTCTAGCTGGCATCAGATCACATCATGTACAGCTACATCAGCATATCCGGTAGAGCAATTCTAAGCTTGTTCACAAAGGACAGGAGTTCTGCCTTGTACAACACCCTACCCATAATGCCAAGTATATAATAGCTGTTTGACAAATATTTGTTGGCCAAAAAGATCACGTTCCAGAAGGGAATTCTAGCATTCAAGAAAATAGGTTTTGATAAGGCATAGTCACCACTGTAACAGAAGCAACGACAATGCATAAAAGTTGATCAGAGAGATACTTGTACACCCGTGTTCATGGCAGCATTAGGCACAAAAGCCAAAAGGTAGAAACAACCCAGGTGCCACCAGTAGATGAATGAATAAACAAAAAGTGACATATCCCTACAGTAGACTACGATTCAACATGTACAAACCTTGAAAACATTATGCCAAACAAGATAAGCCAGTTACAAAAGGACAGACGTTGTATAAGTTCACATAATGAAATATCTAGAAAAGGCAAATTCATAGAGACAGAAAGTAAATTAGAAGTTACCATGGGCCGGGCGCCGTGGCTCATGCCTATAATCTCAGCACTTTGGGAGGCCGAGGGGGGCAGATCACTTGAGGCCAGGAGTTTGAAACCAGCCTGGCCAACATGGTGAAACTCTATCTATATTAAGAATACAAAAATTAGCCGGGCATGGTGGCAAGCATCTGTAATCCCAGCTACTCAGGAGGCTGAGGTGGGAGAATCACTTGAACCCAGGAGGCAGAGGTTGCAGTGAGTGGAGAAGGTGTCATTGCACTCCAGCCTGGGTGACAGAACAGGACTCCATCTCAAAAAAAAAAAAAAAAAAAAAAAAAAAAAAGTTACCAGAGGCTGGGATAAGGAGGAATGGGAAGTTATCCTTTTTTCACCTCCATCTCCCAGGTTCAAGGATTCTCCTCCCAAGTAGCTGGGACCATAGGCATAAGCCACCACACCCAGCTAATTTTTTGTATTTTTAGTAGAGATAGGGTTTCACCATGTTAGCCAGGCTGGTCTCAAACTCTTGACCTCAAGCGATCCACCCCGCTCAGCCTCCCGAACTGCTGGAATTACAGGCATGAGCCACAGCGCCTGGCCTGGAAAGTTATCCTTAATGGGTGTGGAGTTTCTGTTTGGAGCGATTAAAAGATTTCAAAACTAGATAAGGGTGATAGATAATGGGAGGAGAGAGAGAATCAAGAAAAATAACTAATGGGTACTAGGCTTAATACCTGAGTAATGAAATAATCTATACTATAAGCCCTCATGACACAAGTTTACCTATATAACAAACCTACACCTGTACCCCTGAACTTAATAAAAGTTAAAAAAAAAGTGATAGGTACAATGGTGATTGTAATAAATGCCACTAAATTTTACACTTACAAATAGTTAATAGGATTTTATAAAAATCTTTCCTGCATCTATTGAAATAATCATATGATTTTTGTTCTTAATTCTGTTTATGTGGTGAATCACATTTGTCAATTTCTGTATGTTGAGCTACGCTTGCAATCCAGCAATAAGGCCTAATTGACTTGTGATGAGTTAACTTTTTGATATGCCCATCAACAGTGGATTGGATAAAAAAATAAGATATATATATATATATATATATACACAGTGGAATACTATGTAGCCATGAAAATGACCAAAATCATGTTCTTTGCAGCAACATAGATGCAGCTGGAGGCCATCATCCTAACCGAATTAATGCAGAAACAGAAAACCAAACACAACATATTCTCACTTATAAGTGGAAGCTAAACATTGAGTACACAAGGACATAAAGATGGGAGCAAGAGACACGAGGGAATACAAGAGTAGGGAGAGAAAAGAGGGAGCAACTATTGAAAAACTACATATTGGGTACTATACTCACTTCCTGGATAATGCATTCAATCGTACTTTAAACCTCAGACACCATATACCTTTGTAACAAATCTGCACATGTACCCACAAAATCTAAAAGTTGAAAACAAATAAATAAACAAAATAAAATAAAATATGTTGCTTTATTTTTCCATACTATAAATAAATAAATGTATAAAAATTAAAATAATTCGTGAATAGGGCAAATGTTATTTGCACACACACATATACACACACACTTATGTATAAAGTCACCAAAAAAAGGCCAAAAAAAGTAATCAGGGATTGATTGATGGATGACATTGGCAATTGTAGCATCTAAGTGCTGAGCATTTAAAAGAAAAGAAAGAGAAAAGTAAAAAAGTGGACAAGCGTTCATTCATTTCAGGGCATCAGAGAGGGCTTCTGGGAGGAGGTGATAACTGAATGTGCTGTCAAAAGCATTAGTTTGTGCAAACAGTAGTCATTCCAAGAGCAGAAAAAGCACATGAAAAGTGATGCCTCTTTCAATTCTTAGCAGAACCAAATGAGATCTATCACCTGCACAGAGGGATCTCTCTCTCTCTCGGTCCCAGGAGCAGGGCCATCAACTCTCACAAGGGAATCTATTCTCCCCTCTTATCACCGACTCAGAATCTGCAAGATTCAGCTCAACTCCACCATGAAGTCTCTCCATGTTCCCAGCCAACACGGACTCTCCCTGCTCTGAATTCTGTTGTGCTCCCAAGCTGTTCCACACATCCTAAGAACTTAATTACACGCGGCTTTGTATTGCTTCCTAATTCAGGGTTTCCCAAGCCATTCTGTGGTTTACTAATCCCCTGAAATGCTCTGTGAACAAGAGTTTCCATGGTCAAATATTTCTGGGAAACGCGGTCAACAACATCTGCCTTTTGAACATCACAATGCATGTGAGCTCATTAAAGACTCCGAGAAGCCCAGCAATTTTTAATTTTGTTTTGCCCAGTATGCTCTGCAAAATCATTTGTCTTTGTCCCCACGACTCTGGTTTTTTTTTTTTTTATTATCACCAGTTAATATCTTGCAGTACTCATGTACTCCTGCTCCTTAGGGAAGGAAACTCTGACCTAATAGATTTACAAACCAAAGCCTTGTCTACCCAAGAAGAATGTAGGCTCCTGGAGGGTAGGGTGTGCATTTGCAATTTCTTTTATCCCATCCCCTCACAGTGCCAAGTGCAGCACCTGACGACGCATCCTAATGGATCCTGTTGCCTTGACGACCAGCTTGGAGTTGCTATTTCAGGACTTTCTCTCCATCTTTGGAGCCCCAGGAAAGCAGCAAATGCCATAAGGCATTAGTCTGAGTGTGCTGCATTTTCAGCAAAGTGGCGTTAATAATGTTCCGTGCATCTCATCAGCCAGGGCTCCAGGGAGTATGTGAGGCTGCCAGTGACATGTTACCAAAGCCACCTTCTCACGCGCCCACTGCTCACAGTAACACTTGATTCTTTTTTTTTTTTTTTTCCAGCTAATTTGGTAGGTGGGAAGTGGCACTGCATTGTTTACAGCCCCTCGTTCTTGGAGGTAATATGACCCCTCCAGTGAGAACCTCCCATCTGGGTAGCACCATCTGTTTTTGTCACTGTGAACAGCTCCTCTGTGCTTATGGAGCACTTTACAAGGACGTCAAAGCCCAGGGGTAGTCTCTGTGCCTCTAATCATAAGAAGAGCACAATTGCTACCTGGTACCGGGGAAGAGAAGCACAGACGAGGCTTCCTCCCTCCTCAGCTAAGTGCCAGTGGCAGCTCCCACTACCAGGAATCCCATCTGTCTCCCTTCTGGTCTGTCGTGAGCCCATGGGCCCTGCCTGGGATTGAGAGAGGCCCAAAGCTCTTCCCTAATAGCACCAATCTGCCAACAAAGCTGAAAGAGACAGACTTGGCCTATGAGTGAAGGAGGGTTCTATGGGCTGATTGAGTTGAAACAAAGGAAGAGCTACACTGGGCAGATAGCAATGTCTGTGACTGACTTCCATCATGGGTTGTGTTTACTTCTTCAGTGAACTTCCTGGTGTCTAGTTCACTGTTGGTGCCACTGTGTACACTTGTTCTAGTTAACTTTTACTCCATAACAAACTATCCCAAAACAGAGAGGCTTTAAACAACAATCATTTGCTTTGCTCACTAATGTTCAATGTGGGCAGGGCTCAGAAGGAATGGCTCATCTTGGTTCCAGGAAGCATAAGGTGAAGCAGCTCCACTGGGGCTGGAGGATTCAAGATGGTGCACTCACTTGGCTGGCAAGATGGTGCTGGTTGTCAGCTGGTAGCTCAGCTAGGGCTTTCATCTGAGGGCCTTGTTTCCTTTCCACATGGGCCTCACAGCTTCCTCATAGCATGGTGGCTGCTTGAGCTTCCTCATATCATGACAGCTTAGGACAGTCCAAGTATTCCAAGAGCAAGGAATGAAAACTGCTATTCTCTTAAGACCTGGGCCTGGAAACTGGCACAGCATCATGTCCACATATTCCATTGTTGAACCAATCACAGAGACTTCCCAGATACAAGGGGAGGTATCACAGACCCCAACTCTTAATGGGAAGAATTTCAAAGAACTGTTGTCATCTCTAATTTACTTCAGTGCTTGACACTGTCAGGTGACTTATAACAAACTCTTGCTTTGGTCCATGTGACCTGGTACAAACCAAAGTTGTGTCATTGGTTCTTAGCACAAATCTCCACCTCTCAGCAGGAAGGAAGGAAGGAAGGAAGGAAGGAAGGAAGGAAGGAAGGAAGGATCATTTATGAAGAATCCATCATGAATCATTGACCATGATCAGGTCTTCCAAAACATCTTCTCATATATTTCTCACAATGATCCTGGCAGTAGAGATTTTGCTCTCTCATTCTACAGATAAGAAGACCGGGCTCAGATAAGTTAAAAAATTTCCAAGGTCACACAGCTAGGAATGTGTAGAGTCAGGATTTGAACCCAGGTCTGTTTGGCTCCCAAGACTGTGCTTATCCTACTTTGTCAGGGACTTCTTAAGCCTACCTGAGCCATAATATCAGTTGGGTTCATGTTGGGGCTCTCTACCATGGACCATCCATCAGTGCATCTCTGAGAGGTGGCTTGGTCCACACAAGGAGTACCGGGGCCTCTCTTTGGCTCCTCTCCTAAGCTCCTTCTTGCTATTCATTGTTCTGGGGACACCTGTTGCTCATTTTCTGTGGTGAAGGTAGTTGCCACAATTTCACTTCTGGCCTGGCATCTGGTGTGCATGGGGTATGGTTTCCATGCCCTTAGAAGGCACTTTCTCCCCACCACCCCATATATGGGTCTGGTATCTGCTTCAAGGTCCCCACTTAGCTCTTGAGTTCTAGTTCTCAGACTGAAGCCTTTCACTGCCCTCCAACCTTCCTGCCCAGATCTTCCCAGCATCCTCCCAGCTATGCTGCCCATACTTTTAGCACCTGGCTGGGCCCAATGGACAAGGCATTCACAAAACCTACAATGATGCCTGGAGACCTGGCATGCTACATGCTGCTTGAAGTCTCCTGACCTTCAGGCTCACTACCAGCTTATAGCCTACTCCACAGATCTCTGCATCTGCCCCAGCCATATCTGACCTCTCTATATCACCTGACCTCCCTGTACCACACCTGACCTCCCTCTACCCACACCTGCCACTCCAACCCATGCACAAGATCCTCTGTCCAGCCTCCTCTGCAAAGTCTGCCAAATGCTCCCAGTCCCCAGCCAACCTGGCCACCCAGCCTAGTCTCAGCATTCCACATGGAAATGGAAAATGGCAGAGGTGGGGAGCAAATATATCAAACTTGTCAAAGCATTTCTGAGCTACAAACTTGTAACTCCCAGCCCCCACCCCACTGGATGACCCCCCACAGAAATTCTGACAGCCACCTCATTCTACCAATTGCTTCCCCCTCTCCTGGGTTTTCCCCCTTTCCAAACTCTTTATGGCCCATCCTACTTGATCTTCCAGTCTCTCCCATCTTACAGTCTCTTCCTTCAGCTACACAGCCTGTAGTTTTTTCTTCTGAGCCAAAAGTGCAGAAACATTCTCTGTGCTGTGTCTCTAGTTGCCAATTTTCTATCTACTCCCAAATCCACTTCAGTCTATCTCCCTTCCCTTTACTGAAATCATTCCTGTCAAATCACCAATGGCTACATACTGCTAAATCCAAAAGATGCTTCTCTCTCTGTCTTTCGAGAACTCGTATGCAATGATGATTCTCCCTCCTTCTCTGCACCTCTCCTTCCTTGACTGCTGGGACATGACAACCCCACCTCAGTTTCACCACTCTCTTTCTCTCTCTCCGTCCTCTTCCTTTGCCCAACCTCAAATGCCCTTTTCCCAGTATCCACTCCTCAACCTCTCTCTCTTCTCACTCTATGCACTTACCCTTCCCAAATTCTGAGTGATGCCATGTCACAACTCCACATCCCCAGCCCTGATCACTCTGCTGAGCTCCAAAACCAGGTAGCCGTATCACCAAGTCCCCTTAGAGTCAACACTTGTCCCTGTCTCTGGGGATGCCCCATAATCTATCCGACTGCCCAAGCCAGAGTCCTTAACTCCTCCCTCTCCATCAACCCCACATCTCACTAGGTACCAAGTCCAGCCAATGCCACTTCCTGTCTCTAGAATTGTAACCACCCAATGAGTTCACCTTGCCTGCTGCCTAGACAAAGCTGGTTTATCAAGACAGGGGAATTGCAACAGAGAAAGAGTAATTTACACAGAGCTGGCTGTGCAGGAGATCAGAGTTTTATCACTACTCAAATCAGTCTCCCTGAGCATTCAGGAATCACAGATTTTAAAGATAATTTGGCAGGTAGGGGCTTGGGAAGTGGGGAGTGCTGATTGGTCAGATTGGAGGTGGAAACATAGTGGATCGAAGTTCGTTTTTCTTGCTGTCTTCGGTTCCTGGGTGGGATGGCAGAACTGGTTGAGCCAGATTACCCATCTGGGTGGTGTCAGCTGATCCATCCAGTGCAGGGTCTGTACAATATCTCAAGCACTGATCTTAGGTTTTACAATAGTGATATTGTCCTCAGGAGCAATTTGGGGAGGTTCAGACTCTTGCAGCCAGAGGTTGCATGGCCCCTAAATGGTCATTTCTAATCTTGTAGCTAATTGGTTAGTCCTGCAGTAGCTAATTTGTTAGTCCTGCAAAGGCAGACTAGTCCCTAGGCAAGAAGGGGGTCTTTTCAGGAAAGGGCTATTATCAACTTTGTTTCAGAGTCATATCACGAGCTGAACTACTTCCCAAAGCTAGTTCCGCCTACATCCAGGAATGAACAAGGAAGGTTTAAAGGTTAGAAGCAAGAAGGAGTCTGTTAGGTCTGATCTCTTTCACTGTCATAATTTTTTCAGTTATAATTTTTACAAAGGCGGTTTCAGAATCAGACCTCCAGATTCCATCTCCATGGCCACTACCTTTGTTCTCAAGTCTTGTCATCTTTGGAGCCAAGTTCCTATAAAAACCCTCACAGGGTTCCCTCTCCACCATTGCCAGGGACATCTTGCTAAAAGGCCAATATGATCATCCCACTCACAACTTGAATCCATCAACAGCTCTGTTAGAGGAAAGGGGTCCCAATCCAGACCCCAAGAGAGGGTTATTGGATCTCATGCAAGAAAGAATTCAGGGAGAGCCCATAGAATAAAGTGAAAGCAAGTTTATTAGGAAAGTAAAGAAATAAAAGAATGGCTATTCCATAGATAGAGCAGTCCCAAGGGCTGCTGGTGGCCCATTTTTATGTTTATTTCTAAATGATATGCTAAATAAGGGGTGGATTATTCATGCCTACCCTTTTCAGACCATACAGGGTAACTTCCTGACATTGCCATGGCATTTGTAAACTGTCATGGCGCTGGTGGGAGTGTAGCAGTGAGGACAACCAGAGGTCACTCTCGTCACCATCTTGGTTTTGGTGGGTTTTGCCCGACTTCTTTACTGCAACCCGTTTTATCAGCAAGGTCTTTATGACCTGTATCTTGTGCCAACCTCCTATCTCACCCTGTGACCTAGAATGCTTTAACTGTCTGGGAATGCAGCCCAGTAGGTCTCAGCCTCAATTTAGCTCCTATTCAAGATGGAGTTTCTCTGGTTCAAATGCTTCTGACAGCTCCATGACAGGTTTAAGGAAAAATTCCAAAATCTCCATGACCTGGACCTTGAATGTCTCTCCAGCCTCCTGATCCCCTCACTAATTACTCAGTGTGTCCACCCTGCTTTTATCTTGCAGTGGCTTTTGCCAAAAATGTCTTCCTCTGTCTCCTCCAACTCCTCTCCCCTTGCCTCCACCTGCTTTATTGTTAATCATTTTCTCAGACTTGTAACAAAAAGAGTAGCTCCTCCAGAAAGGCTTGCAGGCTGTTTGCATTTCCTTTGTCTGGGTTCAGTTATGCTGAGTGACCATCTGCTTAGGTATGCATCTCCCAAAGGAGACTGAGTCCCTGAGAGCAGAAACTACCTATTGCATAGTATTGCACTCACAGATGTTCAGTGAGGGTCAGAAGTATGAATGAAGGGATACAGGAGCACAAGAAATCACATGCAATCCTGCAATGCAAAAGAGACCTTGCCATGAAGACTCAGCAACCTGTATTAAACTGCCTTAGCCAACATTATAACAGTGAGAAAATTACGTCAATGAAAGAGATCTGATTTAACACACCCCCATCTTGGCTTTTTCTTTATTATTTTTGGGCTTTTAGGCCTAGCTGACTTTGAAAGACATTGAGGTTGAAGTTTAAATAGTAATAGGCCTTCCCCCAAACCCAACTGCCTCTGCAAAGCTAATGAAAAACCACCAGGCTAGGGGGAGGAGAGGAGCCCGAATTCTGCTAAGACGTAGACATAGGTTGCCAGACTTTTCCTGCAGATAACACCATTATTGTAGATTGGCCTTTTGGGATACCTTTTGAGGTTTTTTGCATGTCTGACACTATGGCTCCACTTGGAATCAATGACTCCTGTGGCTGCACATGGGAACAACTCAACTCAAAAAGACAGCTTCAACCCCCTATGATTTCATCTCCACCCCAATCAATCAGCAGAAAGCACCTATTTCCTAGCTATCCCAGCTCCTTCCCCCAAACTGCCTTTGAAAATCCCCTAATTATGAGCCCTCAAGGAGACTGATTTGAGTAGTAACCAGTCTCTCATGTGGTGTGGCTGGCCTTCTGTCACTCAAACTCTTTCTTTACAGCAATGTCATGGTCTTTATTTGTGCAGCAGGCAGGAGGAACCCAGCAGACAGTTACTTGTAGAGGTAAAGTTGCTAATGCCTCCTCCAATTCCAGTAACCTTGTGAAGATTCTCCCTTGTTTTTAGCTCTTGTCTCATTGTTATTTCTCCTGGCCACTATTACGGGCTGGGAAGGGATGGAGAGGAAAACATAGCAGAAAGTGTCAGTTGCTCCTGTCCTCTGGAGACATTTGCTGCAAAATGGCATTGTCACTCCCAATTTGAGCTGTTTGCCCTAGTTCAGCACGTCTAGGGGCAGTGGCCCTGAAAGGAAGCCCAAGAGGCAGATAAATACAAGTCCTTCTTCCCAGAGATGCTCTAAGCAAAAGCATCTCTCTCCCTTTCAATCTCTCTTGCTCTTTCTCTTTTTCCTCCTCTCTAAATGGGAACCAAGAATTCCCTTCTGGTCTATCCCTGGCCCTATTAGAGGTAGGAAGCCCATATTTATTTTGCACTTCCATGAACAGGCACCCAAATAGGCATTGTCTGTACCCTGAGTCATTTCTCTTCACAGGATACTTTTTTTTGTAAGACAGGGTCTCACTTTGTCACCCAGGCTAGAGTGCAGTGGAATGATCATAATTCATTGCAGCCTCCAACTCCTGGTCTTAAGGGACCCTCCCACCTCAGCCTCCCAGGTAGTTGGGACTACAGGCATGCACTACATGCTGGGTTAATTTATCTTTTTAGATATGGAGCCTTGCTATGTTGCTTAGGATGGTCTCAAACTCCTAGCCTCAAACAATCCTACTGCCTCAGCTGCCTTCACAGGATTCTTAAGAAGCAGGGATCCTTAGGCCCATTTGAGAGTTGAGCTGAGTTTCAGACAGATTGTGTTATCTTGTCCAAAGTCATAAGGTTATGGGGTGGCAGTCCAGGCCCAAGAGCCCAAGTTAATCTACTTCCCAAGCCTACACTCTCCATTTCACCTCCTAAGTCATACTTCATGTAACTGAACCATCTCAGGCCTTTTCAACCTCTGAATTCACTGAAGTCACTTTAATTTTTTTTTTTTTTTTTTTGAGACGGAGTTTCATTCTTTCACCCAGGCTGGAGTGTAGTGGTGTGATCTTGGCTCACTGCGACCTCTGCCTTTTGGTTTCAAGCAATTGTCCTGCCTCAGCCTCCCGAGCAGCTGTGATTACAGGTGCCTGCCATCAAGCCTGGCTAATTTTTGTATTTTTAGTACAGATGGGGTTTCACCATGTTGACCAGGCTGGTCTTGAACTCCTGACCTTGTGATCCGCCCGCATCGGCCTCCCAAAGTTCTGGGATTACAGGCATGAGCCACTGTGCCTGGCCCAGTCACTTTAATATTAATGTCAAAACACTACTTCTCTTAATCTCCACTGGCTTTCATGGTATCCCAGAGCTGACCTCCTAACGATCTTTCCAAAATAAGTCTGAAGTTTCCCATGGGATTGGGGGGTGTTATAAGCAGATTACCACCAACACCCAAATGCATGATACTGCCACATCCAACTGTTTAAACATGGTGCCATCATCCTACAGACCAATGTGGACCTCTGGACAATCCTCCAAATCTGGGAGGCTTGGGTGGTGGGCAGGGAAGGTTGAAATAAGTCAGACGAATATTTGAATTCCAATTCCAGCTGTTCTCAGGTGCAAATCACAGAGGCTCATTGGGCCTTAGCTTCCTCTTCTACACAATGGTTGTGGCAGAGGGGTTCTAACCAGAGTGACTCCATCTTGAGTGAGGACTAGGAAAATGAGGCTGGGACCTGCTGGGCTGCATTCCCAGAAAGTCAGGCCTTCCTAGTCTTTAGATTTTATGGTTAAGGGAACAAATTCATAATGTTTACTAAACAGACCCAGACTTGAGTGTGTCCAGATATCCTGATATCTGGAAGACAAAGGCATTCCTAATTTTGCTTTAAAGATAATAACATTAATTCTTGAAAAATATAGTAATTAAGAAAATTTATCCTTTATCACAAACCCTTATAGCAGACAACATCTCCCCATACATATGAGTATTGTACCTAGGGTGGATGCATTCCTCCTCTTACTTTCAGGAACACCCTACTCTGTCTATGGAGTAGCTGTATTTTCACCACTTTACTTTCTTAATAAACTTGCTTTTACTTGGCACTGCAAACTCACTCTGAATTCTTTCTTGTGTGAGATCCAAGAACCCTCTCTTGAGGTCTGGATTGGGACTCCTTTCCTGCAACAGTTGGATGTGGGAGCAATAATAGCACCTCCTTCTAGTTTGCAAAAGACTAGTACTGTGCCTAGAATATGGTACAGACTAAGTAAATAGGAACCCTTATTTTAATTATTATTACCTTCATTGTTTCTATTAAATTACAGGAAAACAGGCAGAGGTACTAAGGCTGTTTTTAATATATAAAGTAATCGGCCCAGATGCGACAATGCTTTGGGTATGGCTATGGATTGAGTGCATTCTTCCAAAATTCATGTGTTGGAAACTTGGTTGGGATCCCACAGCAGTGTTGAGAGGTAAGACCTTTGGCAGGTGAATGGGGCATGCATAAGGGCAGAACTCTCATGAATAGATTAATGCATTCATGAATTAAGAAATTAATAGGTTAATGGGTTATCAAAAGAGTGAGTTACTTGTCACAAGAGTGGCTCTATTACAAAAGCCACTTTAGTCCTCTTTTGTGAGCCCCCTAATCTTGTGATACCTTGTCCTGCTTTGGAACTCAGCAGAGAGTCCACACCAGCAAGAAGGTTCTCACAAGATGAAGTCACTCATCCTTGGACTTCCCAGCCCCAAGAACTGAAAGAAATAAATTTCTGGCTGGGTGTGATGGCTCATCATTTAAACATGGTGCCATCATTCTACAGGCCAACGTGGACCTCTGGACAATCTTCCAAATCTGGGAGACCTGGGTGGTGGTCAGAGGAGGTTGAAGTAAGTCAGACAGGTATTTGAATTCCAATTCCGGCTGTTCTCATGTGCAAATCACAGAGGCTCACTGTAATCCCAGTGCTTTGGGAGTCTGAGTTAGGAGCATCACTCGAGGCCAGGAGTTCCAGGCCAGCCTGGGAAACATGGTGAGACCTCATCACTACAAAAAAGTTAAAAATGAAAAAACTAGCCAGATATAGTGGCATACATCTGTACTCCCAGCTACTTGGCAGGCTGAGGCAGGAGGATCGCTTGAGCCCAGAAGTTCAAGGGTAGAGCTATGATCACAGCACTGCACTCTAGCCTGGGCAACAGAGAAAGACTGCATCTCAAAAAAAAAAAAAAAAAAAAAAGAAGAAGAAATAAATTTATTTTCTTCATAAATTAGCTAGTCTCAGGTGTTCAGTTATAGCAGCAGAAAACAGACTAAGATGGATATCAAGCCATTACCAAAATATCCTGCATTGATCGGCTGCCCCTTGTTAAAATAGCATTTTTCAGAAGCAGGAGGGGGTGGCTTACTGGTCAGTTAGGATTTGTAAATACATTGAGCTGTTCCCACTGCTCACTTTGCTGAAATTCAATGCCTGAAAGTGTAGGTATAAGTTGCTGGCATTGCAGCTGTACTCAGTCCTTCCAAGTCTGTAGTGATGACCTCCAGATTTGATAACCACCAGTTTCCAGCTCATCCCTGCCTTGTAGTGCAACCAATAACCACAACTCACAGTTCTGATTCTTCCTTCCTTGGGGGACCTACTATTGATTGCCCTTCTTTGCTTATGCCAGTCTCTCCTCTGCTTCCAGTATCCCCATTCTCCAGGGATCTAATTCACCTGAGGAACATAAAAAATGAAGAATATCCCTAATATGAACTGAATCAGAGTCTCATTAGATGGACTCCAAGATCTAGTCTCAAGAAGTCCTCCTTAGCCTACCAAAGTTTAGGGGCCACATTTAAAAACCCAGCCCATCTTTCAAGAACCAGTTGAAGTCTCACCTCTTTCAGGAAGCCCTCCCTGATTGCTGTGGGCTGTCTCTTTTTTGCATCAGAGAACAGGTAGTTGTATTAGTCTATTCTCACATTGCTATAAAAAACTACCTGAAACTGGGTTTTTTTTTTTGTTTTGTTTTGTTTTGTTTTGAGACAGAGTCTGTCTCTGTTGCCCAAAGGCTGGAGAGCAATGGCATGATCTCGGCTCACTAAAACCTCTGCCTCCCAGGTTCAAGCAATTCTCCTGCCTCAGCCTCCCAAGTAGCTGAGAATACAGGTGCGTGCCACCATGCCCAGCTCAATTTTTGTATTTTTAGTAGAGATGGGGTTTCACCATTTTGGCCAGGATGCTTTCGATCTCTTGACCTCATGATCTGCCTGCCTCAGCCTCCCAAAGTGCTGGGATTACAGGAGTGAGCCACCACGCTCGGCCAAAACTGGGTAATTTATAAAGAAAAGAGATTTAATTGACTCACAGTTCCACAGAACATAGGAAGCATGGCTGAGGAGGCCTCAGGAAACTTTTAATCATGGCATAAGGCAAAGAGGAAGCAGACATGTCTTACATAGCTGGAGCAGGAGGAAGAGAGAGCAAAAGTTGGTGGGGGGGGGCGGGTGTTACACACTTTTAAACAACCACATTTCATGAGAACTCACTTACTATCACAAGAACAGCAAGGGGGAAATTCGCTCCCATGATCCAGTCAGCCCCCACCAGGCCCCTCCTCCAACACTGCAGATTATGACCGGGCATGAGATTTGGGCAGGGACACAAATCCAAACCATATCAGTAGTCATAGCATGAAATAATGCCATAATCGTTACTTACGTCTGCCATGAGAGAAGAAATAGGGGAATAATGTCTCCCATACCAAGCATCTGTTATTCCTGGGCTAGGTGATCACTATGGATCTTTCAGCAGCGTGTGTGTGTGTGTGTGTGTGTGTGTGTGTGTGTGTGTGTGTGTGTGAGAGAGAGACAGAGAGAGAGAGAGACCACTACTTTATCTTCCCTATTAAATACAGCATGAACCCTGCGCCTCGAAATATTTCAGCTGCCATCTATCACTGTAGTCTTATTTCTTCTTGTCTTACAAACTTTTGGTCCTCTTGAATCCTAAACTACAATATGAAAATCCCCAGTAGGTGTCATAATCTGACCTTTTCTCAGTTAATGCCAAATATACCCAGTTAAGTGAGGGCCTCTCAATTCATTAGCATATTGCTATGGACTGAATTATCTCCCCCACCACCCCCAAAAAATTCCTATGCTGAAGCTCAAACCCCCATTGTGACTGTATATGGAGATGAGGCTTTTAGGGGGTAATTAAGATTAAGTGAGGTCATAAGGGCACAATCCTAATCCTACAGGGTTAGTGATTTTATTAAAAGAAAAAGAGAGAGCTCATTATCTCTTCTCTCTCTCTCTCTCTCTCCACTAGGTAAAGACATAGCAAGAAGGCAGCTGTCTGCAAGCTGGGAAAAGAGCCCTCACAAGAACCTAACCATACTGAGAAACCTCATCTGTCTTCCAGCCTCCAGGATTGAGAAAAAAAAAAAAAAAAAAGATGACTTTCTATTGTATAAGCCGCTCTGTTTATGGTATATTTTATGGCAGTCTGAACTGCCATAAAATGTTTATACATTATAAACATCTTTCTTTTTCATTGGCATTACAACTCCTCTGTCAAGACCCCTTCTTTCCCTGGGTTGTAGGCTGCTCTTTTCACATAATGTCATTTAATTTTATAATTTTTGATTCAGCTTGATCTAATAAAACAACCTTGTTCATGTTTTCAGGTGGTCTTATTTGTTCTACAATTTTAACCTTGTATTTGATGCTAAACTCTTTCTCTCCCCTCTTGGTGCCAGCTGGACTGGAGACTTAAGAGATTTGGGGTGGCAGGGGTTCTGTTCTCTCAGATGGGCCACAATCTAGCCTCCTCCTGCTGGGGTTGTCTTGTCCTTAGGTGGCCCCAGAGGATATTGGTATCACCATGATATCTTACCCTTGACTGCGGAGGAACCTCATCCCTGCCAGGCCAAATGGCAAGACTGCCACCACCCTCCACACCCTTCCTCCAGGTGCTCCCTGATCTTCTGCTTTCTTGACTTCCTCTCTCTCCTTGTCCCACCACACCAGGAGCCTCTACCAGTCAGCAGCTGGGCAGGTAAGAGATAGGTTCTAGGCTCTGTCTGAATGCTGGGAGGGAGTTCATACACCCAAACTACGCAGCAAGGGAGATAAAGGGCAAGCCCATGGGAAAGTGACTGCTCCTTCCCCCAGAACTTTTTGTTCTCCGAGAAGATTCCATCCTCATGGCAGTGGCTGGGGCCTTCACAGTGTTGGGAAGCCCGAGGCTCTGCAGGAAGCCAGTAACCTGCCCCACTCCACTCCCGAATCAGAGTGTCTCTGGGTCTTCTGGCTAGAGTGGCCTTGAGGATGTGTATTAAAGAAACTTAAATTTGGCTAGGCACAGTGGGTCCTACCTGTAATCCAAACACCTTGAGAGGTCAAGGCAGGAGGATCACTTGAGGCCAAGAGTTCAAGACCAGCCTGGGCAACATAGCGAGACCTCATCTCTACTAAAAATAAAATAAAAATTAGCTGGGCATGGTGGCATGAGACTGTTGTCCCAGCTACTCAGGAGGCTGAGGCAATGGGATCACTTGAGCCCAGAAGATCAAGTCTGCAGTGAGTTATGACCTCACCACTGCACTCTGGCCTGGGCAATACAGCAAGACCTTGTCTCAAAAAATAAATAAAGCCAAAAACCTTGCAAGAAAATCTAGAAGACCCCATGTACAATTTGGGAGTTAACCTAGACTGGAAATGCAAAAGCTGTAAAATAAAGACATACATATTTAACTATGTAAAACTTAGAACTTAAATGTGCAAGAAGAACCATAAATTAAGTCAAGAGACCATAGATCTGGAAAAGCACTTTCCCGATGTGACACAAAGGATTAATATCTGTAACATACAAAGAACTCTCAGGGATTTACAAGATAAACACTGTAGTATAAAAATGGAGCCAACCACACATGCATAGACAATTTATATAAGAGCAAATCTACATGGCCGTAAATGTATGAAAAGATGCTCACATTGGCTGCTAGTCAGAGATATGCAAATTAAATCACAGTGAGATGTAACTTTACACCCCTCAGAGGGGAAAACATCAGAAAGGGCAACAGCACCTACTACTGAGAGAAGGCATCCCCTTTAACATGAGAAAAGCAATCCGGTAACATTTATCACAAAATTAATTTATTTGTTTATTTATTTATTTTGAGATGGAGTCTCGCTCTGTCACCCAGGCTGGAGTGCAGTGGTGCAATCTCAGCTCACTGCAACCTCCGCCTCCCGGGTTCAAGCAATTCCTCTGCCTCAGCCTCCCAAGTAACTGCGATTACAGGCTTGCGCCACCATGCCCGGCTAATTTTTTGTATTTTTAGTAGGGATGGGGTTTCACCATGTTGGCCAGGCTGGTCGCAAAGTCCTGGCTTCAAGTGATCTGCCTGCCTCGACCTCCCAAAGTGTGGGGACTACAAGTATGAGCCACTACAACTGGCCTATTGCAAAATATAAAACCAGGTATCTGGTGATCAAAATTTTTACTCTGAAAATCTATGCCAGATAAATGGAAGCAACAATCAGTCAACTGCAGTGTTCCTCATATGATAAAAAGCTGGACATAGAATGGATGTCCAGAAATGCAAGGACAGCTGAATAAATGAGAGTTCATCTACACCACAGAATAGTATGCAACTATTACAAAGAGAAGATCAGACCAGGTGTGGGGGTTTATGCCTATAGCCTCAACACTTTGTGAGGTTGAGGCAGGAGGATCACTTGAGGCCAGGAGCTTGAGACCATCTTGGGCAACATAGCAAAGCACCATTTCTATCAAAAAAAGAAAAAAAGTTAAAAATTAGCCAGGCTCAGTGGTGCATGCCTGTAGTCTCATCTACTCAGAAGCCTGAGGTAGGAGGATTGCTTGAGTCCAGGAGGTCAAAGCTGCAGTGAGCCATGATCATCCCACTGCGCTCCAGCCTGGGCAAGACAGAAAGAACTGCCTCTGAAAATAATAAAGAGAGAAAAGATCAGAGTCATAGCAGATGACTTAAAGCAGTTTTCCTGAATCTTTTATTCATAGTTATCCCCTCCATGAAATTTTAATCCCACAGATACACTGTACATCTGTTTATTTCCTCAAATGGAATTGAGCCTTGGAAGACCACAGGCCATTATAAAACTTCTTTCACCTCCCAAGAACCAATTATTATAACCTTGGGGTCAATGTTGCCCCCATTGAGAAAGCATGGTTTAGAGGATTTCCACAAGGCTCTGTAGAGTGAGACTGAAAATCACTTACAAAAAGATATCATTGGCCGGGCACAGTGGCGCATACCTGTAATCGCAGCACTTTGGGAGGCTGAGGCAGGCAGATCACAAGGCCAGGAGTTTGAGAACAGACTGACCAACATGGTAAAACCCCGTCTCTACTAAAAATACAAAAATTAGCTGGGCATGGTGGTGCGTGCCTGTAGTTCCAGCTTCTTGGTGGGCTCAGGCAGGAGAATCGCTTGAACCCAGGAGGCAGAGGTTGCAGTGAGTCGAGATCACACCACTGCACTCCAGCCTGGGTGACAGAGTGAGACTCCATCTCAAAAATAAATAAATAAATAAATAAATAAATAAATAAATCATTATTTGTAAAATAGTGATTTGAAAAACCTGTAGAAGTTTGTGTGTAAATCATCTGTATAAAATTAGATAAATACAGAGACCCTTGGGAGACCACATGTGGGTTAGTAATGTCAGGGTTGTAAGAATTAAAGAGGAAAGAAACACGAAAAGTGGCTCACCAGTCAAGACAGGTTTATTTTAGAGAAAACAAACCTGAGATGAGCTTCTGGCCAAGTTAGGTCAGAGGCACACTTTCTTACAGACTAAGAGGTTTTAAGGATTCAAGGCAAGAGAGCTTATTAGTGGCTTGAACTGCTTCTGTGTCTCTTTTTGTGCTTATTTTGGGAGGGACAATTGTGTGTCTGTTTCCATACATTTTCCTGCAGCTGCAGGCATATGCCCCGAGTCTGCTTTTAGCTTCCCTATCTTAGTGCACCTGAAGGGAAAGGAATGGGCTTATTAAAACCCACTATTTCACTGGGGCCCATTGTATGAGGGTGAAGTTTGGCAGTTACCCAAGAGACTTCCTCCCAACTCTCCTCTGTGCCTGAGCTGTCTTATCTGTGTTTTACTGTCTGCTTTTTCTGGCTGCTTGTAGTTAGAAGAGAAGTGATTTCCTTGAAACGCATGAAGCTACATTTTTTTTATTTTACTTTAAGTTCTGGGATACATGTGCAGAGTGTGCAGGTTTGTTACATAGATACACATGTGCCATGGTGATTTGCTGCACCTATCAACCCATCATCTAGGTGTTATGCCCCACATGCATTAGGTATTTGTCCTAATGCTCTCCCTCCCCTTGCTCCCACCCCCAAGCTGGCCCTGGTGTGTGATGTTCCCCTCCTTGGTTCCACGTGTTCTCATTGTAGCCTTGAGCATTCTTTAGAAAAATTGCACATGTAGCTAACTTGAAGTCACCTATGGTCCAGCTATATCTATATCTCTCTGAAAAGAAAGAGGAAAGAAACACAAAAGTGGCTCACCAGTTAAGACATGTTTATTTTACAGAAAAGAAACCTGAGAGGAACTTCTGGCTGAGTTAAGTCAAAGGCACACTTTCTTAGTCTACTCTTTCCTAAATAGCCTACTCTTGAATAGTCTATTCTTTCCAGAACTCCATGCCTTTATGCACCCTGTTTCCTTGCCTCGGAGGCTGTGATGGTTGAATTGTGTCCTGCAAAACGCATATGTGGAAGACCTACAAATGACTTAATTTGGAGAAAGGGTCTTTGCAGGACCCTTTTATCTTGATTAATGAGGTCAGTAGGATCAAGATAAAATGAGGTCAGTAGGATGTGTCCCAGTCCAATACGACTAATGTGCTTATAGAAAGGCAAAATTTGGACACAGAGATAGGTGCAAATTCAGGGAAAATGATGCAAAGACAGAGGGAGGATCCCTAATGAAGATTGAAGTTCTGCTACCACAAGCCCAGGAAGGAATTAACTGCAGCCAGGAGAGATCCCTGGACTACCATATCTCTCCAGCCCGGTGCCTTCAGAGGGAGCATAGCCCTGTCACCATACTTAATCTTAGACTTCTAGATGCCAGAACCGTGAAACGACCAATTACTCTCTTTTTTTTCTTTTCCAAAGACAAAGTCTCACTCTGTTGCCCAGGCTGGAATGCAGTAGTGCAATCACGGCTCACTGCAGCCTCGAACTCCTGGACTCAAGTGATCCTCCTGTCTCAGCTTCCTGAGTAGCTAGGACTACAGGCACACACCATTATGCCCAGATAATTTCTTTTTTTTTTTTTTTTTTTTTGAGATGGAGGCTCACTCTGTCACCCAGGCTTGAGTGCAGTGGCGCAATCTCAGCTCACCACAACCTCCGCCTCCCAGGTTCAAGCAATTCTCCTGCCTCAGCCTCTCCAGTAGCTAAGATTATGGGCATGTGTCACCACGTCTGGCTAATTTTTCTGTTTTTAGTAGAGACAGGGTTTCACCATGTTGGTCAGGCTGGCCTCAAACTCCTGACCTTAGGTGATCCACCTGCCTTAGCCTCCCAAAGTGCTAGCATTACAGGCACAAGCCAACATGCCCAGCCTCATGCCCAACTAATTTAAAAAAATTTTTTGTAGAGGTGGTATCTCACAGTGTTGCCCAGGCTGGTCTCAAACTCCTAAACTCAAGGGATCCTTGCACCTCGACTTCTCAAACTGCTGGGCTTACAGGCATCAGCCACCATGCCCAACCACAAGCCACTAGTTTGTGATACTTCATTACATCCCTATGAAACGAATACCCTTTCCTTCTTATCTCGCTGGCAAACACCTATGCATCCTACAAGACCTATGTAAGATTTCATAACCTCACAAAGACTTCCTGATATGGTTTGGCTCTGTGTCCGCACCCAAATCTCATCTCGAATTGTAATCCTCAGGTGTTGAGGGAAGGACTGGTGGGAGGCGATTAGATCATGGGGCTGGTTTCTCCCATGCTGTTCTCATAATAGTGAGTGTGTTCTCACAAGATCTGGTGGTTTAAAAGTTCTCTCTCTCCTGCCACCATGTAAGAAATACCTTACTGTCCCTTCATCTTCTGCCATGATTGACACCTCATCAACCATGTTGAACTGTAAGTCAATTAACTCTCTTTCCTTTATAAATTACCCAGTCTCGGGTATGGCTTTATAGCAGTGTGAGAACAGGCTAATATGCTTCCCAAATTAACCACTCGCTCATCTTCTGTGTTTGGATATTTTGTTCATGCCCAGACTCCAGTACTTAATATCTCTGATTTATTCCTTTCATTTTATCCCTTTTCTATCAGTTCTTGACCCCCTTGAAGGCAAGGACCACATCTGACTTACCTTCACATCCTCCATACCCTCAGCACTGAGCACAAAGTAAGTGGTTCACAAATATTTGCTAAATGAATGAAAAAACAAATCTAAAATAGATCTTTCAACTTCATCACCTCAAAGCAGGAGGAGTCAACAGTGACCGCGGGAGGCTCTTTGGACAATAACTTTTCTGTCTTGGCAAAGCTCTTCAATGCTAACAAATTGACTTGGTAGTGAAAATGTCTTTAATGGGGGCAATATGGCAAAAAGTAATTAACTCTCTAATTGAAATCTAGAACTTAGAAAGTAATTAATGGAAGGCCAAATTGTCCTTCACAGCAAGAGTGCTGGAATAAGCCAGCCGGCAGTGGCTCTGCAGCAGGGCTGGAGGAAGGTGTCATGTAAGCAAACCACATCACATCAGAGGGCAGGGCACGCACATCCAGACGATGAGTGTTCCCCTTAATCAACGCAGAGATGCCATCGACCAGGGCTGGCAGGTGCCACTTTGCTGTGTAAGAAGGAACATTTTTTTTTAATAGGCAGAAATTTCCATCACTGTTTTGTACTGGTGCTCGGGACTTACAGGAAGGGGGAGGAGCCTGCCCCTCTTTCTGAGTCAATGAGCATGACGCGAGTGCCCGGCTAGTCAAGAATCACAGAGTCTTGGAATTCCGGCAAACTTCCATCATCTTGAGGCCCTGGAGTCCCACCCGACTGTAGGATTTTTCCCTGGCTTCTCACTGGCTGAAGGCTGTATGGAGGGTGTGCCTCCCCCTCGAGTCTCTGCAACCTCTCCTCCTTGCATAGAAGGAGGTAATTGTTAAGTGGGTGATCAGTGATAACATATTGCCTGGCAGCAGATGGCATCTATATTTAGAGGCCCTTCTGAGGAAGGATTAATGCCATTAAGAACACATCACAAGCCAAGAAAATGAGAATCGAGTGTTTCAAATGACTCCTGAAAATAAAAAATTTTTTAAAAGCATCTCCCTTTGCCCCTGTTATGGACTTCATTGTGACACCCCCTACCCTGACCCCACACCAAAAATAATTCATATGTTGGAGTCCTAATGCCCAGTCCTTCAGAGGGATAAGAGACCACATATTGGGTACAGTGTATACTGCTCTTGGGCGACGGATTCACCAAAATCTCAGAAATGACCACTGAAGAACTTATCCATGTAGCCAAAAACCACCTCTTTTCCAAAAACTATTGAAATTAAAATAAAAGAAAAAAATGTGACTGTATGTGAAGATCGGGTCTTTAAAGAGATGATGAAGGTAGAAGGAGGTCATGGGGTGGGCACGAATCTAATCTGGCTGGTGTCCTTATGAGAAGAGAGTAGGACAGAGACACACATGCGGGTGACTATGGGAGGACACGGGGAGAAGACGGCCATCAACAAACCAAGGAGAGGACTTAGGGGAAACCAACCCTGCTGACACCTTGACATTGACCTTGACATTGAGCCCTCCAGAAGTGTGAGAAAGCCAGTGTCTGCTGTTTAAGCAGCCCAGTCTGCCATACTCTGTTATGGTAGCTGGAGCACACTAATACGTCCCCCTGCTCATAGGACAAGGTACCATCTCCTTAGCATGGTACACATCACCCCTGGCCAGCTGACCGCACCTACATTCTCAGGCCCCCTTCCCACTGTCAATCCCCTCCTCCAGACATGTGACCCCAAACACACCATGAGCTTTCATGCCACAGGACCTCAGTATGTGACCTTCTCTCCATAGGGATCACTCTCTTCACCCTCATAGTCCTCTTGGAAGGTCCTGTTAACCTTCCAGGCTCACCTAAAATGCCTCATCCTCAGAAAGGATCTCCCCAAACCTCTCACCCCTTCCCACACTAGAATTCTTGTTCTGTGTTCCCCTCAAACATTCTCTTGTTACCCCAATCTACCCAGAGGTCCTTGAGGGTCCAGACTGTGTCTTTCTCAGCGTTGAAGTCCCACACATAACAGTCACTCAAGAAAGGTCTGCAAAATGAGAGAATTAACACGATATCTTACAAAAGAGTCATGGAGTGAGAAAGAGGAATCCGCCAAGTGGCCAACCAGTCTCTACTGCCTGAAGAAGCCCCATAGATGTAACAAACAGAACAACTGATACAGAAGCACAGAAAAAGGTCTGGGCTCAGAATTAGGAATCCTGTGTTCTAGTCCTACTTACTTCTGGCGCTGATTCACCACGTGACATTGATTAAGTCACCTAATCTCTCTCTCAGTCTGAAGTTGGACCAGTTCATCTTTAGTTCTGGAAAAAAAAAAAAACTGAGTTTGTGACTCCATAGCATTGGACAAAATAAACTAAAATGACCTTTTGCTCTTCCACCCATATATTTATTCATGCATTAATGTATCACACATTTCTCAAGCACCTATAACTTGCCAGGAAAGTGACAGCCTGCTTCCAGAGGAAGCAACATTTGAGCAGGATCTTGCAGAGGACTTGGAAATGAGAAAATAGCATTTCCATAGAAATTGAATTTCCCAACTTCAAAGAATCCTTCCAACTCTTACAAATGTTATGCTGTGCCATTCCAGAAAGAGAAAAGTACTTCTGTTAAGCATGAGTGGGTGGGAGGAGGAGGGAGTAAGATGGTTCTGGCACTGGGAACATGATAGACAAGGGTCAAGGTGGGAGAGCAATGGGGCCCTCAGGGAGCAGACAGAGGCCATGTCCTGGAAATGGGAGGTATCTACAGTGGATGAAGACAACATGCCTTGGCTGTGGATGCACTCGGAAGAGGGTTTTGTTCACCTGGAGTCTCTTCTGAATTCAGTAGCAATAAGAAGCCCACAAGTGTCAGAGGCGTGTGAACCAGAGCAGCTTCATCTTGAATAGGAGTTGGGTAAAATAAGGCTGAAACCTACTCAGCTGCATTCCCAGACTGTTAAGGCATTCTAAGTCACAGGTTGATATAGGAGGTCAGCACAAGATACAGGTCATAAAGACCTTGCTGATAAAACAGATTGCAGTAAAGCAGCTGGCCAAAACCCACCAAAACCAAGATGGTGACGAAAGTGACCTCTGGTTGTCCTCACTGCTACACTCCCACCAGCACCATGACAGTTTACAAATGCCATGGCAACGTCAGGAAGTTACCCTATATGGTATAAAAGGGGGAGGCATGAATAATCCACCCCTTGTTTAGCATATCATCAAGAAATAACCATAAAAATGGGTAACCAGCAGCCCTCGGGGCTGCTCTGTCTATGGAGTAGCCAGTCTTCATTCCTTTACTTTCTGAATTCACTTGCTTTCCCTTTACTCCATGGACTCGCTCTGAATTCTTTCTTGCACGAGATCCAAGAACCCTCTCTTGGGGTCCGGATCTGGGCCCCTTTCAGGTAAGGGTGTGTGTCTGAGAAGAGAAGTGACCGAGCAGATTTGCATGTTAAAAAAAAATACTTGTTGACAGGTGCTTGGAAGTGGGGTGGAGATGGTGACACTAGAGGTGAGAACAAGTTAGGAAGCCCAGAAATGGCTCAGAGACCTGTGATGAACCCTGCGGCCAGCACAGGGTGGAATTGAGAGAGGACAGTAGAGGTTTGCCCAGGATTGCTCAGCTATCCAAGGCCCCAAGTCTCTATCTGTATTGGAAATCATGGCATGTTGGGCCCAGTAGAAATGATAATTTCATCAGATCTCAGATCCCCAGTAGAAATGAAAGAGCTTTAAATTCAATCATCAGTTGGAATGCATCTCTTCTCATCAGCCTCAATCCATTATCCCCACCATGCGAGTTCGTGCAAGCGCACACGTGCGCGCGCACGCACACACACACACGCGCGCCTTTGTCTTTTCATGGGAAGCCAGCGAGTTGTGTAGCCTATTATTTAGTTTAGAGAAGATCTCTGTGGTTTAAATTGGAGGCTTCAGACAAATTGCATTTGAAATTGAAAAGGGGTGAAGTAGCCAGATGTATCATCAATTTAGGAAGATAACTAGTGTATTCGATTCCTACCAGAGCCCATTTATCCCACTGTTACTTAAAATAAAAGACCACGAGCTGGGCAACTCTAAATTTCTCAATCTGGGCCTTTGACAGGAAACTGAAGGATTCGTCCATAGAATTCTTTATTTCTCATTAAGACCCAGGCCTTTTCTTTCCCAATGAATGAAGATGATGTGTCTGAATCACATGCTGGACCTCATTTTTCCTACCCTCTCAGCAGAGTCTATTGGGAAAACAGGCTGGTTAATTAGGTTTAGACGGGTTGGGGAGGCTGGGTTGGGGGAGGAGGGGAGGCCTGTGATGGACCGGAACTTCTGAGAACAGCAGCTATAGAAGAATTCTAGGAGACAGCCCTGATCTTCCTAAAAAAGGAAAATAAAATATCTGGGAATCTAAATGAAGGAAATATTGTATACAGTAGTTCATTTCCAAGACAAAGTGTCTTAAACCAGCTTAGGTCACCAAACTACAGAAGAAACAGGATATACTAGGCCCCTACTTGGATAGGCAAGGCCTGCTTGTCGCCTCCCCCTGCTTAGCTGCCCTCACCCAAACCGAAGTTGTTTAGTCTAAGATGAAAGTTTACTAGCCTGCAAAATAGCTCACTTTGTCTGTTCTTATCAGTCTGCCCAGCTACTAAGGTCATAAGTCAAAGACTTAAAGAGCCCCTGAGCTAACTAGGATTGCAATGCATTGTGGGCTGCAACAAAATGCAGCAAGATAACCCTAGAGAAAACACCTGAAGCCCTCTACCCAACAACCGATAGGTGATATCCGGGAAGATTGTAACCCCATAGTACTCAGCCTATGAGGAACCAGGAGAGGGACCTGCACACTAGGGGATAAATTGCTTGTTGAAACTGTGCTGGGTGTGCCTGCCTATCAGATACCCAATCTTGCAAGACTGTCATTAAAAGTATCACGTTTGCTGTTCTCCAGGTCTCTGAGTCCATTCTTTGGGTTCAGATGGGTGAGTTTGTTTCTCACATTAAGAAAGCACTGGACTCTTGGAGCTCCTTGAGCCAAGGACAGCCTCTTAATGTCCATTAATATCTGTAAAAGCATCTTAGAAGCTGTCAAACAGTATACAGTATTATAAGGCATGCTGTACTATTATGAAAATTTAGGAAGGGACCCCTCAGAATGATGGGGCCTGAATTTTGCCCAAAAACTGAATAAAAAGGGACATCCCTCTCTGAAATGCCACCATTTAAACTTCTACTTCTATACAACCTGAATTTCAGATCTCCCCATATGTAAGATGTTGGAGTCTGAACATTAGACTCGCGCAACACCAGGCTGGAATCCTGGCTCCAACACTTAGGAACTGCGTGACTTTGGCCAGGGGAAGCACCTTTCTGAGACATGAGTTCCTCCTTTGTTAATTGCAATAATAATGGCATCTCCATCCTCACACTGTTGTTTTGATAATTAAATGAGATGGTGAATGTAAAATGTTGAACACAGGTCCTAGTACATATATATATATATATATATATATATATATATATATATATATATGCTCAATAAATCATAGCTATTACTGTCATAGCTATCTCTTTTTATTAAATTTGGAAAAACCAATTCAGAATCTCACCCTAGTCTCTAAAAAAAAAAGCTGGAGATAGTCCTGCTTTCAGTTCTAAGTGTTTAAAAATATTTCAAATGAAAGGCAGACGGGTTGGAAAGGGGGAGGGAAGACTGCTGTATCTGGGAAGGGAAGACATCACAGATGGGCCATCAGGAACTTCACAGAGTGTCACATCCAGAGGTACCTGCCAGCTCACCCAGGGATGAATCTTCTATGAGGACCAGATGCTACTAATTGGCGAGGAATCCTGTGGCTGCCACCCAAAGAAGGGAACGAATTCTTTGTCACCACATGGTTGTTTTTCCCTTCCAAGCGGAATGTGTTAACTCTTTCAAATAGTAGTAC
Organism: Symphalangus syndactylus; assembly: GCF_028878055.3. NCBI lineage: Eukaryota > Metazoa > Chordata > Mammalia > Primates > Hylobatidae > Symphalangus > Symphalangus syndactylus. The sequence goes on along the minus strand of NC_072431.2, from coordinate 64,573,560 downwards.
CAGCTTCAGTCTCCAAAAATGCATGTCTACATTTAAGAAGTTCTCAAGAAAGATATTGAGGCATTTGTTTCATTTACTCTGATTCTCTGCCCAATGGGCAATGCTTGGCTCTATCTGGTCATCATGTCTCTGGGCCAGCAAGAACCATCGATGGGGCCAGGCATGGTGGCTCATACCTGTAATCCCAGCACTTTGGGAGGCTGAGGCAGGAGGATCACTTGAACCCAGGAGTGTGAGACCAGCCTGGGCAACATGGTGAGACCCCTTCTCTACAAAAAATACAAAAATTAGCTGGGTGTGGTGGCACACACCTGTAGTCTCAGCTACTCAGGAGGCTGAGGTGGGAGGATCGCTTGAGCCAGGGAGGTTGAGGCTGCAGTGAGCCAAGATCACTACACTGTGCTCCAGCCTGGGTGACAGAGGCCCTGTCTCATAAAAAATAATAATAATAATAAAGCACCATAAATTATACCCTATGATGGGACTTCACTTAAAGTGTTCTCATATGGGACTCAGAAGTTCACTGCCTCCACACTCTGCACACTCTAACCCTTTTACCATTTCTTTCCAGGTCTCTCTCTTCCTTCCTAATTGTCACCTTTTTCAAAGACAAGAACTGATCTTCACCTTCTATTGGGTGCTCTCAGAGCCTAGCAAAGACCTTGATCCATGATAGAGCTTTGCTCAACAAGTAGACCCATGATGACTCAGGTGCCAAATACATGCTCAGCATCTTCTGTTCCCTCAATTCCCAGATCTCAGATTAGCACCATCTGCTCCCATCTCCTCAAATTCCTCTCCATCTCTTGAAGCCATCATAGGCTCCCACACATCACATCCTCTTACATGTTTTTCTTTCCATCTAGGGTCCTCTCCAGGATTGTGCCAGGCCCCATAAAAGGAGGCAATTTAGAGCAGGGGCTGTCAAAACTCTAGCCTGTGACTACGGCCCACTGCCTGCTTTTGTAAATAACATTTTACTGGAATACATCGATGTCCATTTGTTTATGCATTGCAATGGCGGCTTCAGCACTATTATGACAGGGTTGAGGAGTTACTGCAAAGATTTGATAGCCTGCCAAGCATAAAACATTCTCTTCGTGGCCCTTTGCAAAAAGTTTCTAACCTCTGTTTTAAAGGCAAAAGCACAGCCTGAAGAGTGAGACAGACTTCAATTTGTGTTGTTTTGTTGGCTTTTGTTTTGTTTTTATTTTTATTTTTTATTGATACATAATATTTGTACATATTTATGGGGCATGTGTAGAATTTTTTCACATGCATAGAATGTGTGATGATCAAGTCAGGGTATTTATGATATCTACAACGTCAACTATTTATCATTTCTATGTGTTGGGAATATTTCCAGTCCTCTCTTCTAGCTATTTTGAAATATACAGTGCATTGTGGTTAACGATAACCAACCTACTCTGCTATTGAACATTAAAACTTATTCCTGGCCAGGCGCAGTGGCTCACGCTTGTAATCTCAGCACTTTGGGAGGCCGAGGCGGGCGGATCATAAGGTCAGGAGTTTGAGACCACCCTAGCCAATATGGTGAAACCCCGTCTCTACTAAAAAATACAAAAATTATCTGGGCGTGGTGGCGGGCACCTGTAGTCTCAGCTACTTGGGAGGCTGAGGCAGGAGAATCGCTTGAACCTGGGAGGGAGAGGTTACAATGAGCTGACATAGCACCACTGCACTCCAGCCTGGGCGACAGAGTGAAACTCTCAAAACAAAAAACACATTCCTTCTACCTAACTGTATTTTTGTCCCCATTAATGAGCCTCTCATCCACTACCTCCCACCCTTCCCAGCCTCTGATAACTGTCATTCTACTCTCTATTGTCCTGAGATCAAATTTTTTAGCTCCCACATATGAGTGAGAACATGCAGTATTTGTCTTTCTGTGCCTGGCTGATTTCACTTAACATAATGATCCCCAGTTCCATCCATGCTGCATTCTGGCTCTACAATGATCATTAAGTAGCCATGGGAAAGTTTCTTCACTCCTCTGAATTGCTGGGGGGTTTTCCTCTCCAAAATGGAGATACTAAAACCTATTTTAGACAAGGTGATTGTAAAGACAGAATCAAATATAGGAAAAATATCCTAGAGGCCAGGTGTGGTGGTTTATGTTCTCAATACCAGTGCTTTGGGAGATCAAGGCAGGAGAAGCATTTGAGCCCAGGAGTTTTAGACCAATCTCGACAGCACAGCCAGGCCCTTTCTCTTAAAAAAAAATTCTAATTTAGCCAGGTGTGATGGTGTCTACCTATAGCCCCAGCTATTTAAAAGGCCGAGGTGGGTGGATCGCTTGAGCCCAGGATTTTGAGGCTGCAGTGAGCTAGGATTGTGCCACTATACTTCAGCCTAGACAACACAGTGAGACCCTGCCTCTAAAATTAAAAATAAAGAAAAATATCCTAGTGCCCGTAGCCTGCAAATAGGATAGATGCTCAACAAATATTTCTTTTCTCTTCCTTTTTCTCTGTCCTCTTCTTTATTCACTTAACTTTTTTGCCTCCAAGTTTCTTGGAAATCCACCAGTGTTAGGCTGTATTATGGGACCCAGTTCTTCACACTTCCTTATTTATATCCACTGTCTTTGCCAAGTAATTTTGCATGTCCCCTCAGGAAAATGGCAGAGCACACTTCCCTATCTCTTGACTTTGGGTTGAACCATGTGACTTGCTTTGGCTCAACAGAATGAGGTGGAAGTGGTAGGGTCCCAGGTCCAAGCCTAGGCTTTAAGAGGTCTCAGAAATTCCCACATACCCTCTTGTGTCTTTGTCATCACCATAAGAACACACTGTAGACCAACCTGTTGGTCCATAAAAAAGACACACCTTACATGAATCCAGCCTCAATCAGCCAGTCCCCAACCACCCCCAGGGAGCCTAACTGAGCCCAGCCAAGATCAGTCCATGTCAGCCAACCCCAAGCAGATCCACAGGTCTATGAGAATAAATTTTGATTTAATGAGAGGCTCTGGGTGGTCTGTTACTCAGCAATTCTGTGTCAAAAACTAGCTGGTACACATCACTCATTCTTCAAGATACAACTCAAGTACCACTTCATTTGGGTTAAAATCTAAGCTTTCCCTCTTCCTGGCTATGTTGCTTTGGGCAAGTGAATTAGCCTCAGTTTACTTCTCTCCAAAATGGAGATAATAACACCATAGTTATTGTTCTGAGACTTAGGGAAGATGACCATGGTAGATATTCAATAATTGTTTATTTCTGGCCAGGCTCAGTGGCTCAGGTCTGTAATCCCAGCACTTCAGGAGGCTGAGGCAGGTGGATCACTTGAGATTAGCAGTTTCAGACCAGCTTGGCCAAGATGGAAAAACACTGTCTCTACTGAAAACATAAAAATTAGCCAGACATGGTGGCCCATGCCTGTAATTCCAGCTATTCAGGAGACTGATGCAGGAGAATTGTTTGAACCCAGGAGGCGGAGGTTGCAGTGAACCAAGATCACACCATTGCACTCCAACCTGGGCTACAGAGCAAGACTCTGTCTCAATTTAAAAAGTAATAATAATAATAACTGTTTATTTCCTTTTCCTCATACTCCAGGAAGCCTTTCCAGAAATGCTGGGACAGAAGCAGTCACCTCTTCGTACACAATATTTCTTGCCTCCCTCTGTGCATAACACTTACTGCCAGGTCTGCTCCTGTCACTAGTCTGTGCAGGGATTCCCAAAAAGTGGTATCCATCAGAATCACCTGGACACAATTTTAAGCACACCAGTGAACAATCTTTGCTCCAGTCATGTTAAATATTTATGTTTGTGAATAGATCGATAGATATTAGATGGATGTGCTACCAGAAAGGGGTCCTGATCCAGACTCCAAGAGAGGGTTCTTGGATCTCCCACAAGAAATAATTCAGGGCGAGTCCACAGTGCAAAGCAAAGCAAAAGTAGTGAAAGAACAAAGAGCTACTCTATAGACAGAGTAGGGCGTTCCCAAAAGTAAAAGGAGGAACGCGTCCACCCTAGGTACAATACTTGTTTATATATAGGATAAAAATAGATAATGGGGAGATGTGCTCTGCTACAAGGGTTTGTGATAAAGGATTAATTTTCTTAATGACTATATTTTGCAAGAATCAATATTATTATCTTTAAAGCAAAATTAGGAATGTGTCTGTTCTCAAGATATCGGGATATTAGGACACTCCTAAGTCTGGGTCTGTTTAGTCAACATTATCAATCTGTTCTCTTAACCATAAACATCTAGAGGCTAGGAATGCCTGACTTTCTGGGAATGGAGCCCAGCAGGTCCCAGCCTCATTTTCCTAGCCATCACTCAAGATGGAGTCACTGTGGTTCGAATGTCTCTAACATATTCATAGATAGGTAGATAGATAGAGAGAGAGAGAGAGAGAGAGAAAGAGAAAGATGATAGACAGAAAGATTACAGACAGATAAAGAAATAAAGAGAGATGATAGACAGATAGATAGATAGATCATAGATAGATCATAGATAGATACATAAAGAGATAGAGAAAGATGATAAAGAGATAGGAAAGATGAGAGATAAGGAGATAAAGAAAGAGAGATGATAGATACATAAATAGATAGATAATAGATTGATTGATTGATAGATATCTCTACCTACAGAGTCATTTCCCAGCCTCAGAATATAGGTGCAGCCATGTGACCATGTCTGGACAACAGGATGTGAGAAGTGATGGAAGTGATGGCAGCCATGTCCAGTCTTGGCAGTTGAAAATCTTACTCAGCATTCTCCACCTGTCACTGTGATTATGAAGACCATGCATCCTGGATGGCATAGCTACCTGGATCCCCAACAAGGCAGAGACATGCCCTGGAGAAGTGCAAGACCCGCATCAGATGATATCAAGAGCAGAAATAAACATTAATTCTGTTGAGCCACTGAGATTGCAGGGCTTGTTTGTTACTGCAACATAACATAGCCTCTCTTATCCAAGGCAGCTCCCAATGACAGCAAAAACGGACCCACAAATTCAGCTCAATTCCACTTTCTAGGTACTCCATTCCCTGAACATCGATATTGAATCAGTTATTTCACAAGTCATAGTAATGGGCACAAGGTTCAACAAAGAAAATGTTACAGTCCAACAAAAGGGAAAAGATAAGCAATAGACAACAAAGTAGAATAACTGCCCTAAGGGAGAGACAAAGGTGCTATTAGCGGACTTCTAGTAATGGTATGGACTAGACTGAGCAAAACCTAACCACTGTAAAATGCCTAAAATGTTGGATAAAAGAAGAAAAATCTTCAATGCATAGTCTAGTGGTCCAGAAAGAAAACAAAATCTCTCAAAACCAGACAATGAGGGCAGGTGCAATGGCTCATGCCTGTAACCCCAGCACTTTGGGAGGCCGAGGCAGGCAGATCACTTGAGTTCAAGGAGTTCGAGACCAGCCTGGCCAATGTGGCAAAACCCCATCTCTACTAAAAATAGAGAAATTTAGCTGGGTATGGTGGCGCATACCTGTAGTCCCAGCTACTTGGGAAATTGAGACATGAACCCACATCTCAATGAATGAGTCATTCATTGAGACATGAATTGCTTGAACCTGAGAAGCAGAGGATGCAGTGAGCCAAGATCACGCCATTATACTCCAGCCTAGGCAACAGAGCAAGACGCTGTCTCAAAAAAAAAAAAAAAATTAGCCAGGCATGGTGGCACATGCCTATAATCCTAGCTACTCAGGAAGCTGAGACAGGTGAATCACTTAAACCCAGGAGGCAAAGGTTGCAGTGAGCCGAGATCACACCACTGCACTCCAGCCTGGGTGACAGAGCGAGACCTCATCTCAAAAAAAAAGAAAAGAAACAGCTAAAGAAATAATCAGCACATTGGAAGGTAAATTTGAACACATTACCAAAATGTTGCCTAGAGAAGCTAAAACGTGGCTAAAATGACATGGGATAAAGCCCTAAAAGACAGACTGGGCTTGGTTGGAAAAGGAGTCCGAACTCACTTGATGGCAATGGGAAGGCATTGAACATCCCAGTAAGAAGACATAGCGATCAGAGCTGGACTTTAGGAAGACAGAGGTGGCATGAATGGAAATGCAGAGTTGCGTGAATGGAAATGCGGAGATTTACATGAATGGAAATGCAGGGAGACCCCAACCACTTACCTTGGGTGTTTCTGACAAGCACACGGAGAGAAAACAGAATGTCCCAGACTAGAATCAAGTAGCAGGCAGAGGTTTCCATTAGAAAGTGTCCCAGATCAAATGGAGCATTTTATTTCCAGAGCATAAAGGGAGGGTTGATGAGAGGCTGGACTTCTGCATCTTTCCTGGATAGCAAAGTCTTCCGCCACTCTGAGCAAGGGCTTCTGTATGGTACTCTCACCCTATTGAGTTCTCTTTCCTTCTTTTTTAAAATTTAATTGACGCATATAGATACACACAGTTTCAGGGTGCACAGGATAACTTAATGCATTCACATAATTTGTAAAGATCAAATCAGTATATTGTGATATCCATCATTGTGTTAGTCTGTTTTTATGCTGCTAATAACGGCATACCCAAGACTGGGTAATTTATAAAGGAAAGAAGTTTAATTGACTCACGGTTCCATTTGGTTGGGGAACACTCACAACTACGGTGGAATACAAGGAGGAGCAAAGGCACATCTTACATGGTGGCAAGCAAGAGAGCTTGTACATGGGAAGTCCCATTTATAAAACCATCAGATCTTGTGCGACTTATTCACTATCATGAGAACAGTGCAGAGGAAAGACCCACCCCCATGATTCAATTATCTCCCACCAGGTCCCTCTCACAGCACGTGGGAATTATGTGAGCTACAATTCAAGATGAGATTTGGGTGGGGACACAGTCAAACCATATCAATCACCTTAAATATTTGTCTTTTCTTTATGGTGGAAACATTCAAATTATTCTTTTCTGGCTATTTTGAAATGTACAATACATTATTATAAACTACAGTCACCCTACTGATCTATCAAACTCTAGATCTGATTTTTCTCTGTCAATCCATATATTTATACCCATTAATCAATTTATCCTCATTCTCCCTCCTATTAGTAAGTCTCTGTCAGTGTCTTCAATGAGGGCTTTTCTAAACATGCAGAATATGCTATAGGAATATCATACCCATGGCAATCCCAGGAGACAAGCAGGAGATTCAATACAGGAATCGAGTGTGAGAGTTGAAAAGGAAGTGCCCAGAAATGGGCCAGAGGTCTGGAGTAGTGTCCCTAGTGGTAGTAGGAGTATCCCCTGTAGCAAAAGAAAATCAGAAAGGTGGCAACAGTATCTGGACAATGGCCCCGTCGATAAGAAGGAAGAGCTTACTCACAAGTTGTGGGGTACACAGAGCCAGAGAGAGAGGTCAATGCCTGCCCTTGGTCAACCACTGTCTTTGGTCCAGAGCAACAGGGACATGGGCTGCTCCAACCAGCACTGATCTGTTCATCCTCCCCTGTAGCACCAAAAATGAGGGATAGAGAAATGCAGCCCACCAACAACTCGATGGAAATGAATGAATATCAACAAACTCACTTTTATTGACTTTGGGTAGAACATAAACTCAGAACTGTAAAATAAATAAGGTTAGCAAATGATGAGAATGAATTAGCCAAATTCGTTCAAACTGAAAAGAGAGAGAAAAAGATATTTGAGTTGCAAAGTGGCTAAAATCTAGAGTAAATAGTCAGCTTCACGAAATTACCCTTTTCAGTTTTAATCTTTTGTGCTTTAATCATTCTCAGCCGTGGACACAGTTCTTACCATGAAGACAAGGGCTCAGAATGAACACAAGGATAATGAATGTGAAATACTATTATATTTAATACTATAATATAATTAATGCAACTGTAGTCAGAGATCAAGGACTTTTCAAATTAATTATTTCTTGTTCCAACACACACCATGAAATGGGCTTTCTAAATCAGAATGACATATCCCAACCTTTTCTCTATTAAGATAACTCTATTTTATTTCTTGGATCTTTGCAGCCTAAGCCAGTTTTATAAATATTTAACAGAAAAATTAGGAGGAAAAATACTGGATAATGCATGAATAGCAATCAGTTGACTGAGATAGAGCTACATTGAGAACCAGCTTTAGAATCTTCCTGCCTGTAGTACACAAATTCTGCACATCTTTTGTAGGAGGATTAGCAACCTTGTAAGTGCACTGAGAACCTCTATGTTCTTTTTGATATGCATTTTCCATTTTATTGCCAGGTTAAGGAGAGAAAGTTGCTGCCTGAAATATGCTCATTAAGTTCCCTCCAAATTGAGTCTTTATGGTCAGCAGTAAAAATTAGGTAAAATATTGATAACTTGCCTATTAATGGTCTCTCCAGGGTGGGCCCCTGATTGCTTGAGTGGCTAATCATCTGCAGAAACTACTTTCAACCTCCGTTTTGGCCTACAAAGAAATCTCTAAGAATGCACGAGGATAGACTCCTTGAAAATATCTGAGGCACTCATTACCTGTGCACACAAAGTGACCTATGTGGTGTGGCAGGGGGTTGATTCCATTATGAGAGTGACATCCGCCTTAGTGGCTTGTAGGGCATTTTATATGAGCGCATTTGCTGAATTCCAGGAAGACACCATCAGCCCCCTGCACCAAGGTATTTCTGCTGTCCGTGTGGTTGGACAGCTTCTTCAAGGGAAATACTTTCTGTGAAATGCCTCCCCAGTTGATGCTTCACAGTTGACTAATTGCCAGGATAATCGGTTCTAACCATTTACTATCTGAAAGCATCACTCTTGACTTGATCATTTAATTCTCAAAACGCCTTTGACTGATGGGAATGTGTGCTATTTTACTTGCAAAGCTGATTGCAAATTATTTTCTGATTGCGAATTTATTTTGTTTGTGACAAAATGTTTCCCACTAATTGCTAAAATAATCTTGTAGGAACTTGCCATTGAACATCTCATTTATTAACCCACTGTAGTTTCTTCCTAATCCCTGTTTTCATCTTTTTATTTATTTTAAACACCTATTTACAGGATCATCAATCCTCATCAATATTATCTGGAACCCTCAAGCAGCTACCAGAGCTGTTTCTGAGAAAGAAAACCACACAGTCAGTGAAACTCAGCACTAAACTCTCTGCCCTACTCCCTAGCCTTTCTTCTGGGAGATGAGGGGCAAAGAGAAAAACCCTGACGATAGGCAATGGAAAGCAATGGAAGTGAACCTTGTTAGCCAATAGAGAAATATACATTCTTCATTTGCCTCTGGCCAGCCAGATAATTGAAATTTTCCAGGAGCAGTGGCTCATGCCTGTAATCCCAGCATTTTGGGAGGCTGAGGCGGGCGGATCACGAGATCAGGAGATCGAGACCATCCTGACTAACATGGTGAAACCCTGACTGTACTAAAAATACAAAAAAATTAGCCAGGCAAGGTGGCAGGTGCCTACAGTCCCAGCTACTTGGGAGGCTGAGGCAGGGGAATGGTGTGAACCCAGCAGGTGGAGCTTGCAGGGAGCCGAGATGGCACCACTGCACTCCAGCCTGGGCAACAGAGCAAGACTCTGTCTCAAAAAAAAAAAAAAAAAAAATTCCAGATTCTCTTCTTTGAACAGCCACAGGTAAACAGAACAGTAAGACACTGTTTAGAAAATATTCACAGCCTGGGAAACACAGCAGGATCCCATCTCTACAAAAAATACAAATATTAGCCACATATGGTAGTGTGCGCCTGGGGTCCCAGCTACATGGGAGGCTGATGCAGCAGGATTGCCTGAGCCCGGGAGTTCAAGGTTACAATGAACTATGATTGTGCCACTGCACTCCAGCCTGGGCAACAGAGTGAGATCCTGTTGAAAGACAGGAGAAAGGAGAGAAATGGAGAAAGATAGAGAGAGAGAGAGAGAGAGAGAGAGAAAGAAAGAAAGAAAGAAAGAAAGAAAGAAAGAAAGAAAGAAAGAAAGAAAGAAAGAAAGAGAAAGAAAGGAGAGAGAGGAAGGAGGGAAGCAAGGAAGGAAGGAAGGAAGGAAGGAGGGAGGGAGGGAGGGAGGGAGGGAGGGAGGGAGGGAGGGAGAAAGGAAAGAAAGAAGGAAAATATTCATTAAATTTCAACAATATCCTCATCTGGATAGCATGCTTTAAAGATGTTTGGACCTAATATTAAGCAGGAAGAAGATAAATTTGGACTTATCAAACCAGAAAGCACAAGTGACAACAGTGCCTGTTGCACTTTTGGCTGACAAAAGTGAACCTGTTACAGCTCACTCATTATACAAGTGAGGAAACTGAGGCACGGAGCAATTGAGTTAGAACTAGGATTGGTGGAGAGAAGCCCACTGCAGTGCTGTTATTTGCAGTCAGGCTCTATCCTCAAGGTTTTCTTTGGATTATTGTGCATTTGAGATGGAAGGAAGTAGTATTGCACATAAATTTCATTTTTCTAGGAGCTCATGCCCAATTACAGAAAATAATGGACTTTCCCTAAATGCCCACAGTGGAAATGACAACGTTTTATTTCTTTAAATGCTGCTGAGGGTTAAAGCACATCATGTTGGAACCCAAAGACCGATCTTGTAGGCTCTCTTTTATGGACAGATTATGACAAATATCACTCTATGCCAAGCACCAGAGAACCTTTTCAAACACTGCCTATCTTCAACTCAAAGCTCAGCAGACAGAAGGCACTCAGATTTTTGGTTGAATAAATGACTGCATGACAATTTCTCTGGGCTTTGTTATGAGGCAATAATTCTCAAGAAAGGACTTTAATCTGACTCTAATTTTTCCAGCTCTGCTTGGCCACAGTTCATGTCAAGTTGACCTTAATTCATTCACCTTCTTGGATATGCTTCAAGCTCAGCTACATTAATCCTTCCTTCCTGGTGGGCTCCTGCACTCATTGCAAACCCCTTTTTCTGGATCTGGCAGGGAATTGCCTATAATTACCCTTAATGTACTCCTGGCGCAAAGATATGCATGTTAAGAGCCAAAATAGAAGGTTAACTACAAACTGTGCAGTAATGCAATTACCTCTCAATTATCCCTTTCAACGCTTAGGGAATGAATAGGAGACATTACGCCCAAACGTGCAGTAGAGTCCCTGGTTATTGGAGGTGCAGTGGAGGTAGGGAGAGGCAGAAAAATAAGTGAGGCTGCTTTGGGTAGAGCATGCCTGGGAAGGCTGATGACTCCTTACTGGAATTACTCCTGTTGATATCGGAATTTCTTTCCAATTCTGATTGCTGTATTCTGCAGAAGGTGGGCTGGATTAGTGAGTATCCCATGTCTATTTGATTAAGACCTTCTACTCAGCAATGGCTTTCTGCAGAATTCTCTGTATAAAGGGGTGCATTGCCCCCCCCCACCCCACGGAAATACATATCTGGGGTTAGCGGAGACTTTTCAGGGAAGCAGGTCAGCAGACATTGGGCCAGTCATTAACTTTTGGCTGCGACACATAGGGTGCTATCCTACAAAACCTGTACGGGATAGGCACCCTATTTATCCCACCCATTTGCAGAGGGTCCTGCAAAACAAGAGAGACTGGAAAAAGGTGTTTAATCAAAGCAGACCAATTTTGAAGCCAAGAGGAAAGACTGCAGTGCAAAGACAGATGGGGCAAGCACTTAGAACTAAGCCTATCTAAGCCAGGCGCGGTGGCTCATGCCTTTAATCCCAGCACTTTGGGAGGCCAAGGCCAGTGGATCACGAGGTCAGGAGTTCGAGACCAGCCTGAAAAACACGATGAAACCCCGTCTCTACTAAAAATACAAAAATTGGCCAGGTGTGGTGGTGCATGCTTGTAATCCCAGCTGCTCAGGAGGCTGAGGCAGGAGAATTGCATGAACCCAGGAGGCAGAGGTTGCAGTGAACCAAGATCACACCACTGCACTCCAGTGTGGGCAACAGAGCAAGACTCTGTCTAAAAAAAAATAAAAATAAAAAAAGAACTAAGCCCATCCAGGGAATGCTGGCATTCTGCTTGGGCCACAGCATGATACAGGAGCTTGGAGATAACTCAAAGAGACAATAAGAGTCAGGGAGTTGAGGCCATCTGTGTGCCAGCTTCACAACCATTCATTCACATCCGCTGATGCCACACATGAGGTCTCTATCAAGCAGGACTTTATCAGCTTCTGTGAGCAAACCGGTATCCAAGACATCACCCTCACTTTTTCAATTCCCTCTTGTTCTTTTTCATCCAATTAACAGATTGCTTTTAATCTAAATTATATCTTCTGTGATCACAATGGTTGATGTGGTTATCTATTGCCGAGTAACAAACCATCCCAAAACTTAGGGGCTTCTAACAGCAACTCTTTAGTTTATCTCATAGCTCTGAGGATTGACTGGGAGCAGAGCTGGATGCCTCTCTCTCAGAGTGTCTCAAGTAATTGCAGTCAAACATCAGCTGGGAGTGCTGTCATCCACAAGCTGTCCTGAGCATCGTATCTAAGGTGATCTGTTCATGTGGCTATTAATTGGGAGCTCAGACTGGACTGTGGACCAGGGTACCTATATGTGACCTCTCCATTAGCTTGGGCTTTTATCCCAGCCTGGCAGCTAGGTTCTGAGAGGCAATGTTCCAAAATAAACATTCCAAGAGGCCCAGGCAAAAGCCACACCGTTTGACCTAGCCACAGAAATCCCAAAACGTTGCTTTTGCCACATTCTATTGGTCCAACAAGCCACTAAAGCCAGACCAGATTCAAGAGGAGGATAATTACACTCTAGCTCTTGCTGTAAGGAGCACCATGTGTATATAGAGAAGGAAAGACTTGGTGGTGGCAATCTTCAGCCATAGCAAAATCCAAAATCATAGTGCCTTTAACACAATGGAACTTGATTTCTCATGTAAAATTTGTCCAGTGGGGGAAAGTTCTGGGCAGGTTTTTATGAGATCTGCTTCACAAAGTCCCCAAGGATCTTGGATCCTTTTATTAAACTGGTGCAAAAGTAGTTGCTGTTTTTGCCATTAAAAGTAACAGCAAAAAAACTGCAGTTACTTTTGCACCGACCTAATAGTTCAACCCTCAGCCATCTCTAGGGCATGACCCTCATCCTCAAGGTCATAGGCAGCAGCACCTGTATGCCAGGCAGAAAGACGGAGAAGGAGGTAAAGAAAAGAAGGAGTCAAGGTCTAATGCCAGTTTCTGTTACAGCAAGTTCCTATAATCTGTCATCCAACACTTGTGCTCGAATCACATTGGCCAGAACGTAGTCACATGATCAGACCCAGTTGCAAGGGAAGCTGGGAAAAGTAACCTTTATTCTGAGCCACCATGTTCCAGGTGAAAGTTCAGGGGCCTGTGTTCTAAAGGAAGCAAGAAATCTTGACTGTAATGGGTCCATTAGCCCTCTTTGGATAAATCCACCCCTTTCTAAGTAACAAAATCACACATTTGATATTTCCCCTAATATTCTGATACAGTTCCTGGAGGGAGCTCCTCCCACTTCCTTGAGGATCTCTGCCCCTCCTGTATCCCTATCCAAGACGTTTTGGTCAAACTTAACTAATCACAGTTTCTATTAAGAAAGTAACAGGCATTTTGCGTTTCCAACTATAAAATTATATTGTAATATTTAATGTGCCTTTCAACTGTTTCTTCCCTCTCAGACACTCTTATGAACCCGGCCACTGCTTCCAATACACACACTGTCCTAATTGAAAGGCATTCCTTTAGGCCAAATATAGCAACAGATTTCCATCTGACTGCCAACTCAGATGGGAAGTGGCTGCCTGGGTGGTGAGACTACTGCATCTGGACTCAAAGAAGGCCTTGCTTTCCTGGGTGACATCCAGTTCCTCCCACTAGAAGAGAATGTCTATGATGAACAGTCATTAATGGGGCTGGAGCCATAACATTCTACTTCACAACTGTTTCTCCCTGTCCCATATCAACCCAAGTGTACCAAGTCCTATTGGTATTGTGCATTCAACTTCTGACCAGTTCCTTTGGGGTCAGCCCCACAGCCAAGTCAGGTTCCCAGATTCCCAGCCCATACCCCGCCTGGTTTCCAAGCTCCTCCCTCTTCATTTCCTCCTAAGAAGCTGAGTTCCCAACATGCCTTGCAATGCAGTACTCAGGAGGAATGGTCCCTAAGGGCTAGGTTTTATGAAAATAATTATTCAAATAGAAATCCTGGCCAGGCGCAGTGGCCCACGCCTGTAATCCCAACACTTTGGGAGGCCCAGGCAGGCAGATCACGTGAGGTCAGGAGTTCAAGACCAGCCTGGCCAAAATGGTGAAACGCCGTCTGTACTAAAAATACAAAAATTAACCGGGTGTGGTGGTTTACACTTGTAGTCCCAGCTACTCAGGAGGCAAGGCTGAAGCAAAAGAATCACTTGAACCCAGGAAGCAGGGGTTGCAGTGAGCCAAGATTGTGCCACTGCCTGGGCAACAGAGCAAAACTCTGTCTCAAAAAACTCAAAAAAAAAAAAAAAAAAAAAAACAATAGAAATCCTGAAAAGAGTTATCAGTGCAACTGAGACTTCTCAACTCCCATCAGAGGGGAAGGCAGATTATGGGTGAGGAGTAAAGTGATTACCCAAAGAGATCAGTAATTGACAGACAGGGAGCATGACTGGATCCAAAGGAGGATGCTAGAGAAGTTATATCAATTGTCAGAGGCCACAAATAGAAGACAAAATCTGTAAGTTAGAAGCCAGGTAAGTGCCAGACTGATGGGAGGTGAGGAGCAAAGGTGGGAGTTGACACTAGGTGACCACTCCTGATGTGGACGGGACTAGGGCATCTGAAATGCCCTCCCCTGTGGCACTGAGCATGGGACAAGGGGATGTTCACCCTTGTCAAAGGGCAGGGATCAGGACAGACTCTGTATTCCACCTGGGCCTGACTGGGAAGCAGAAGAGAAGAGTTTATTCCAAATGAGCCTCCACTAACTTTGAAGAGCGGAGACAGCCGGCAGCCGCGTTCCCACTTGAGATGGAAAGCTGCCCGGGCGGCATCGAGTGCTTTTTCCAAGTGCAGCCCCGGGAAGCCACGGCTGCGGCTGTAACAAAGCCAGCCGTGCCCCCAGATAAGCCTTTTATAAGGCCAGTTGCTCCATTTTTGTTTCACATAATTTATTGCTCAGTACATATCGATAATACAATTGTCAGCCCAGCAGACATGTTCCATTTTAATAGTTCGCATGAGATACATTATTGATCCTATGCCACTAAATAAAAAACTCGTTTGTCAGGGGAACACAAAATGGCTTTTAATGGACACAGCCAAACACCTGCTACTAGTTAGGGAAGAAAAATAACCACCCTGCCACAAGGACATTTGGAAGCTGCCCTGAAATGCTTTGGTTTAGGGATTAGCAGGTCTCTTGGAAAACAGGGGGGTGCCTGATCCAAATATCCTAAGGCTGAGATTCTCATTGATGGTAGAAACAGCTGACATTGGCCAGAGATCTACTGTGTGCCAGGCATTTTTATTTTCTATAACTATTTTTTTTTTTTGAGATGGAGTCTCACTCTATCACCCAAGCTGGAGTGCAGTGGCATGATATCAGTTCACTGCAACCTCCACCTCCTGGGTTCAAGTGATTCTCATGCCTCAGCCTCCTGAGTAGTTGGGACCACAGGCACATGTCACCACACCTGGCTAATTTTTGTATTTTTTAGTAGAGACAGGTTTTTACCATGTTGGCCAGGCTGGTCTTGAACTCCTGACCTCAGGTGATCTGCCCACCTCAGCCTCCCAAAGTGCTGGGATTATAGGCATGAGCCACTGTGCCTGGCCAGGATTTCTATTTGAATCATTATTTCCATAAGACCTAGACTAGGGAGGGGAAGGGAGGAAGGAAGGAAGAGAGGGAGGGAGGGAGGGGAGGGGAAGGGAGGACACATCCATGACCTCAAAAGCTTCTTAGTGCTTCTATGTTAATTCCTCCCTCGTATTCCCTTTTTTACCCAGGCAACCATGGATGTGCTTTCTGTCCCTACCAGTTAGTTTTGCATCTTCTAAGCTTCACATAAGCAGAATTATACAATGTGTGTTCCTTTTTGTATGGCTTCTTTCACTTAGCATGATTATCTTGAGATTCATCTGTGTTGGTGCAGAAACTTCCAACACTTCCTTCCTCTTTTTTGCTGAGTAGTAGTCTAATGAATGGTGCTATGGTCTGAATGTTCATGTCCCACCAAATTAAAGTGTTGTAACCTAACTCCAAGGTGATGGTGTTAGGAGGTGGGAACTTTGGGAGGCAATTAGGTCATGGGGGCTCCACCCTCAGGAATGGGATCAGTGCCCTTATAAAAGTACCAGAGGGAGCCTGCTTGCCCCTTCCACCCCTTTCACCATGTGAGGACACATAGAAAGTAGCATCTGTGAGGAACAGGCCTTCACCAGACACCGAATCTGCTGGCACCTTGACCTTGGACTTTCCAGCCTCCAGAACCATGAGCAATAAATATGGTTAGAAATGACCTAGTGTAAGTAAATAGAAATAGTAAATACCTAAGGTCTTTTGTTATAACAACTCAAAAGACTAAGATGAGTGGTTCTGCCAGGATGCCAGTAGACACTATAGACCGTGGAGGATAGGAGTGGACCAACTGAGGCATGCTGGGTCAGAGAAGTTGACCTTCGAGTCACCCAATATCATGGAATTATTCAGGAATATGCATGAGCAGTCATTGCTTTGTATCCTTTTTTTTTTATTGTACCAGCTGAGCAGGCAGGCATTTGGCCAGAGTCACCAAAATTTGAGCGGAGCAGAGAGGGAAGGTGGCCAAAATGATACCAAGAACTCTCTGAGCCCCTCTGGCAGAGGCAAGTTTCTTGTGCCTTGAAGAATCTTCATGCCACACAGATGAAATCAGCAGCAGCTGCACATGTCCATGAGGGCTGAAGGCTTAGGAAGCTCAGACCTCCTTCTGGAAGCTTGCTGTGTTGTCTCCTGCTTCACATAACCATCTCCATAAGCCCCTATCTTTTTTGTCATTAAAGAAATAGTACATGTGGCCAGGCTTGGTGGCTCATGCCTGTAATCTCAGCACTTTGGGAGGCCAAGGTGGGAGGATTGCTTGAGCCCAGGAGTTCAAGACCAGCTTGAGCAACATGGTGAAACCCAGCCTCTACCAAAAAAAAAAAAAAAAAAAAAAAAATATATATATATATATATATATATATATATACACACACACAAATTAACCAGGCATGGTGGCACATGCCTGTAGTCCCAGCTACTTGGGATGCTGAAGTGGGAGGGTTGCTTGATCCCAGGAGGCAGAGGCTGCAGTGAGCAATGATTGCACCACCACACACCAACCCGGGCAACAGAGCAAGACCCTGTCCCCGCCAAGAAAAAAAAGAAAATGTTGAAAACAAAATTTGAACTGAAGTGTATCTGACACTAAACCTGCAACTCTCATGCCTCCCTTTAAAAAAAAAAAAAAAAAAAACTTCGAGTGAGTGAGTGTGTATATAGGTGGGAGGGGGTTTATATTAGACTGTTCTCATGCTGCTGATAAAGACATATCCAAGACTGGGTAATTTATAAACAAAAAGATGTTTGATGGAGTCACAGTTCCACGTTGCTGGGGAGGCCTCATAATTATGGTGGAAGGCAAAGAAGGAGCAAAGATACACTAAACATGGCAGCAGGCAAGAGGGCTTGTGCAGGGGAGCTCCCATTTATAAAACCATCAGATCTCGTGAGACTTATTCATTCTCATGAGAACAGCATGGAAAAGACCCATCCCCATGATTCAATTATCTCCCACCGGGTCCTTCCCACAATACATGGTAATTATGGGAGCTACAATTCAAGATAAGATTTAGGGCTGGGCAGGTAGCTCACACCTGTAATCCCAGCACTTTGAGAGGCCAACGAGGGTGGATCACTTGAGGTCAGGAGTTCGAGACCGGCCTGGCCAACATCATGAAGCTCCATCTCTACTAAAAATACAAAAATTAGCTGGGCATGGTGGCGGGTGCCTGTAATCCCAGCTACTTGGGAGGCTGAAGCAGGAGAATCACTTGAACCCAGGAGGAAGAGGTTGCAGTGAGCCAAGATCATGCCACTGCACTCCAACCTGGGCAACACAGTGATACTATCTTAAAAAAAAAAAAAAAAAGAAGAAGAAAAGATAAGACTTGGGTGGGGACACAGTCAGATCATATCAGGGTTTATATCTCACAGTTCTTCACAAAATGGCCCTTCTCGTCCTCTTTAGAATCGTGGGGCAAACGCTTCCTGAGGCAACATAAGGAGACCTAAGTGAGACCAATCTGGAGCACAAATGGTGCTGGTTCAGACCAGGTAGACCAGATGCCTGGCACAAGGTCATGGCCAAGCAAGGTCTGAGCCTCCTTGGATGAGATATATCAGCAGCCTTTATAGTCGCTGCAGGTACAGCCCAAGGACAAGCCCTGGTGAAAGAAGGCATCCTCCTCCTTTATTAAGTCATTTAAAGTGTAATTACATTCAGCATGTAACCAGAGAGAAGGAAGCGCTGCCCTTCCATGTGATTCTGGGCCCTTGACAGTGATGAAATGTTCAACCTGCAAGCAATTACTTAAATAGTCAGCACTTTGCATGCATGACTGGATCAGGACTGTAATCAGAATCACAACAACATGAAATTTTGGAATCAGGGGGACTTTAGAGGCCATGTCATTCAACCCCTTGATTTTTACAGACAAGGAAATGGAAGCCCAGAAGAGAAGTTCTCTTCTTTTCCTAAAGGAGAGAATGCAGTGCTTCTAATTCCTGGCACTGTATAGTTTTAAAGAACAGAGCTTGGAGAGCTGACTCTCTGCTGCAGGGTCACTGTTTGACCTTACACAATCATCTTATAATTGAATGCAAACATAGATTTGCCACATAGATGTCCACACCATGAGTTACACAGCCATGATTCTATACTTCAGAATTTATAAAATACCCCAAGGATGACATCTATAACCATGCAACCATGGAATGCTTAATTTTTATAAAATTTTAGCTACCTGGAATATGTAACAAAATGTAAATAGTTCATATGCGTTTATGTTTCACAGAAACTTATGTCTTCATTTCACAATAAATTATTCCTTTCCATTTCTCTATATTTCTGTTCTCATGACATCTGGCTCACATGCATTGGGGAGGATAACGGTTGAAATTCAGTAGTTATAACCATGACAAAGAAGAACAGGACAGCCAAATACAATGGTTCATGCCTATAATCCCAGCATTTTGGGAGGCTGAGGAGGGAGGATCACATGAAGCCAGGAGTTCAAGACCAGCCTGGGCAACAAGGTGAGATCCTATCTCTACAAAAATTAGAAATTGAAAAAATTAGCCTACTATGGTGGCATGCATCTGTAGTCCAAGCTATTTGGGAGGCTGAGACAAGAGGATCTCTTGAGCCCAGGAGGCTGAGGCCATAGTGAGCTATCTATGATCAAGCCACTACACTCCAGCCTGGGTGACAGAATGAGACTCCATCTGAAAAAAGAATTTTAAAAGGAAGAAGAAGAGGAAAAAGAAGGCTCATCATTTATCAATGATTCTTAGCTCATAAACACACAAAATTTTCCTGGGATAAGGTCATATGTTATGTTCAAAAATAGACATGTAGACTTAATTAAATTGATCAAGGCAAGAACACTGATTTATTTCAGCAGATGTGCATCAGCTCTGCCTTAAAAGGTGCCAAAACATCTTTTTTCAAATAGTAATACGCTGTATTATTCAGAGTGTGGTCAAATGGACATGCTCATATTCTGCTAATGAAGGTAAAAGTTGGGAGTTGGGTGTGGTGGTGAGCACCTGTAGTCCCAGCTGCTCAGGAGGCTGAGGCAGGAGGATTGCTTGAGCCTAGGAGTTTAAGACCAGGCTGAGCAATATAGCAAGACCCTATCTCTACAAAAAATTTAAAAATGTAACTGGGTGTGGTGGCACATGCCTGTAATCCCAGCTACTCAGGAGGCTGAGGCAGGAGGATTGCTTAAGCCCAGGAGTTCAAGACCAGGCTAGGCAACATAGCAGGATCCTATCTCTACGAAAACATTAAAAATTTTAGCTGGGTGTGGCGGTGAACACCTGTAGTCCCAGCTACTCAGGAGACTGGGGCAGGAGCATCGCTTAAGCCCAGGAGTTCAGGAACAGGCTGGGAAATATAGCAAGATCCTATCTCAAAAATAATAATAATAAAATAAAAATAAATTTAAAAAAGAAAGGTACGTTGGCAAACCTACAACAATATACTATTACTGGAGTAGGCTCCATCAAGGAAGACCTGTTGGAAGAGGTGGACTTGAATCCATGACCCAAAGAAGATGAAGGAGATGCAACTGTAGTCCCAGTTACTCAGAAGGCTGAGATAGTAGGATCTCTTGAGCCTAGCAGTTGGAGACTGCAGTGAGCTATGATCATACCACTGTGCTCCAGCCTAGCTAAGACAGCCAGTCTAGGCACTCAGTCTAGGTGACAGAGCCAGACTCCTTCTCTTAAAAAAAAGAATGTGGTAGCAGAACAACGACTTCCAAAGATGCCCATGTCCTAATGCCTCGAACCTGTAAGTGTTACCTTCAGTGGAAAAGAGGCTTCACGAATGTGATTAGCTCTCGATTGTACAGATGGGCCCAGTGTGAACATCAGAGTCCTTCAATGATGGAAAAGGGAGGCAGAAAGTCTGAGTCAGATGGAGATGCAAAGTTGCTGTACCACTGTCTCTTGTAGGAGAGAGGGAGGACCAAGGTCAAAATGGAGGGAGGTACAGGCCTTTAACAAAAAGAGATTGCTCGATTCCCCTCCCTCCAACTTCAAAGTCAGTGGCACAGCAGCTTCGCATCTCTGTCTCAGACTTTCTGCCTCCCTCTTCCATCATTGAAGGACCTTTATGTTCACACTGGGCCCATCTGTACAGTCCAGAGCTAATCACATCTGTGAAGCCTCTTTTCCACTGAAGGTAACACTCACAGGTTCCAGGCATTAGGACACAGGCATCTTTGGAAGTCATTATTCTGCCACCACATTCTTTTTTTTTTTTAAGAGAAGAAGTCTGGCTCTGTCACCTAGACTGAGTGCCTAGACTGGCTCTGTCACCTAGGCTTGAGTGCAGTGGTGTGATCATAGCTCACTGCAGCCTCCAACTCCTAGGCTCAAGAGATCCTACTATCTCAGCCTTCTGAGTAGCTGGGACTACAGGTGCACACCACCCTGCCTGGCTTTTTAAATTTTTTTAGAGACGGGGGCATCTCACTATGTTGCTTAGGCTGTTACCACAATTCATAATCAACCATGTCTCCATTTCTTCACCTGTCACATGGATTTGGTAATACGGTATCTACTTCATAGAGCTGTCATGAGGATAAAATGACCTAGTACTTCTCAAGTGCTTAGAATAGTGCCTGGCACATGGTAAAAACTCATAATTGTGGCTACTTCTATGCACCCATCTAAAAAGACTGGAAGAATTCCTTCCTCCACCCCTGGATTTCTTGGGATAGTGGTTTTCCAATATTCCTGGTAATAAGCCACAATAAAAAACACACTTGAGGCAAGGTGTGGTGGCTCATGCTTGTAATCCCAGCACTTCGGGAGGCCGAGGCAGGCAGATCACTTGGGGTCAGGAGTTTGAGACCAGCCTGGCTAACATAGACCCCCATCTCTACTAAAAATACAAAAATTACTTGGGCATGGTGGCCAGTGCCTGTAATCCCAACTACTCGGGAGGCTGAGGCAGGAGAATCACTTGAACCAGGGAGGCGGAGGTTGCAGTGAGCCGAGATGGTGCCATTGCACGCCAGCCTGGGTGACAGAGCGGGACTCCATCTAAAACACACACACACACACACACACACACACACACACGACAGCACGATCCAGTACACCCAATTATTTATACATTTACATAACTAAAATAAATGTTGCATAAGCAAAACTTGACTCCACTCTGTTTAATGCATTTTGATATATTTCTTTTTATTCTATTTCTTTCTTCCTTTTTTTTTGAAATGGAGTCTTGCTCTGTTGCCCAGGCTCAAGTGCAGTGGTGAGATCTTGGCTCACAGCAACCTCTGCCTCCCAGGTTCAAGCAATTCTCCTGCCTCAGCCTCCCGAGTACCTGGGATTACACATGCCCGCCACCATGCCTGGCTAATTTTTGTATTTTTAGTAGAGATGGGGTTTCACCATGTTGGCCAGGCTGGTCTCAAACTCCTGACCTCAGATGATTCACCTGCCTCAGCCTCCCAAAGTGCTGGTATTACAGGCATGAACCACCACACCCGGCCCTCTATTTTAATTTTTTAACTCAGTGAAATAAGACAATGGTGGCTGAGTTAAAACTTAAAGCCTGACATCCAAATTCAACCTCTTTTCTTTTTTTTCTACTTGATGCAACCAACAATCGGCAAACGTTATGCCAGACAGCAGAGAGCTTGCAATTTATCCAGTCAGCCCTGTTTCACTGAGATGAGTGTCATCAACTGAAAGAAGGAAAAGAGGAGACACTTTGGGAGGCCAAGGTGGGTGCATTATCTGAGGTTGGGAGTAAAAGACCAGCCTGGCCAACAAGGTAAAACCCCGTCTCTACTAAAAATACAAAAAAATTAGCCAGGCTTGGTGGCATGCGCTTGTAATCCCAGCTACTTGGGAGGCTGAGGCAGGAGAATCGCTTGAACCTGGGAGGCAGAGGTTGCAGTGAGCTGACATTATGCCATGCACTGCAGCCTGGGTGACAGAGTGAGACCTTGTCTCAAAAAAAAAAAAGAAAAGAAAGAAAGAAAAAGAAAAAGAAGGAAAGGAGGAGAAAATAGGAGCTGTAACTCCTGCTGCAGAATTCTGCCTTTGTATGTCAGCACTTAAAATTTTTTGGTCATTGAGTGGCCTTAAGGTCGCTGACAAGATTTAATTTGTAAACCTTCTTGTATTAATGATGCAGAGCATCTAATTGCCCTGTTCTCCTTATTCACACCATCTGAGTATGGTGAAGACGCCCCTGGCTCATCGGCATCCACAAGGTTTCCATGACAACTTCTCTTGTCCACTCATAACCAAATCTGGAGAGACTGTCATTCAGTTTGACAAACTGACAAGACAGGGCTGTCAATCTCTCAGACGGGTGAGGAACTACAGTGACTGACACAATCTAAGGGTCACTATGAATCTGATCGTGACTGTCTTCAGCTGCTGACAGCTGAGAAAGCTCTCCTAAGATGGTTCAAAGCCTACACATTTTTCACCTCAAGTGGCCTGAGAAATATGGGAAGGTAACTGACACGCATATGTATTTCACTCGGATGTGACAGGCCCAGAAGAGGCTTTTGAAGAGTCTTCCTGCTGCCACTGATGAGGTGGCCAGACGTATCACCACTGAAGCTTGCTTCTGACTCCCCGGTGGCTTGAGGAAATCCATAACCTGCCCTGAGTCACAGACGCATTGGACGATATATCTAAGATGGCCCTTAGATACCCTTTAACCCAACTCCAGAAAGGAAAAGTAACACTCAAGAATATTCAAGAGTAGAAACTACAGGGTGAAAGACACAATTAATAATAATCCCAAATTATTGTTTATTTTATTTTTATTTTTTGAGACAGAGTCTCACTGTCACCCAGGCTGGAGTACAGTTGTGGGATCTCAGCTCACCGCAACCTCTGCCTGTAGCTGGGATTACAGGCCCGCACCACCATGCTCGGCTAATTTTTGTATTTTTAGTAGAGATGGGGTTTCACCTTGTTGGCCAGGCTGGTCTCGAACTCCAAGCCTCAAGTGATCCACCCACCTTGGCCGCCTCAAGTGATCCACCCACCTTGGCCTCCCAAAGTGCTGGGATTACAGGCGTGAGCCACCGCGCCCAGCCCTGGATTATTGTTTCATTTCATAATCATAATCATTTTCAGTTGCATCATGTCAACATTGGTCGTTCTTGACTCTGGCCATGCACAAGAATCCCCTGGGAGCTTTTAAGAAGTTTCCAAGTCTGGGTCCATCACCTGGAGATGCTGATTCTATTGGTCTGGGGTGGGGTGTGGAATCCAATGTTGTTTTAATAGCTCCTAGTGGATTAAGTAGTATGGGCAGGATTAAGAAGTCCCTGTAGGCCAAATGCAGTGGCTCAGTCTTATAATCCCAGCACTTTCAGAGGCCAAGGCAGGTGAATCACTTGAGCCCAGGAGTTTGAGAGCAGCCTGGGCAACATGGTGAAACCCCATCTCTACAAAGAAAAAAAAAAAAAATTAGCCAGGTGTGGTGGCACACACCTGTAGTCCCAGCTACTCAGGAGGCTGAGGAGGGAGGATTGCCTGAGCCCAGGGAGGTTGAAGCTGCAGTGAGCCGTGATTGCGCCACTGCACTCCAGCCTGGGTGACAGAGTGAGACCCTGTCTCAAAAAAAAAAAAAAAAAGTCCCTGGTGTATGACAGCATAGGTCCCAATCCAGACACCATCATTTACTGCCCGGGTAACCTTGGGTACATTACTTAATTTTTCTGGGCCTCTGTTTCCTCATCTGTAAAACTGGGACTGGCGATAATAAGACCAACCTTGTAGGATTCTTAGAGGCTTAAATGAGTTATTAGACAGAAGGCTTTTAATACATTGCCTGATACAGAGTACGTGAGGAATAGATGTTATTATTCCTGTTATTTAAGGATCTGTGGTATTTATAAAAGGCTCAAAGAGGAGGTTTGATGAAATCATGTAGCATTGAGCTTTCCCTTGGGGTCTTTTTTCTAATATGGGGTGTGAGAGAGAAGGAAAAAATAACCCTAATGTTTTAGGTCTAAGCAACTGTAAGAATGTTTTATTCTACTGCATTTTGTCTTATTGTTTAATCCTTGCAACATCCCCATTACACAGATTTTTAAAACTGAGGCTCAGAGAAATTCAGTCATCTGCCCAAGATCAGGAGATCCAGGGAAACAGCCAACTCAAGAGTCTAATTCCCACATTCATGCTTTCTTCCCTTTCTCGTATTGAGTCCCCAGAAGAATTTGACTATGATTTTTTTTTTTTTTTTTTTGAGACAGAGTTTTGCTCTTGTTGCCCAGGCTGGAGTGCAATGGCGCGATCTCGGCTCACTGAAACCTCCACCTCCCAGGTCCAATCAATTCTCCTGCCTCAGCCTCCCAGGTAGCTGGGATTACAAGCACCCGCCACCATGCTTAGCTAATTTTTGTATTTTTAGTAGAGATGGGGTTT
This sequence comes from Symphalangus syndactylus, assembly GCF_028878055.3. Lineage (NCBI taxonomy): Eukaryota > Metazoa > Chordata > Mammalia > Primates > Hylobatidae > Symphalangus > Symphalangus syndactylus. Next base: position 64,548,435 of record NC_072431.2, on the reverse strand, counting down.
CACTATGTTAGTTAGGCTGGTCTCGAACTCCTGACCTCAAGTGATCCACCCACCTCAGCCACCCAATGTGCTGGGATTACAGGCATGAGCCACCATGCCTGGCCTGAGTATGATCTTAAAGGAAGTAATGAATATGGATGACAGGTGGTGAAAGAGAGAAGACACCACATGGCTGGGAGTTATAGATGTGAGAAGGTGACTCTAGGTCCTTTGTGCCTGAAAAGTCTATGATAATGTTAAGGAGATGTTGCTGTACCAGGACAACATGCAGGCTGGCCTGGCTAGAATACAGGGGCCTCACGCATGCAGGGCCCCAGTGCTAGCACACAAGGAGCCTGTATGGTACACAATAAAGAAACAAATGTGTATCTCCGTTGAAACCCTTATGAATCCTGTTTAAGTGTGTTGTCTTAAATGATGCAAACTGCAAAGCCACAATATGAAAGACTATACAGGATGCAGGTTCCATTTTCTTCAACAAATAAGTTACAAGAAGAACAAAAAGAAGGTGGAGAAATTGTAGAAAAAATACCAAATGTTATGCATGGACTTTGATTTTTGTAATGCATGGATATCCTGATTCAAACAAACTAAAACACATGCACACACACACATACACACACAAACACACACACTGAAGAAATAATCTGGGAAAGGCCAGGCATGGTAGCTTACATCTGTAAGTCCAACATTTTGGGAGGCCGAGGTGGGCATGTCACCTGAGGTCAGGGGTTCAAGACCAGCCTGGCCAACATGGAGAAACCCCATCTTTACTAAAAATACAAAAAATTAGCCGTGCATGGTGGCACAAGCCTGTAATCCAAGTTACTCAGGAGGCTGAGGCAGGAGGATCACTTGAACCTGGGAGGCAGAGGTTGCAGTGAGTCAAAATCGCACCACTGCACTCCAGCCTGGGGAACCAGAGCAAAACTTTGTCTCAAAAAAAAAAAAAAAAGTAAAAGAAATAATCTGGGAAATGGGGATGCTCGCTAACTGGATATTTGATGAGCTAATAAATTCTTTCTTTGAGTACACTGTAGACTAATATGCACATATAAGAAGATAAATCATATATCTGAATTATAAATTATAAGGCAAAAAAGGTAAGGAGTAATAAGAGTTCCAAGGAGAAACATTAAAATGCTGCGATGGTTCTGAAGAGGGAGTTGGTATCAGTGCAAGGAATTAGGAGGCTCAAGTTTGATGAGTAGCTACTGAGCAAAGAGTGAGCCAGGCCCCGCCCTGAGGCCTTTTATAATCAGCACTGGCTTTCAAACCCTGATTGGCCAAATCCTGGGGCTTCTTGGAACCCTCCCCAGGGTTAACTTGATGGGGCAGAGGTACATATATTGGAGAGTTAGTTGAATGGTACGATGCATTATTTAACTAGAACATATCAGCTTTGTAAGTGTCCAGGGAAGATTTCAGCTAGAGAAAGTACAACTGAAAAGAACCTTGAAAACCCCTGATCTATGGCTTTCCTGGTCATCTCCCCTCGGTGAACTGTCTTTACTCTTTCAGATGGTCAATCTTACCAGTAAGGACTTTGCTGAAAGTACAAGAAATTCTGCTTTTTTGTGAGCTGAGCACAGATACCAGTGCTCAACCTCAGTTTAGTCAAAGTCCGGACTTAAGTCATGCAAAACACATAAAACCAGAGTTGTGCTATCTCCTTTGCCTTGTTAAAAAGGACACTGGAGCACATAAATTTTATTGCAATAAATCTCACCATGAACAAATGGCAGTCATACATCTACATGATAAACCTGATGATTATAGATTGTTTCTACTATTTATTGGACCAGTGAGAAAGGTGTATTTCAGAGCCGAGAGCTGCAGCCAGATATGTACAAAGGAAAGTCCTGCAATCTTGTCTTTAAATGGAAGAGTACTGCTAAGGAAATGGGAATTTCCTTAAAGAAACTGTAAACAGGCTGGGTGCGTTGGCTCACGCGTGTAATCCCAGCACTTTGGGAGGCCGAGGCAGGCCAAGGTCAGGAGATTGAGACCATCCTGGCTAACATGGTGAAACCCCGTCTCTACTAAAAATACAAAAAATTAGCCGGGCGTGGTGGCGGGCACCTGTAGTCCCAGCTACTCGGGAGGCTGAGGCAGGAGAATGGCACAAACCCGGGAGGCGGAGCTTGCAGTGAGCTGAGATAGCACCACTGCACTCCAGCCTGGGCGACAGAGCAAGACTCTGTCTTAAAAAAAAAAAAAAAGGAAAAGAAAAAAGAAACTGTAAACAAACTGGGAAATTTATAAAGAAAAGAGGTTTAATTGGCTCACAGTTTCGCAGGCTGTACCCTGGAAGCATGGCTGAGGAGGCCTCAGGAAACTTTCAATCATCACGAATGGCAAAGGGGAAGCAGGCACATCTTACACGGCCTGAGCAGGAGGAAGAAAGTGGGGGTGGCAGTGCCACACACTTTTAAACAACCAGATCTCATGAGAGCTCACTCACTATCACAAGAACAGCAAGGGGGAAATCCACCCCCATGATCCACTTACCTCCCACCAGGCCCCACCTCCAACATTGGGGATTACAATTCGACATGAAATATGGGTGGGGACAAAAATCCAAACCGTATCAGCTACCTATAAAGTATCCCCATTTAAAAAAACATAGCTCTTTTGCTCTGTATAATGGACATATTCTTTTGTCTCCCAAGTCCAGGCTAACAGTCCAGTATATCTAATCTCTAAATTAGCAATATTTCTAAAGAAGAAACCAGAATAAGTGGAGGAAAAGAAAAAATCAATAGTTTAATAGAAGACAATTTTCCTGGGCTTGGAAAAAAAAAGCACATGAGTGTGCAAATCAAAAACACTCAATGTTTTTTTGTTTTGTTTTGTTTTTTTGTTTTCTTTTGTTGAGATGGAGTTTCGCTCTTGTTGCCCAGGCTGGAGTGCAGTGGAGTGATCTTGGCTCACCACAAACTCCGCTTCCAGGGTTCAAGTGATTCTCCTGCCTCAGCCCCCCAAGTAGCTGGGATTACAGGCGCCTGCCACCACCCCTGGCTAATTTTGTATTTTTAGTAAAGATGGGGTTTCACCATGTTGGCCAGGCTGGTTTCAAACTCTTGACCTCAGGTGATCCACCTGCCTCGGCCTCCCAAAGTGCTGAGATTATAGGCGTGAGCCACTGCACCCTGCCTAGACTCACTGTTTTAAGTAAATTTATAAAAAGAGACACAGTAGATATATTTTAGTGACATTTTCAATATCAAGGTTGGAGAAACTGCCACTAAGCTAGGAAAATTAAACTATAATGACAAGTTGTGACAGAAGAACTAAAATTCAGCTAACCCTAGATTCTATCAATGCAAACACAGAACAAAATGAAGTAATGTCTGTAGTGTTTAAGGGAGACATCTGTGACCCAAGAATTCTTTGCCTAACCCAGATGCTGTTCATGAGCCAAGGTGAAGGAAGGATAGTCTGAGATAGGTTATGCCACAGAAAATCCTATGACTGAAGCACTCCTCCTCAAAATCTAAACCAAAGTTTTAATCAAAACCTAGCAGATACACCAAAAATAACTGCTCAAGATCAGAGAAATTATAAAATCAAGTATGGACACTGTTAACCAGAGATTGTCTAAATAATTGGCATAAACTTGTAATTAAAGGAATGCCCAAGTCAACAGAGATTCCTGAGATGAGTTATTGTAAAAAATGCCAATATTAATAAAAATGTGCATCCTACAATGTATGCTGCAGGTTCTACTTGCATGGCCAAGAAAGTTGAACAAAAAGAGTTAAGACACATCTTGAATTCCCCATTTCAAAAAGAAAAGTCAAAAGTTTTTGTATTAATTTTGTATTTAATAGTTATAGATATTGCCCAAGCAAAGATATTTTTGAAAAATGTAAAATTAACATTTATTAAAATTAAATATTGGCTACACATTATTGACTCACAAGGGAAAAGCAAAGAAAGCATGGTCTATAAGGCAAAATAATGAAATATGAATGACAGAATGCATGAAATAATATAATTAAAAGTTATTATATTATGATAATAAATAAGAATGGGTTAAATTTCTAATACAAAAAAGTACAGGTCCAGTTTAATTAGCACTGCGCTGAAGGTCCCCAAGTTCTCAAGAATGTGTGCATTAGCCAGACATTTATTAATAAATGTTTTGTACCTATTTAGATATCATAAATAAAAGAGGGCTAGCTTGTACACCATATACATAAATGACATTTATTTTAAATACTTAATAACTTAGGCCGAGTGCAGTGGCTCACACCATAATCCCAGCACTTTGAGAGGCCAAGGCAGGCAGATCACTTGAGGCCAGGAGGTTGAGACTAGCCTGGCCAACACGGGGAAAATCCATCTTTAGAAAAATACAAAAATTAGCTGGATGCGGTGGCAGTCGCCTGTAGTCCCAGCTTATTGGGAGGCTGAGGCAGGAGAATTGCTTGAACCCAGGAGGTGGAGGTTGCAGTGAGCAGAGATTGCGCCATTGCACTCCAGCCTGGGCAACAGAACAAGACTCTGTCTCAAAAAAAAAAAGTATGCACCTGAACTGTCCCCTGTTGATGTATCAGCTGCCTGCCTCCCAGTGTACAAATCTAGCACACAGTCCTTAAGCTATGTGTTTACCCATCTGCATGCATCTATTAAAATCAGCACATATACACCATGGAATACTATGCAGCCATTAAAAAAGAACGAGTTCATGTCCTTTACAGGGACATGGATAAAGCTGGAAACCATCATCCTCAGCAAACTAACACAGAAACAGAAAACCAAACAGCACATGTTCTCACTCAAAAGTGGGAGTTGAACAATCAGAACACTTGGACACAGGGAGGGGAACATCACACACCAGGGCCTGTCACAGGGTGGGGGGAAAGGGGAAGGAAAGCATTAGGACAAACACCTAATGCATGTGGGGCTTAAAACCTAGACGATGGGTTGATAGGTGCAGCAAACCACCATGGCACATGTATACCTATGTAACAAACCTGCACGTTCTGCACATGTATCCCAGAACTGAAAGTAAAATAAAGTAAAATAAAAATAAAAAAAAATTATAAAAATATTTAACATAAAAATTTCCCTACCTAAAATTTCTATTCTCATCCCAGGATGGCCACTGTTGAGGAATATATATATATATATATATATATATGAGCCACTGCACTCTGCCTAAATTATTAAATATTTTAAATAAACGTTATTTTTATATATTGTGTACAAGCTAGCCCTCTTTTATTTTTATATTTATTTAATATATTTTATTTTTATTATTATTTTTAAATAGGAACAAATATATATATATATATATATGTCTATGTATATATTCTTCCAGTATTCCAGTATTTTTAAAAATGCATATTGTAAAATAAAAAAGCATCTTTCTCAAAAAAAAAGTCACAGGTTCTGGGCCACGGGGGTGCGGACTATAACTCATTTAAGTTGAACTTTGTAAGAAAAGAAACATTCATAAATATTTCAATTTGGAGGTTTGAAAAAAAAAATAAAAGAATGAGGAGGACCACCAGCGGCTGTCCTTGGAATCCTGAATTGTTAGCGAGAAGCCTGGCATCAAGAAGTGAGAAAATGCCGACAAAACACCAGGCGGAGTGCAAACACACTTGTCAAATTCACAGAGCCAGAAAAAGCGATTCCTGTAGTTTATCTACCCCAAGTGGATTCAATCTAGCAGAGAGGTGGAGATTTTGTGGCATTTACAAATTTTCGTTGTTGTTTGAAAAAAAAAAGGAGAAACATGGGGAAAAGAAAATGAAGGGAGCAAACTAGGAGGTGGGAAGCAGAAAAGCAGCTTAGAGAGTGGGTCAAAGTCCCCCTTTAAGAAGGGAAGAACCTAATGTCTAAATAAGTAACATGACTCACCCCAAAGTCCTTAAAAATGTTTTTTAAGGGTACATGGATATGATTAATAGCAGACATTGGGAAAGGGAAATGAGAAAATGGTTCAAAGTCAAATCTCACAAGTTGTCTCTCCCCAGCTGCATTAAGTTTCAAGGCTTCAAAACAATTCTTTGTGCTTTATGGCTCCAGCCTCTCAGCTTATGGCTCCACCATTATTCGGCCTACCATAGGGTCCTTGATAATTTTTAAGACTGCAAAGGGGCCGGACATGGTGGCTCACACCTATAGTCCCAGCACTTTGAGAGGCCAACATGGGCAGATCACCTGAGCTCAGGAGTTCAAAACCAGCCTGGCCAACATGGTGAAACCTCATCTCTACTAAAATTAGCTGGGCATGGTGGCAGGCACCTGTAATCCCAGTTACTTGGGAGGCTGAGGCAGGAGAATCACTGGAACTCGGGAGGCAGAGATTGAAGTGAGCCAAGGTTGAGCCACTGCACTCCAGCCTGGGTGACAGAGCAAGACTCCATCTCAAAAAAAAAGAAACAAAAAAAATGCAAAGGGGAAGCCAAGTTTGAGAATTGCTTCATTAAATCAGATGTGATCAGTAGATCAGTAGTTAGGGGTGAAATAGAGGGGAGAGAAGGTTGATTCCAAACATATTGTATTGGTCCATTTTCATGCTGCTGACAAAGACATACCCAAGACTGGATAATTTATAAAGAAAAGAGGTTTAATGGACTCACAGTTCCACATGGCTGGGGAGGCCTCACAATCATGGCAGAAGGCGAGGAAAGAACAAAGACACATCTTACATGGGTGGCAGCAGGCAAAGAGAGAACGAGAGCCAAGCAAAAGGGGAAACTCCTTATAAAATTATCAGATCTCATGAGACTTATTTACTACCACAAGAACAGTATGGGGGAAACAACCCCAGTGATTCAATTATCTCCCACTGGGTCCTTCCCACAACACATGGGAATTATGGGAATTATGGGAGCTATATTAAAGATGAGATTTGGGTAGGGACACAGCCAAACCATATCACATATCTTTCCCCATAATCTGCCAAAGACATAGTCTCTTACTCTCTTTCGATTTTTGTTCCCAATTATTCTTGCCATAAAACAACCCATCCCAAACTGTAGAGACTTAAAACAGCAGTCATTTCTTTTGCTCATGGATCTGCAATTTGAGCAGGACTCAATGGGGACAACTCATCTCTATTCCATGATATCTAGGGCACAGCAAATACGCCTCAACCACTGGGGGATCTGAAGGCTTGTTTACTAACATCAGTGGTTGATGCTGGCTGTCACTGGGACCTCAGCTAGGGCTGTTGGCTGGAGCACCCACACGTGGTCTCTCCTTGTGGCCTGGCCTTCCTTGCTGCATGGTGGTTGGGCTCCAAGAATGAGTATCACAACAGGACAAGGCTGGAACTTTATTGCCTTTTATGACCTAGCACCAGAAGTCACATAGTATCACTTTTTCCATAATCACATGTGACACAGATTCCATTGACAGGAGTGTAGACCTCACCTCTTAGTGAATCATACTGATGTTAAAGGATTGTTAAAAGAACATTTGGAATGGGAGAGATTATTGACACCATCTTGGAAAATATATTCTGCCACAACTGAGACAGGGATTCTTAACTTAGGATTGGGTGGAAGGAGAAGCCTAACCCCTTTTTAGGCTACTTTGAGGTTGTAGGGGCTGAGTTTGAAAAAGCATAGTAAAAAGTGTATAATATTATCCATATTTGTAATATTTTCACAACAAAGACTTCGGAAAATAAAGCTTAACAGGCTTTTCCTTGGTAGGCATATTCAGATAATATTATGGCTCCCCTTGAAGGAACCATATCAGAATGGAAGATCAAGACTTTTATGTTCAGAAAAGAGAGGCCATGCATTTGAAAGGTTTGACATTTGCTGGCTGAAGACTTTGTCTTGCAATAAAAGTGGAACCTTCCAGAAAGGCTGGTACATTTGCCTGACTTTGAGTTCATCAAAGTGGGGCACAGTGGCTCACACCTGTAATCCCAGCACTTTGGGAGGCTAAAGTGTGTAGATCGCTTGAGCTCAGGAGTTTGAGACCAGCCTGGGCAACATGGCAAAACTCTGTCTCTAAAAAAAAATATAAAAATTAGCCAGGTGTGATGGCATGCACCTGTAGTCCCAGCTACTCAGGAGGCTGAGGTGGGAGAATCACTTGAGCCCATGAAGTGGAGGTTGCAGTGGGCCAAGATCACACCACTGCACTTCAGCCTGGGTGACAGAGTTAGGCACTGTCTCAAAAAACAAAATAGAATAAAAAATGAGTTTCTCATATACTTTTATAAAATGAGATTTCAGTGGGGGGTAACAAAACATGCCAGGGTCCTAAAATTGTGGGTGGAAGAGACACCACCGAAATTTGAATAATAGCAAAAAATAGAACTCTCTCATCATTTTTTTTCAGGATCAGCTCTGCCTAAGAGGGCCACTGGTCCTAGTTGAAACTGCACAGCTTTTTCTTGTGAAATTAACTAGTCCTTACAGAATGTTCTGAGAACATTCAGCATATGCTGAGAATATTCGTGGAGTCAGAGACCCACAAAGCTGGAAGAGTCTTTATGGATGATACAGGAATGGCAACCATGCCTGCATCCCTTCAGGGCCACAGCAGACATTACTAACTGATAAAGCACTCTCTCTGCTAAGACCACAGCAGACATTACTAAGTCATTGGAGCACCCTTCCAGCTGAATCCAGACAACCTCAGGATCCTTCTCAACAGCTCTCCTGGCACCCAGTCTCTAATGCATCGGATCTAATGTAGCAGTTCTCAAACTTGTGTCCAGGATTCCTTTGCATTCTTAAAAATTAAGGACCCCATGGTTGGCAGAATAAAGGTGGCCATAAGCCCAGAGGACAGAGCCACAAATCTCAAAGAATTGTTTCCAAACCTTGAAAATTAATGGTGATTGCCTGGCTGGATTTCAAAATTGCTTAGGATCCATTTTTCCTTCCACTTTCTCCCTTTGGAATGAGAATGTCTATAACTGTTGTCCTATGTCCATTCCACCATTGTATTTTGGAAGCAGATAACTTGTTTTCTAATTTCCCAGGTCCACAGATGGAGAGGAGTGATGCTCCAGGAAGAACTGTACTCAGGATTTCACCTACACTTGATTTAGAGGGAGAAATTTGAAACTTTGGAGTTGATAAGATTTAGAAGACATTTTTAGACTTTGAGTTGATGTTGTAATAGTTTGAGACTTTGAGGAACATTGGGATGAAATTAATGTAATTTGCTTTGTGGGACAGAAGTCAATCATTAAGGGCCAGTGGGTAGACTGTAGTGGACAGAATAATTAAACCTCAAAGAAGTTAACACCCTTATCCCCCAAACCTATGATTATGTTACTTTTCATGGCCAAAGGGAATTTGCACATGTGCTTAAAGGTAAGAAAATGGGGAGAGTCTCCAAGATTATCCAGGTGGGCCCAATCTAATCACATAAATCTTATCCATCTGGGATCAGATTGGGAGCTGTGATTAAGGGGAGATGGTCAAAGCAATGCATTATTGCTCACTTTGGAAATGGAGGAAGGGGCCATGAACTAGAGAATGGAGGTGGCCTCTACAAGCCAGAAAAAGCAAGGAAACATATTCTTCCCAAAAACCTCCAGAAGGAATGCAGCTCTGCCCCCATCTTGATTTCAGCTCAGGGAGACCTATGTCAGAAATCTAACCTACAGAATTATAAAATAATAAATTTGTGTTGTTTTAAGTCACTAGATTTGAGATCATTTGTTACAGCAGCAATAGAAAACTAATACAAACTTCAAGGAAGTCTTATATCTATTATCTATTGATATTTATTATGTTGGAAATTATACTCAATATCTTCAAATGTTTACTTATTTAAAATCAGAATAACAAATCAATTATGTATTCTCAGGTAACATATTTTTATTTAAAATACAAGTATTTTCTAAACAATCATAATAAGAGTGGCATTGTCTTACATTTTTATAAATCTCTGTATTATCAGGCTTAATATAAGATAGCTAGATTCTCATACCTGCTTCTGCATTCGGAAGAATTGAGATATGTTGTTTTGGTCAAAGTACATAAAGAAAATCCAGCCTCACACAAAAATGTAGTTGAAAAGGAAAGGGAAAATTTAATAACAGACAACTGTGAATATTATTTGATACTACAATCAAAATGCAACATGAGGTGGGTTTTTTGGTTTTTTAGGGGGGACAGGGTCTTACTCTGTCACCCAGGCTGGAGCACAGTGGTGCAATCATGGCTCACTGCAGCCTCGACCTTCCAGGTTCACGTGATCCTCCTGTCTCAGCCTCCTGAGTAGCATGTGCCACCACAGGCACTACAGGCATGTGCCACTACACTAAGCTAATGATATGGTTTGGCTGTGTCCCCAGCAAATCTCAACTTGAACTGTATCTTTCAGAATTCCCACGTGTTGTGGGAGGGACCCAGAGGATGGTAATTGAATCATGGGGGCCGGTCTTTCCTGTGCTATTCTTGTGATAGTGAATAAGTCTCATGAGATCTGATGGGTTTATCAGGAGTTTCTGCTTTTGCTTCTTCCTCATTCTCTCTTATCATGTAAGAAGTGCCTTTCACCTTCCGCCATGATTCTGAAGCCTCCCCAGCCATGTGGAACTGTAAGTCCAATTAAACCTCTTTTTCCTTCCAAATCTCAAGTATGTCTTTGTCAGCAGCTTGAAAATGGACTAATACAATAAATTGGTACCAGGAGTGGGGCATTGCTGAAAAGATATCCGAAAATGTGGAAGTGACTCTGGAACTGGGTAACAAGCAGAAATTGGAAGTTTGGAGGGCTCAGAAGAAGAAAGGAAAAATGTGGGAAAGTTTGGAATTTCCTAGAGACTTGCTGAATGGCTTTGCCCAAAATGCTGATAGCAATATGGAAAATAAGGTCCAGGCTGAGACAGTCTCAGAGGGAGATGAGGAACTTGTTGGGAACTGGAGTAAAGGTGACTCTTGTTATGTTTTAACAAAGAGACTGGTGGCATTTTGCCCCTGCCCTAGAGATTTGTAAAACTTTGAACTTGAGAAAGATGATTTAGGGTATCTAATGGAAGAAATTTCTAAGCAGCAAAGCATGCAAGAGGTGACTTGGATACTGTTAAAGGCATTCACCTTTACAAGGGAAGCAGAGCATAAAAGTTTGGAAAAATTTGCAGCTTGACTATGCGACAGGAAAGAAAAACCCATTTTCTGGGGAGAAATTCAAGCCAGCTATAGACATTTGCGTAAGTAGCAAGGAGCCTAATGCTAATCCCCAAGACCATGGGGAAAATGTCTCCAGGCCATGTCAGAGACCTTCACAGCAGCCCCTCCCATCACAGGCCCAGAAGCTCAGGAGAAAAAGATGGTTTTGTGGGTCAAGCCCAGGGTCCCCGTGCTGTGTGCAGCCTAGGGACTTGGTGCCCTGTGTCCCAGCTGCTCCAGCCATGGCTGAAAGGGGCCAACGTACAGCTCGGGCTGTGGCTTCAGAGGGTGGATGCCCCAAGCCTTGGCAGCTTCCACATGGTGTTGAGCCTGAAGGTGCACAGAAGTCAAGAATTGAGGTTTGGGAACCTCTGCCCAGATTTCAGAAGATGTATAGAAACGCCTGGATGCCCAGGGAGAAGTTTGCTGCAGGGGTGGTGCCCTCGTGGAGAACCTCTGCTAGGGCAGTGTGGAAGGGAAATGTGGGGTCGGAGCCCCCACACAGAGTCCCTACTGGGGCACTGCCTAGTGGAGCTGTGAGAAGAGGGCACCCGTCCTCCAGACCCCAGAATGGTAGATCCACCAACAGCTTGCACCATGTGCCTGGAAAAGCCACAGACACTCAATGTCAGCCCATGAAAGCAGCTGGGAGGGAGGCTGTACCCTGCAAAGCCACAGGGGCAGAGCTGCCCAAGACCATGGGAACCCACCTCTTGCCTCAGCGTGACCTGGATGTGAGACCTGGAATCAAAGGAGACCATTTTGGAGTTTTAAAATTTAACTGCCCTGCTGAATTTTGGACTTGCACGGGCCCTGTAACCCCTTTGTTTTGGCTAATTTCTCCCATTGGGAAAGGCTGTATTTACCCAATGTCTGTACCCCCCATTGTATCTAGGAAATAACTAGCTTGCTTTTGATTTTACAGGCTCATAGGCAGAAGGGACTTGCCTTGTCTCAGATGAGACTTTGGACTGTGGACTTTTGGGTTAATGCTGAAATGAGTTAAGACTTTGGGGGACTGTTGGGAAGGCATGATTGGTTTTGAAATGTGAAAACATGAGATTTGGAGGCACCAGGGGTGGAATGATATGGTTTGGCTGTGTCCCCACCAAATCTCAACTTGAATTGTATCTTCCAGAATTCCCACGTGTTGTGCGAGGGACACAGGGGGAGGTAATTGAATCAAGGGGGCCGGTCTTTCCCATGCTATTCTTGTGATAGTGAGTAAGTCTCATGAGGTCTGATGGGTTTATCAGGGGTTTCCACTTTTGCTTCTTCCTCATTCTGTCTTGGCACTGCCATTTCAGAAGTGCCTTTCACCTCCCACTGTGATTCTGAGGTTTCCCCTGCCATGTGGAACTGTAAGTCCAATTAAACCTCTTTTTCTTCCCAGTCTTGGATATGTCTTTATCAGCAGCATGAAAACAGACTAATACAGCTAATTTTTTTATTTTTTGTAGAGATGAAGTTTTGCCATGTTGCTCAGGCTGGTCTCGAACTCTTGACCTCAAGGAATCCTACCACCTCGGCCTCCCAAAGTGCTGAAATTACAGGTGTGAGCCACTGCACCTGGCCATATGAGGTGGTTTTTAAAAGGTTGAATACAGTGTAGAATCTGAAACATGAAGTTTTTATAATCTATTTCATTAAAACCCATTGATCTACCTGCACTTTGGCTCTCTTATTGGAACACGAGTTTGTCACATCATGCTTTGGTCATTGGAAATATGCTACTTCACTGAGTTACATGGGTCTTCAAGATGTGAACACACTGTATGATACAATATCAAAACAAATAGCATATTTGTCAATATCTTCGCCAATCTCAGAAAAGTCATTAAGTATTGGGAATCTGTCAAGCTCATGGTGACAGATACAAGTTTTCCAAAAATCTAATATTCACTTAAAAGCTAGAGTTTTATCCTTGGTAATAAATACTGTGACTTGTTTGACTTGAAGTGACAGGCTCACTTTGTTAATTTCCAAGAAAATGTGCGTCATAGCTTGTCTGTCAATTGTTACTTCAATTAAAAATGTGCTCCATGAAAAAACCGACTAGTTCAACTTACATCTCCAACTATCCCACCTGAGGTTATTCTCAAGGCAACCACTGTACTTTATTATGCATTTGGACAATTAGAATAGTAGAAGGAGCTGTCCTCAAGGGTGGAGATTTAATAAAATCAATAACTTTTACTGCTTCTTCAAGGACATTCTCAAGTGAAACTTGCTTTTTTTTTTTTTTTGCTTTGCTTTTTTTTTTTTTTAATTGCGTATGCATGATGGTAAAGGATGTCATGAGACTAGCACAGTTTGAGGTCACCACCAAGGCACAATTGTTTGCACATTCAGTGCAAATGTCAACTCAGTGAACACAGCAAACCACACCTTAATATTCTTGTAGAGAGGGGGTTTCACCATATTGGCCAGGCTGGTCTCGAACTCCTGACCTCGTAATCCACCCACCTCAGCCTCCCAAAGTACTGTTAAGCTGGGCATGCCTGTAATCCTAGCACTTTGGGACACCAAGGCGGGCGAATTGCTTGAGCTCAGGAATTCGAGATCAGTCTGGGCAAAAAATGGTTTTGACCTCATGCATGTCCTGATAGTGTCTCAGGCACCATCAGGGGTCCATGGACCACACACTTTGAGAACCGCTCATCTAATGTACCATTTTCATTTTGTATATGGAGAAACTGGGGCCCAGAGAGGGAATAAATGACTCCTGGCTTCAGCATTGTCTCACTGCGTTGTCACAGGTTGGATTCCCCAGCAAGCTGACTCCAAGGTGGAGTTGATGTACAGGAAATTACTAAGGGGAAGGGGAAGTGGGGGTTCTCCTTTCTATACCTGTGAAGAGCTAGGATGTAAGCAACAGTGGCTACTTCCCACTGTCCCAATGACAGTCTTGTTACCTGAAAGGAGCCCTGATCCAGACTCCAAGGGAGGGCTCTTGCACCTCACACAAGAAAGAATTCAGAGCAAGTCCATAAAGTAAAAGCAAGTTTATTAAGAAATAAAGAATGGCTATTCCATAGGCAGAGCAGTAGCTTGGGTTCTCGACTGATAATACTTACAGTTATTTCTTGATTATATGCTAAACAATGGGTGGATTATTCATGAATTTTTCAGGAAAGGAGTGGACGATTCCCAGAACTGAGGGTTCTTCCCCTTTTTAGATGATCTAGGGTAACATACGGGCATTGCCATGGTATATGTAAGCTGTCATGGCACTGGTGGGAGTGTCTTTTAGCCTGCTAATGCATTATAATTTGCACATAATGAGCAGTGAGGACGACCAGAGGTCACTTTTGTTGACATCTTGGTTTTGGTGGGTTTTGGCCAGCTGCTTCACTGCAACCTGTTTTATCAGGAAGGTCTTTATGACCTGTGTCTTGTGCTGACCTCCTATCTCATCCTGTGACGGAATACCTAACCTCCTGGGAATGTGGCCCAGTAGGTCTCAGCCTTATTTTACCTAGCCCCTATTCAAGATGGAGTCACTCCGGTTCAAATGCCTCTGACAGCCTCAGTCAACATCTGAAGCTAGAACCACCTTTCAGAATTGCCCCAAATTGCCCTTACCTCCCATCTTGATTTCCTCATTAATAAATTATTTCTGAAAGTGGTTCAAGGATTAAATCAGTTAGCACATCAAAGTCTAACATGGCCTCATTATCATTAGATTCTGGCCTCCTCAAGGTCACACATTGATACTGGGAACGTGCAGGTCCTCGAACCCAGGTGCCCTGTTTTCCAGCCACTTTGCCTCTCTCTGTTTCCCTGTCCTTTCCACACTGCCCTAAAAAATAAGGACTGAGAAACAGCCCTGTGTCTGCAGGCAGGCTCATTCTCCAAGGCTTCTTGCTGAAAGTTTATTTGCACTGAAAATGGTCTGTCCTTGAAATTGACAGGCTGTGACTTTTGAACAGATCTGTCCTACTCAGAGGCTTAAGGGTTTCATTTGATTCCACTTCAAAGCCATCTCATGCTCCCAAGGTGTCTCCAGGTTCCCTGGGACCTGGGTAAATATTCTATTTGCTTGCACAAAGGCCTCTGAGAATGCCTCATTACTCGACACAATAGGTGACTTAATCTGTGGGTCATGGTTAAGTGACTGCACCACTTTGCAACACAATGCAGACTGCATAATCTCCCGGGATACTCAAGTCAGACAAGAGGCTGAGGGCAGCTCTGCAAGGCACCAGATTGCATGCTCAGTGCTGGGGTGCACCAGCAAACGCGGCTGCTTCCAGGCATTGCTCCCCTGCCCACACCTGCAACCTGCACAATAGCCACCAAGTCAACCTTCAAGATACTCATCAGAGGTC
Source organism: Symphalangus syndactylus (assembly GCF_028878055.3). NCBI lineage: Eukaryota > Metazoa > Chordata > Mammalia > Primates > Hylobatidae > Symphalangus > Symphalangus syndactylus. Next base: position 64,532,993 of record NC_072431.2, on the reverse strand, counting down.
ATTCCACCTCCGAAACTTTCTGCATCTCTTGGTAGGCTACCACATTGAGCTCAAACTCCTGTCCCCTTCTCAAGGCCTGTCATCACCCCTTTGTAGCAGGACAAGCTGCAGACAAAACCCCTCAGACACCGAGTTAAAGAAGGAAGGGCTTTGTTCGGCCGGGAGCTTCGGCAAGACTCATGTCTCCAACAACCGAGCTCCCCGAGTGAGCAATTCCTGTCCTTCTTAAGGGCTTACAACTCTAAGGGGGTCTGCGTGAGAGGGTTGTGATTGATTGAGCAAGCAGGGGGTACGTGACTGGGGGCTGCATGCACCGGTAATTAGAACGGAACAGAACAGGACAGGGATTTTCACAGTGCTTTTCTATACAACATCTGTAATCTATAGATAACATAACCGATTAGGTAAGGGGTCGATCTTTAACTACCAGGCCCACAGTGTGGTGCTGGGATGTCTGCCTGTGGATTTCATTTCTGCCTTTTAGTTTTTACTTCTTCTTTCTTTGGAGGCAGAAATTGGGCATAAGATGATATGAGGGGTGGTCTCCTCCCTTACCCTCACCCCTAACACACACATCCTGCTCTAACAAAACTGGCCCCTTTCTGCTCCCTCCAGCACATTGCAGTCACACTGACCACATTGCCTCCCAACCCAGAAATTGTCCCCATTTCCCCATGAGCTTTTTAAAGCAGGTCCATCCTTCGAGGAACAGCTCAGTTCACCTCCTCCAGAGAGCTCTGCTGATGATTCCAGCCCTATCCTTTGGACTATTTCTATTCAAATTATCTGTCCCATACAACGTGGAACTTGATCATATTATCAGAGGTGTTTGAACCAGAGTCCGTCTCGAATAGGGGCTGGGAAAAAGAAGGCTGAGACCCACTGGGCTGCATTCCCAGGAAGTTAGGCCTTCTAAGTCACAGGATGAGATACAGGTTATAAAGACCTTGCTGATAAAACAGTCTGCGGTAAAGAAGCTGGCCAAAACCCACCAAAACCAAGATGATGACCAAAGTAACCTTTGGTCATCCTCACTGCTCACCATACACTAATTATAATACATTAGCATGCTAAAAAACATGCCCACCAGTGCCATGACAGTTTACAAATGCCATGGCAACGTCCGAAAGTTACCCATATGCTCTAAAAAGGGGAGAAACCATTAGTTCCAGGAATTATCTACCACTTGCCCAAAAAACTCACGAGTAATCCACCCCCATTTAGCATATAATCAAGAAATAACTGTAAAAGTGGGCAATCAGCAGCACTTGGGGCTGCTCTGTTTATGGAGTAGCCATTCTTTTATTCCTTTACTTTCCTAATAAACTTGCCTTCACTGTACTCTATGAACTTGTCCCAAATTCTTTCTTAGGAAAGATTCAAGAACCCAAAAAACAAAACAAAGCAAAAGATTCCAGAACCCTCTCTCAGTGTCTGCATTGAGACCCCTTTCTGGTAACAATATGCCATCTCAGATGCTCATCTGTGTCTCTTGGCTTATAATCAACTCAGAGCAATTCACTGAGGTATTACTACATTCCATGATCTGAGCTGAATAGATGCAAAGACGAACCAAGCATGTGCCCTGTCCTGAAGGAGCTAAGGTTGGAGCCACACCCACCACAGCTGTGCAATGAAACAGGCTGTTGCTATCTTCTGAAGAGTCCCCTAGCACCCAGCCCAAGGAGGTAGCACTGGGCAGTGGGAAGCTTCAGTTTTGGAGCCAGCAGATCCGGGATACATGCCCTTCCACCTGTTAGCTTACAACCACTCTCTAACAAGCCTTAAACAGGTCTAGACCCCTTCCCAGTTTAGTACCAAAAAGCAGGCACCTCCTCTACCTATGGATAAACTCACAGCTGAACATAGAGATAAATAATAATATACTATGTGCTGAGCACATTAAGTGGATTAACACACTTAATCTTCTTAACCCTATGAAGTAGCTACACCTATTATCCACATTTTATACTTGGGGAGGTAATGACTAGTCCAAGATCACACAACTAATAAATAGCCAAGAGTGGAATTCAAGTAGGTCTCATTCCAGAGCCCCAGCTCTCAATAACAATAATTATCTTCAGAATAGCAGCCAATGTTTCTGAGCTTAATATATAGGCACCGTGCCAAGTATATTACCTGGATTAGCTCATTAATTCCCCCAAATCGAGTTACTGGACCCATTTTACAGATGAGAAATAAACTCTTGTGTTGCAGGTAGTGACTATCTGAGGCCAGTGTCATGTGGGCAGTAAGAGAATCTCCCAAGACAGTCACAGGTAAACAAAAGCAGATTTATTAGAGTAAGTATAAAAATACATTGCAAGGAAGCAATGGACAGGTCAGCAAGATGGCGGCTGACTGCAAAAAGATGACAAAGGCTTGCTGAGGATTTTATGGAATGGTGCTTGTGCTGTGTGGTGAAGAGGGCTTTGTACAGTCTGATAATGCCAAGGTTGCAGTGAATTAACTCGCATTTTTCTATCAGCCAAGGGTCTGGTGATAGCTGGGTGCAGGAGGATTGTGGGTTATTTGCACAGCAGGCCTATGTGTTCTGGACCATGAAGAAAGGCAGACTTATAACTTATGGGCTTTCTCTTTTTGCTTTCACTTGGTCCTGCCAGCCCAACTCCCACTGCCTAATTAGGACTCCACATCTTGAAGAGGTTAACTTACTCAAGATGTCACAGCTAAGTAGAGTAAAATCCCAGGCAGCCTAAGGTCAGAAACAACATGTTTAATTCACCTGCAATGATGCCTTCATCTCAGCTATCCAGAATCCAGACACTGGCATAGTTGCCTCTTTTAACAGAGTCATCTGTGACCCAGCATGAGATCCTGATCAACTACCACCCTGGTTCACGCCCTTCTTCTGTTTTCACAGAAAGTGACCATCTTGCTCTGATGAGAGTGAAACAGCAGGGATCCCCTTTTCTTTTAGGAGCCTGCAGACCTCAAGCATGGAGATAAAGGAAAATCCTGAAGTTCTCTCAAGGGAAATTCCAGGCACCTTGCTAGCCCAAGAAGTAAATAAGTAACTTGTTAAATAAGAAGGTAATAGTAGCCAAAACCAAAATAACCAAGGAAGTTGAAGTTCTACAGAAGTTTGCACTCCCTATGGAAACTATAAATCAAAAAGTATCTGAGGCAAGTCTCAATCAATTTGGAAGTTTATTTTGCCAAGGTTAAGGACATGCCTCAGGAGGTTATTTTGCCAAGGTTAAGGACATGCCAAGATTAAACACAGCCTCAGGAGGTCCTGATGACATGTGCTCAAGGTGGTTGGGTTACAGCTTGGTTTAATACATTTAGGGAGACATAAGACCCCAATCAATACATGTAACATGTACCTTGGTTTGGTCCAGAAAGTCAGGACAACTGGAAGCAGGAGCTTTTAGGTCATAGGCAGATTCAAAGATTTTCTGACTGGCAATGAGTTGACTTCATATCCAAAGACCTGGAATCAATAGAAAGGAATGTCTGAGTTACGATAAGGAGTTGTGGAGACCAAGGTTTTATCATGTAGATGAAGCCTCCAGGTAGCAGGCTTCAGAGAGAACAGATTGTAAATGTTCCTCATCCAACTTAAAGAGTCTGTTCTATCAGTCTTAAGGCCTTTGTGTTGATGTTAACACTAGTCAGCCGTGTGTAAATTCTAAAAAAGAGGAAGATATAATGAGTCATGTTAAGCTCCCCATTCCCACAATAGCCTGAACTAGTTTTTCAGGTTAACTTTGGAATGCCCTAGGCTGAAAGGAGGTGTTCATTCAGATGGTTGGTGGTGCTTAGAATTTTATTTTTAATTTAAAAAAGGAAAGATAATGTTACAGGAAAGGGGTCTCGAGCCAGACCCCAAAAGAGGGTTCTTGGATCTCACACAAGAAAGAATTCAGGGCATGTCCATAGAATAAAGTGAAAGTAAGTTTATCGGGAAAGTAAAAGAATAAAAGAATGGCTACTCCATAGACAGAGCAGCCCTGAGGGCTGCTGGTTGCCCATTTTTATGGTTATTTCTTGATTATATGCTAAACAAAGGATGAATTATTTGTGCCTCCCTTTTTTAGACAGTATATGGGAACTTCCTGACATTTCCATGGCATTTGTAAACTGTCATGGTGCTGTTGGGAGTGTAGCTGTGAGGATGGCCAGAGGTCACCCTCATGGCCATCTTGATTTTGGTGGGGTTTAGCCAGCTTCTTTACTGCAACCTGTTTTATCAGCAAGGTCTTTATGACCTGTATCTTGTGCTGACCTTCTATCTCATCCTGTGACTTAGAATGCCTTAACTGTCTGGGAATGCAACCCAGTAGGTCTCAGCTTCGTTTTACCCAACCCCATTCAAGATGGAGCTGCTGGCCGGGCGAGGTGGCTCACGCCTGTAATCCCAGCACTTTGGGAGGCCAAGGCCAGTGGATCATAAGGTCAGGAGATCGAGACCATCCTGGCTAACAAGGTGAAACCCCGTCTCTACTAAAAATACAGAAAATTGGCCGGGCATAGTAGCAGGCGCCTGTGGTCCCAGCTACTTGGGAGGCTGAGGCAGAATGGTGTGAATCCGGGAGGCAGAGCTTGCAGTGAGCCAAGATTGCGCCACTGCACTCCAGCCTGGGTGACAGAGCGAGACTCCATCTCAAAAACAAACAAAAAAAAACAGATGGAGTTGCTCTGGTTTACACACCTCTGACAATAACATCTTACTATATGTCCCTGAGTTGATTTTCAGTGGCTTAGACCCCCACTAGAGAACCCTGTGGAACAGATCAGCTGGCACTAGACCCCAGATAAGGGGAAAGTGAAGACTAAACTTTAACTATCACTCTTTATTATAAGTTTCTTCCTGAGGGGCTTAAGGAAAGTCAGTCCCCCTTGACAGCTAACTTTCTTTTCTCTGTCAACTTTAAATTTTTAAACAAAGCTTCTCTATCTTAACCAACTGCAAATCAGAAAATCTTTTGAGTCTATCTACAACCTGTAAGCCCCCACTTCAAGATATCCCACACTTTCAAGCTTAAACCAATGTGTAACCTCCATGTATTGATTTATGATTTTGCCTGTAGCTTCTACTTTCCTAAAATTTACCCCTGCCTTTAAAAACTCTTGCCTGTAAGCCATTGGGGAGGTCAGGTCTTAAGTACAAGCTACCCAATTCTCCTTGCTTGGTGTCTTGCAATACATGCTTTCCTTTCAATTGTTGATGAAAAAAGCCAAACTCTGTAAAATATTTAAAGAGGTTTACTCTGAGCCAAATATGAAGGATTATGGCCTGGAACACAGTCTCAAGAGGTACTGAGAACATGTGCTCAAGATGGTGGGGTTACAACTTGGTTTTATACATTTTAGGGAGAGAGAAGCTACAGGCAAAGACATAAATCAATACATGGAAAGTATATATTGCTGTGGGCTGGAAAAGCAGGATATCTTGAGGGTGTGGAGCAGGGCTTCCAGGTCATAAGTGGATTCAAAGATTTCCTAATTGGCAATTGGTTGAAAGAGTTAAGCTTTGCCTAAGAGTTGAAGTCAGCATAATGAAATGCTTGAGCTAAGATAACAGGGGTTATGGAAGCCAAGGTTCTTGTTACATAGATGACACCTCTAAGTAACAGGCTTCAGAGAAAATAGATGGTCAATGTCTCTTTTCAGATCTTAAAAGGTGTCAGACTCTTAGCTAAATATCTCCTTGATCAGAAAAAAGACCTAGAAAAGGAAGCAGATTCTTTTTTTTTTTTTTTGAGATGGAGTCTCACTCTGTCCCCCAGGCTGGAGTGCAGTGGCGCGATCTCGGCTCACTGCAAGCTCCACCTCCTGTGTTCACGCCATTCTCCTGCTTCAGCCTCCCAAGTAGCTGAAGTCCACAGGCACCCACCACCACACCTGGCTAATCTTTTGTATTTTTAGTAGAGACAGGGTTTCACCGTGTTAGCCAGGATGGTCTCGATCTCCTGAACTTGTGATCTGCCAGCCTCAGCCTCCCAAAGTGCTGAGAATACAGGCGTGAGCCACCGCGCCCGGCCCAGGAAGCAGATTCTTTACAGAATGCTGCAGACTTCCCCCACTAGAGATTGCTTTGCAGAGCCATTTCAAAATATGTTAAAGAAATATATTTGATTTCCTTTAGGGCCTGCTATTTGTCATGTGATGCTATACCAGGGTCAGGTTGGAATTTGGTATCTTATTGCCACAGAGTCTGTTTTGTGGTTTCATTATCTCTAATGTTAGTGCTGGTCAGTTGTGCCTAAACTCCAGAGGGAGGGGGTATAACAGTGCATATTGGACCTCCCCTTCACCTCACGGGCTAAACTAGTTTTTCGGGTTTTCTTAGGATCCCCTCAGCCAGGAGGGGGTTTGTTCAGTTGGTTGGGGGACTCAGAATTGTATTTCTAGTTTATTGCTGCAACAACCTCAGTGTGGATATCTAGTTTTACTGCACCAGGTAAGTGAGCCCCAGTTCAGTCCTATCACAAGAGTCCAGTTCTGTGGCTAGTGGGCCACCTGACTGTAAAGCCAGCCCCAGACAGAACCAAAAGATGATGTCCACAAAGCCCCTCCTAGGAATCTGCAGGCTGCCCCACACGACCCAAGTCCCTTAGCTCAGCAACACCGTGAGGCAAGACTACAGGACATCTGACTTCTGTGCAACCCTGGCTTTGCTGTCTCTCCTCAAGTGAAAGTTCTATTTTGAGAGGCAGGGAGGCCTTGGGCAAATCCCTCCCCTCTCTGGCTCGCTGTTCCTTTGTCACTGAGATCAAATGAGAATGGGTTTGGCCTTTCTAGAAACTCAGGAAACAGGAGCTATAATTAGTGACAATTGTTACCGGCTCTGTGCCAGGCTGCTTGAATGGTTCCCTGCTTCCTCTGGGATCGAGGGGCCCAACTCAGGGAGGGCCTGGATGGATCCACCCGAATCTCAGTCCTTCCAGCTCCCTGCTCCTCCATCCCCTCCATCTTTAGACTGAATTTCCATCTGGAAAGAGCAACCTCAATCTCGGCCCCTGCTTCCCATGCATCCCTGGAGTCATCTCTAGGATGTCAGCTGGACATAACCAGTTTGCTAAGTGTAGGCAGAGAATCACGCTGTTATGGCCTTTCTATGTACCCCATTTATCCTAATGTAAAACTAATATGATATTTTAAAAGTTAAAATTGTGACATGTATCTCAATTAGCTACCCACAGCCCATCTAAGCAGAGGCAGTAGGCTGGGTGCAAGGGAGCCATGGGGCCCACAATGAGAGATGGGAACCCACAGACATCCTATGAGGTGGGCCAGAAGTTAGGGAAGCCCAGCTCTGGTCTGAAATGCCCATGAGAACAGCTCCAGAACTTTCCCACATTGAAGACTCCCGGCTTCATTACTTGACAACATGGCCTCAAATCTTCCTGTCCTCGTGGGAAATGCATTTCTCAGGAAATTATTCTATAGCCAGTGTTTCTCAAAATTGCATTTGAATACCAGAGATGTTCAAAGCAGGGCAGAGGATGCAGTGATGCCCACTGGGGCCTGTTGAGGGGCTCCTGGGTTAGTTTCTGGTGTTGCACTAGGGAGGCAGGAAAGGGGGCATGCTGGTTTATGAAAAGTGTCTCTCCTGTTGAAATGTACACACATATTATTGCCTTTTTTCCCCCATAATCACTCACTCAAACCAAAGCCTTATTACTTTAAAAAAAAATGCTAGAGCATCCTAACAATAGTCCATAATTACTTTGCAAATGATTCTCTGGAGTAATTATGCCATTAGTCCAAGTGCCTTCTTCCACTTCAAAGATTTCTCTCTCTCCCTCTCCTTGGTGTCATCTGTTTGGCTTAGGAAATGAGAGGGAGCCCCCAGGAGCCTGAGTGATAGGAAACCAGGCTGTAGGCACAGGATTCAGAGATGCTTCTCTTAGTGTGTCTATTGTTAAACCAATTATTCCTGCAAATGACACCTTAGCAGAGCACTAAGGCCATCTTCCCAAGGGAAACAGATTAACCATCAGCCTTACAAAATTCAGGCAGCTGCCTCGAAGGATTTCTGGCCACACTAGATAGAGAAAGGGGCCTTAGAACCATCTTTGGCTTTACTGATCAGTTTGGATTGACAGGCTGTGACCATGTGAAGGTCACCCCCTACCCATGATTAATATATCCAAGTGGGGTTGTTACAGGGAAGGGGTCCTGAACCAGACCCCAAGAGAGGGTTCTTGGATCTCACACAAGAAAGAATTCATGGCAAGTCCATAAAGTGAAAGCAAGTTTATTAAGAAAGTAAAGGAATAAAAGAATATCTACTCCATAGACACAGCAGCCCTGAGGGCTGCTAGTTGCCCATTTTTATGGTTAATTGTTGATGATATGCTAATTAAGGAGTGGATCATTCATGCCTCCCCTTTATAGACCATATAAAGTAACTCCCTGATGTTGCCATGGCATTTGTACACTGTCTGGGCGCTGGTGGGAGTGTAGCAGTGAGGACGACCAGAGGTTACTCTCGTTACCGTCTTGTTTTTGGTGGGTTTTGGCCAGCTTCTTTACTGCAAGCTGTTTTATCAGCAAGGTCTTTATGACCTGTGTATCTTGTGCTGACCTCCTATCTCATCCTGTGACTTGAAATGCTTTAACCATCTAGGAATGCAGCCAAGTAGGTATCAGCCCCATTTTACCCAGCTCCTATTCAAGATGGAGTTGATCTGGTTCACACGCCTCTGATGGGGTGATCTTCTGTGGTTCCTGTAAATCCTGAAGGGAGGACAAAGTAGCACAGACCACCTTTTTCTGGGTGGCTGTCCTATGTTGTGCTCATGGTCTGGGCACTTCACTCATATTAGGTAGTAATCTGTGCTGTATTTATTGCCCCCATTTTACAGATGAGAAACTGAGGCTTAAAAAAATGAACTCACACAAGAGTGAAACTCCCTCACAAAAAAGAAAAAAAATTAACTCACTGCCCAAGGTCACACAATTGGGAAGCACCAGTGCCAAGATTAACACACAGATCTGTCGACCTGCAAACTCAGTGTTCTTTTCCTTACAACATTCCACACTATCATTCTAGCTTCAAGAAAACAGGTTGGTCCTGGGCTCGACGCATCAATCACTGTTGCATGATGTTGTCTGAGTAGTAAATTCGCTTCCCTGAGCTTCGGTTTCTCACCTGCAGAATGGAGCTGATGATACTTCCAGAATAAAGGACTACATTAGGAATAGGTTAAAGATGAATGTGGAATGCACCATGATGGAAGAACTAAGGAAACCATGGTGGTAATCATTTGAGTTTGTGTATCTGAAATTGAACCAGAGGCTCTAAGCTGGCAAAAGCAATACCAAGGCTTTAACGAGCTCAAAGCAGTTTATGCCAAGCTTGTTATAACCATCACTACCACCATGACCACAATCATGACAGGTACCATTTAGTAAATGCTTACAAAAGGCTGGGCATTGTGTAAAGTGTTTGCCTTTATTTAATATTGTTTCTGACTAATATGCCAGCAACAGAGACCTGAAGTAACACTGGCTCATAAACAAAATTGAGATTTTTCTTTTTCTCCTATAAAAAAGTCCAAAGGAAGGCAGTCTATGGCAGTTGTGATGATTCCATAAAACCATACACGCCTAGCCTTCTCCAGTGTTTCTGTCCCAGTATCTTTAGTGAATGGCTTTTATCCTGGAGATTATCCCATAGTCAGAAATGGCTGCAGGAGCCCCAGGCATCATGCCCATGCTTCAGGCAGGAAGAAAGAGGATGAGGTGGTGGGGAAGCAAAACACCCCCTTTAAAGAGCTTTTCCAAATTCCCACCTGATAATTTCTGATTCAATCTCATTGGAAACCCGATCACCAGGGAGACTGAGAAATAAGAATTTTTAGCCGAGCAAGACCTAACTTCAAAAATATAGGGCTCTGGCCGGACACAGTGGCTCACGCCTGTAATCCCAGTACTTTGGGAGGCCAAGGCGGGTAGATCGTCTGAGGTCAGGAGTTCGAGACCAGCCTGGCCAACATGGTGAAACCCTGTGTCTACCAAAAATAGAAAAATTAGCTGGGCGTGGTGGCCCATGCCTGTAATCCCAGCTACTCAGGAGGCTGAGGCAGGAGAATCACTTGAACCTGGCTGGTGGAAGTTGCAGGGAGCCAAGATCATGCCACTGCACTCTAGCATGGGTGTCAGTGAGACTCCATCTCAAAAATAAAATAAAATAAAATAAAATAAAATAAAATAAAATAAAATAAAATAAAATAAAATAAAATAAATATAGCTCTGTAACTAAAGAAAAAGAGATTGGACATTGGGTAGTATCTTAGTCCATTTGTGTAGCTATAACAAATTACCATAGACTGGGTGGCTTAAACAACAAATATTTATTTCTCACAGTTCTGGAGGCTGGGAAGTCCAAGATCACAGTGCCAGCAGGTTGGTGTCTGGTGAGAGCCCAGTTCCTGGTTTGCAAATGGCTGCCTTCTCCTTATACCCTCACACAACAGAAAGAGAGCTAGAGAGCTCTCTGGGGTCCCTCTTATAAGGGCACAACTCCCCCTTCACCCTCATGACTTAAATCACCTCCTGTAGTAAATTCCTATCATTTTATGTTGCGTCTGTATCCATTCTGAATATATTTAACTTTTTCAAACCTGAAGCAGGACTCACTCCTCCTTGACATGGTTTCTAGTTCTACACCTCCTTCCAGTTCCTCCATGTGGTCAATCCAGATATCTACAGGTAATGACAATGATACAACAAAGGTTCCTGCCTAGGCCTTAGAGGTAGAAAATCATACTCAAATGGCCCAAGGCAGTAGCCAGAGATAAGAACAGAGTACAGCCGTCTTTCCCGCCTAACACATGTGGCTCCCCATTCTCCCACCACTTCCTTTAAACGGATCATCAGGCATTTGAGAGCTTAAAGAAAGACCCTGATATGTTTTGGCTCTGTGTTCCCACCCAAGTCTCATCTTGCAGTTCCCATAATTCCCATGTGTTATGGGAGGGACCCTGTGGGAGATGATTAAATTATGGGGGTGGGGGTCTTTTGCGTGCTGTTCTTGTGATAGTGAATGGGTCTCATGTGATCTGATGGTTTTAAAAATGAGAGTAGCCCTGCACAAGCTCTCTTTTTCCTGCTGCCATCCACACAAGATGTGACTTTCTCCTCCTTGCCTTCTACCATGATTGTGAGGCTTCCCCAGCCATGTGGAACTGTGAGTCCAATTAAACCTCTTTTGTAAATTGCCCAGTCTTGGGTATGTCTTTATCAGCAGTGTGAAAATGGATTAATACAGACCCACACCATATTCCCTTATATATACTGTTGGTTGCCTCTCTCTCTCTCTCTCTCCCCCCCCCACCCTCCTGATTCTTCATTCCTTCCTCATGTGACACAAGAATGGAGAACTCCCCTCCCAACTCATTGAGTCCTCCTTGCTCAGGATCTGTGAGTAAGAAATCTTTGAGCTTATTTCCTATCATGGTAGTATGTTGAATTTGTCCCTTCCTTCTGAAGAACCAGGGGCTACCCCAGGCCAGGTTTTCTCCAAGATGCCAGAGAGAACACAAAGTTGTGCTCCTAGAACCAGAGTGATGGTCAGGCAGGTATAAACTGGATGAGTCAAACAAGAACCACAAGGGCATCTACCAGTATGAAACCAGCCCACTTTTCTCATAGAACTGAAGCTTAAGAAACTTGCATGTGTCCTACCTGAGTTCCTCTCTCAGGAGACTGACCATCAGGCCTCCCAGCTGGTATCAACCAACTGAGACTTTCCAAATCACCACATTCCAACATTGAGATGCACCTGCTGCCTGTTGACTAACACCTCTGCCTTACCCCTCCCTAATTCCTGTTTTCTGACACATAGCGTGATGGTGAACACCGAGTGTCAACTTGATTGGATTGAAGGATACAAAGTGTTGATCCTGTGTGTGTCTGTGAGGGTGTTGCCAAAGAAGATTAACATTTGAGCCAGTGGACTGGGAGAGGCAGACCCACCCTCAATCTGGGTGGGCACCATCTAATCACTGCCAGTGCAGATAGAATAAAGTCAGAAGAACGTGATAAGACTAGACTGGTTTAGTCTTCTGGCCTACATCTTTCTCCCACGCTACATGCTTCTTGCCCTCGAACATCAGACTCCAAGTTCTTCAGCTTTGGGACTTGGACTGGCTTCCTTGCTCCTCAGCTTGCAGATGGCTTACTGTGGGACCTCACATTGTGATCATGTGGGTCAATACTCCTCCATAAACTTCACTTCATATATACACCTATCCTATTATTTCTGTCCCTCTAGAGAACCCTGACTAATACACATAGCTATATTCCTTCCCCACTATATAAACCCCTAACTTTAGTTGGTTAAGGAGACGGACCACAAGCACTACAATGAGAGGTAGATCCAGGCAGCGGATCTACCCACTCTGAATGACTGCCAAGGAGGTTTATCATTTTGGTAACTATTTAAATCTGCAGGTTGCTGTACATCATTTTCTGTTTACCTATAATTATGAATCTATGTGATCCATATACATGCAATGATGTGTCTATAGGATGGCTACTAAGGCAGGTGCCTCCTTATGACTGATTGATTGATTGATTGATTGTGGTTGGTTGCTCTCCCAGATTTGAGTTAGGTGGGTAGGTATTCAACCTACAAAAGAGATGCCCTCTGGCTGGGCATGGTGGCTCACAGCTGTAGTACCAGGCAGAAATGGGTTAATCAGCTTACATTCCCCCTTGGCAGCTGTTCCCAAACTTTTGTCGTCTTCATCCTAAGTCTATCAGGCTGCAGCCCTACTCACAAAACCATATAGAGAGTGCTGGAGCCAGTTCAGCTGAGAGAACACCCATGGATGGCTTCACCTTCCAGTCTCCTGCCCCTACACATCCCTCCCCAGGGATAGTCCCCTTAGTACCAGAGCTGAACTCTCACTTCTGGTGTCCAAAAGGCTCAGGAATTTTAATAAGAATCTTATTAGATTCTTATTATTCTTATTCTATAAGGCATCTTATAACGAACGTGGCAAACCCATTGGGGATTTCCAATCTTGGAGAAGCCTCCACCTCCCCCAACTCATCCCCAGGCCCCATCCACCTTACCTGCTGTGTCACTCTTAGTTGATTCCATTCACCCCAGTTTATAAAGAAAACACAGTCCATTCCCAATGGAAACTCACTCCATTCCACCCCATCACCCCACCTTCCCTTCGTTCCCATGACATACACTTGTGGCTTTATCTAACCCTGCACCCTTCCTTACCTTCGATCTCCCGGGAAGAGGTGAACCTTCTCCAGGTCAAGGCTTGTGGGCCAGGCACGGTGGCTCACATCTGTAATCCCAGCACTTTGGGAGGCCGAGGCAGGCGGATCACCTGAGGTCAGGAGTTCGAGATCAGCCTGGCCAACATGGTGAAACCCATCTCTACTAAAAATATAAAAATGAACTGGGCATGGTGGCAGGCACCTGTAATCCCAGCTACTCAGGAGGCTGAGGCAGGAGAATCACTTGAACCCAGGAGGCGGAGGCTGCAGTGAGCCAAGGTCGTGCCACTGCACTCTAGCCTGGATGAAAGAGCAAGCCTCCACCACCCCCCCCCAAAAAAAGGCTTGTCCCACCTCTCCAGGCTCCATGCCTCTGGCTTCTCATTTTCATACCCACCCTGCACAGCACAGCCTCTCAAAGTGCTATCTGAGAGCCCCTACATCTAAATAGGCTGAAATGCTTGTTAAAAATGTAGATTCCAGCCAGGCACAGTGGCTCATGCCTGTAATCTCAGTGCTTTGGGAGGCCAAGGCACAAGAATCCCTTGAGCTCAGGAGTTCTAGACCAGCCTGGGCAACAGGGTGAAACCCAGTGTCCACAAAAAATACAAAAATTAACCAGACATGGTAGCAAATGCCTGTCATCCCAGCTATTAATACTCAGGAGGCTGAGGCAGGAGGATTGCTTGAGCCCAGGAGTTTGAGGCTGCAATGAGCTGTGATTGCACCACTGCACTCATCCTGTGCACAGAGTGAGACCCTGTCTAAAAAAAAAAAAAAATGCAGATTCTGACCAGGCATGTGGCTCACACCTGTAATCTGAGCATTTTGGGATGCTGAAGTAGGAAGGATGTTTCAGTTTCAATATCCACTTATGTGTCCAAATCTCCCCCTTTTTTGAGAGATGAGGTCTCGCTATGTCACCCAGGCTGGAGTGCAGAGGCACCATCATAGCTCATTGCAACCTCAAACTCCTGTGCTCAAGTGACCCTCCTTCCTCAGCCTCCCAAGTAGCTGGGATTATAGGCATGCACCACCATGCTTGGCTATTTTTTTATTTTTATTTTTTGTAGAGACCACATCATGCCATGTTCCCCAGGCTGGTCTCGAACTCCTGGCCACAAGTGATCCTTTCACCTTGGCCTCCCAAAGTGCTGGGAATACAGGCATGAACCACTATGCTGAGCCCCAGATGTCCCTTTTGTAAGGACTCCAGTCATGCTGGATTAGGGCCCACCCTAATGACTTTCTCTTGACCATATCTGCAAAGACCCTATTTGCAAATAAGGTCACATTCTAAGATACTAGAGGTTAGGGCGTCAACGTATCTTTTGCGGGCAGGCACAGTTCAATCCACAAGTTACCAAATCTTGCAAGTGACATCCCATCATTTTTGCCATATTCTGTTTATTAGAAGCAAGTCATAGGTCCAGCCCTGACTCAAGGGCAGGAGATCACACTTGGGCATGGATGTCAGGAGGTAGACAGCATCGAGAGCCACTTTAGAAGCTGTCCCCATGACCCATATCCATAAACAGGGCTTGAATGAGCAGTCTGTTATCTATTGTACTTCTATTGCAATTGTTTGTGAATTTATTTCTACATTCCTCCAGACTGTGGGCTTCCCGGAAGTAAGACTCATGTCAAATCCATTATTAAAACATTCCTAACACCTAACGCCGGACTCGGCACATGATGTGGTAGGTGCCCAGTCAATATTTATTGAACAAACGAATAAATAAGTAAATGAATGAGAAGCAGATAATGTTTCTCTCTGTCAAAGGGAAAAATTACTCCTAAAATCTTAGCAGGGGAGCATTGCAATAGGCCGTTTGCCATTCTGTGGCTGTGATTAAACGGATTCTCCTCCAGCCAGCCCAATCTTAACTATTGATCAGCAAACTAAACACTTGTTTATTTAAGGGGAGAAAGGCAGCGTTGTCTGCATACAAAGAATTCATGGAACAAGTCAGATGCCTGATGAGTAATTTTCCCTGCCATTTAATAAGACCCACGAGGTACATCTGTTTCAATCACTTTGATTGGAACTAAAAACAAGCTCAAACAAGCTGCCTAATGCAGCCTCTACCTGACAGGTGTAGAGGGAGCGATTATATTGTCTCTTTCCATCCCTGGAAGCAATGAATGAAAGCCCACATGACTGGCAGCTTCTGGAAGGAGGCGGGGAAAGGAGCAGATAGGAGAAAACTGAGTCCACAGGGCAGGCTGTGAATGGTGTGTGAAGAGCTCAGCTGGAGTTCCTGATGGGAGGAGAATGAGGGCTGAGGTCAGGGCATTAATTGGGATCTTGTACTCAGAAGAGGAATTAGACAAAAAGATCTGCCTGCTCTTGACAGTCACGTGAAACAGCAGATTAATACTAGTAAGCCAATTTGTCACAATCAGCATCCTCAGAGCATATGTGGGAAGTGGTGTCTATTATTCTAGAACGAATAGTGAACTGGAATTCAGGAGGTGTTGGTTGGAATCCCGTCTCTGTCCCTTGCCAGCTCCGTAAACCAAAAAGTGTCTGAGACGAGTCTCCATCAATTCAGAGGTTTATTTTGCCACGGTTGAGGACGCACCCAGGAAAAAGAGACAAAAGTTACAGTAGGATCTGTGGCCGGTGCATTCTTTAAATAGGATTCTGAGGACCTTAATAGTTAAAGGGGGCTGGGTGCAGTAGCTCATGCCTGTAATCTCAGGACTTTGGGAGGCTGAGACGGGTGGATCCCCTGAGGTCAGGAGTTCGAGACCACCCTGGCCAATATGGTGAAACCCCATCTTTACTAAAAATACAAAAATTAACCAGGCATGGTGGCAGGCACCTGTAATCCCAGCTACTGGGGAGGCTAAGGCAGGAGAATCACTTGAACCCGGGAGTTAGAGGTTGCAGTGAGTCAAGATAGCACCATTGCAATCCAGCCTGGGCAACACAGCAAGACTCCTTCTCAAAAAAAAAAAATTAAAGAGGAAAGAGCAGGCAGGAAGGGAAGGAGGAAAGAAGAAAAGGGGTGGGCAGATGGGGGGTGACAGGTGGCGATATTCCTGTGAGGCTTTGATCAGCACTCACTGAATTTGCATATTACATGTGAAAAGAGACAACAGGATCGGGGGTCAATTATGCATTCATCTAGCTCTGAGTAGATCTACATTTTATACAAGATAAAGTGAGCATGTGAAATTACAGCTCTGTGGACAAAGGGAAGGCTATGTTTGCATGACTCAGTTTCCCAAGCTTAACTCTCCCTTTGGCATAGTGAGTTTGGGGTCCCGAGATTTTATACTCCTTTCACAGTTCCATGACCTAAGGACACTGGCCTGAGCCCTCAGTCTCTCCAACTATAAAATGGAAATAATGGTTCTCATGGAGAAATGACATTGCAGATGTTTGCATATTATAATGTCTGTGAAAGGGCCCATTCAACACAGAGCCCAGCTCAGAAATGCTTCTCAAGACATATTCAGTCAATCAGCTTCATGTTGCCTTAGTCAAGCTGAGCCTCCATCATTTGGAATGAAGTTTAACAAGGATTTCTATTTCCTTTTTTTTCTTTTCTTTTATTTATTTATTTTTTTATTTTTTTTGAGACAAGAGTCTCACTCCATCACCCAGGCTAGAGTGCAGTGGTGCAATCTCAGCTCACTGCAACCTCCACCTCCTGAGTTCAAGTGATTCTCCTGCCTCAGCCTCCCAAGTAGTTGGGATTACAGGCATGTGCCACCATGCCTGGCTAATTTTTGTATTTTTAATAGAGATGGGGTTTCACCATATTGGCCAGGCTGGTCTCGAACTCCTAACCTCAGGTGATCCACCCTCCATGACCTCCCAAAGTGCTGGGATTACAGGCATGAGCCACTGCATCCAGCCTGGATTTCTACAAAATAATTCTTTTGGGCTGAAGGACTAGGGGGAAATCAGTGTGTCTTTTCTGCAGAGCTGCATCATTAGCCCTTGCTTCTGTGGCTTTGTGGTTTTGTCCTTGTATTAGTCAGTTCTTGCACTGCTACAAAGAGATACCTGAGACTGGGTAATTTGTAAAGAAAGAGGGTTTAATTGGCTCACAGTTCTGCAGGCTGTACAGGAGGCATGGCGCTGGCATCTGCTCGGCTTCTAGGGAGGCCTCAAGAAACTTGCAATCATGGCAGAAGGTGAAGAAGGAAAAACAGACTCATCGTACATGGCCAGAGCAGAATGAAGAGGCAGGGGGAAGATGCTACACACTTTTAAACAACCAGATCTCACAAGAGTTCACTCTCTATCACGACACAGTACCAAGCAGGAAATCCACCCGCATGATTCAATCACCTCTCACCGGGCCCCACCTCCAACGTTGGGGATTACAACTGGATGTGAGATTTGGGCAGGGACACAGACCTAAACCATATCAGTCCTGTTATCATATCTGTGTGCTTGCATATGGGTGCATGTGTACACGTGTGTGTGCATGTATGTGTATGTGTTCACATTCATAGTTCCACATACATGTGTGTACTCAGTATCTGGGTCTCCAGCAATTACTTGTGCTGTCAAAGACTTCAATAATAGCAGGTTCTCATTCATATGCTTAAAAAGTCAATCTCATGGAGGCAGAAAGTAGAGTGATGATTCCCAGAGGCTGAGAAGGGTGGAAGGACAGGGATGAGAGGTTAATAGGTACAAAAATACAGTTACGGAAGGAGTAAGTGCTAGTGATTGATAGCACGGGAGAGTGACTACCGTTAACAATAATTCATTGTATATTTCCAAATCGGTAGAAGAGAAGAACCAGAAAGTTCCCAAAACAAAGACATGATAAATGTTTGAGGTGATGGATATTCTAATTACCCTGATTTGATCATTACACATTATACAATATATCAAATGTCACGTGTAGCCCATAAATATGTATAATTATTACAGAGCAATAAAAAAGACTTTTGATGGCCAGGCGCGGTGGCTCACGCCTGTAATTCCAGCATTTTGAAGGCCGAGTCAGGCAGATCATGAGGTCAGGAGTTCGAGACCAGCCTGACCAACATGGTGAAACCCTGTCTCTACTAAAAATACAAAAATGAGGCGTGGTGGTGCGTGCCTGTAATTCCAGCTACATGGGAGGCTGAGGCAGGAGAATCACTTGAACCCAGGAGGCAGAGGTTGCAGTGAGCTGAGATCATGCCACTGCACTCCAGCCTGGGCAACAGAGCAAGACTCCATCTCAAAAAAAAAAGAAGAGTTTTGATAATGGGTATGCATTAAGTGCTAACAAAAGCAGGGTGATGATAGCCCATTTCTGGGGGTTGTGTTGACCCCATCACATGGAAAATCATTTGTCCACATTCACCAGTTAGGTAAGATATCATGTCATGTTTAAGAGCACAGGGCCTGAGTTCAAATGTCTGCTCTACCCTCTCGTGGTGATTCAGAACATAGAAAGAAATTATTTAGGCAGATAGTGATGGTAAGAGTCCTTGGAGGAATTTCCCTTTTAATAAAAGAAAAAAAGCAGCCCCCAAATCATTTCTTTTCTAACAAAGAGCAGCCTGTAAAATCAAGCTGCACACATAGAAAAGCAAGCTGGAAGCTTGCACAGGTGAATGCCGGCAGCTGTGCCAATAGAAAGGGGCTACCTGGGGGCCAGGCATGTTCAACACGGAGGCTCCATCTTCCCTTTTCTTTGTCACCACATGTACAGTAAAGAAACGGGCAACATGGTGCCGGCCAGGTAGATAACCCATCTGCATAAAAAAAGATTAGGGACAGTACCAAGCGGGAAATCCACCCCCATGATTCAATCACCTCCCACCAGGCTCCACCTCCAACATTGGGGATTACAATTGGATGTGAGATTTGAGCAGGGACACCGACCCAAACCATATCATATGAGAAATTCGCACCCTATGCAGATGGCACACCTAGCACTAACCAGTTTTTCATGCTCTATGCAAATGACACACTGGTCCAACCAATCTCTCGTGCCCTATGTAACTCAGACACCACCTCCTCAAGCTCATCTATAATACCTCCTGCATTTCACCCTGGAAGCAGCAACCCACTTCTCCGGGATCCCTCTCTACCGCAGAGATCTCTTCTCTTTATTTTGCCTATTAAACTTTCACTCTGAACCTCACCCTCTGTGTGTCCATGTCCTAGTTTTCCATAGCCATGAGACAACGAATCTCAGGTATTTACCCCAGACAATGATGCTGCCTCAATGGGACTTTGAGCCAGTTTCTTACTCTCTGTGCCTTAGTTTCCACATCTGCAAACCAGAGGTAGTCATGGACCCACCTCACAGAGTTGTGATGAGGATTAAATGAATTAGACTTAGTTCAGCATCACAGCCCACACAGCAGGCCTCCTCGTCCTAACATGGCTGTGTTCTGCATTGCTTGGATGACTCTGGGAGGCAGATCACTGCCCTTCCTTTCAATGTGCACCCTGAAGAGAGCTGCTTTATCTAGTACCCAACATGCAATCCATGCAGGTTCAGCAGATGAAAATGAATGAATGAGTAAATGCAAAGAAATGCACCTGCTGAGTCCACTGAGAAAGGGAAAACCCAGTCTCTGTGTTAAATCTTCTACAAAGCAGTATACGTACATTTGTCTATCACTCAGCAGGGATAATACTAATTACTCTTCCAACTTTTTGTGTCCTACTTATTACTTTGCACTTTCCCTACATTATTTCAAACAATCATCTAATAATCTTGACAAACCAGGTGTGGTGGTGTGCGCCTATAGTCCCAGCTACTCAGGAGGCTGAGGCGGGAGGATTGCTTGAACCCAGGAGTTTGAGGCTACAGTGAGCTATGATCGAGCCACTGCACTCCAGCCTGGGCAACAGAGCAAGACTCCATCTCTAAAAATAAATAAATATAGATATAGATATAAATGAATATATCAGTGATTATTATCTTTCCTTTACAGACATTAAAAAAAACTATAGAAATTAAGACTTTTCCAGGCACAGTGAAGAAAGGCACTGACCAGTATCTTAGATTCAAGGGCTACCTTGGTAGTAAAGGTGATGTGAACCTAAGTATGAGTGATAAATAGGACATAGGCACAGATGGGGTGTCAAACAGCTGCAAATTCAGTGGGGACCACTGGGGCACATTGCCTTTTCCTTCCAAAGCAGAACTGGGCTGACAGTAAAAGCCAGAACATGGCAGAAAGAAGCTTAGGTGGCATCAGGGTGGGTGTAACACCAAGGCCTTGCCTAGGTGGGAAATTAGGATCTCATCAAGCTGAGAAGTTCAGGAGCAGCCAAGTTAGCAAGGAATTCAAAAATCAGGTTGGCCAAACCCAACCCTCTGTGCAACCCATGAACCACCCTTTCGTGGCAAATAAGCACATAAAGATAGCACTACTATGTCCTGGAGCATGTGCCTGACACCAAGGGTCCAGAGATCCATGAGAAATGACCCCGTCTCCTTTCACAGAGTCCTTGGTCTGGGCCCAATCAGCAGAGTGCAGAGAAGTGCAAGAGGATGAGACTGTGCAGAGGTGGGGTCAGCACAAGGAGCTACGGGATGTTAGAGAAAAGTGCCCACCCAGCCAGGGAACAGAGGAACAGCAGTTCCATTGTTTAACAAGCCATCTCATTGAATTGTTTGTGTGCATTCCTTGTTTCTCCATGACTTCTCACTATGGCTTAAATGTGTTCCCTCCAATATTCATGTGTTGAAACTTAATCTCCATTGTAGTGGTACTAACAGGTGCTCAAGTGCCCACCTTCCCCAGGAAGCCCCTCTTATTGGGCCAGCTCTCAATGATCTCTCAAAATCATTGAGGAAGTGATTAATCACTGGGGAAGTGATTAAGTCGTGAGAGCTCTGCCCTCATGAATGGATTATTATAAAAGGGCTCAAGGTTAAAGGGAGCATTCTCTCACCCTTCTGCCATGTGGGAACACAGAGTTTCTCCCCTCCTGGGGATGCATTCACCAGGTGCCCTCTTGGAAATGGAAACCAATTCCTCATCAGACACTAAACCTGCCAGCACCTTGGTCTTGGACTTCCCAGCCTCCAGAACCATGAGAAATAAATTTCCATTCTTTGTAAATTACCCAGTCTGTGATATTTTATCATAGCAGCACAAATGAACTAAGACACTTCTGTTCTGTCCGTAAGGCCTGATGCAAGGCAGAAACAAAATAAGGGCTCAGGGCTTGTTGTTAAATGAAGAGAAGAACCCAACAAGAAAACAGATTCTGATTCAACTAATTTTAAGCTCTTACAAATTATTTCATCTAACCTCCTCTCCCCAGCAACCCCATAGGTAATATAATTGTCTCCATTAACAGATGAATCAGCTGAAGCTCAGAGAGGCTACATGATATGCCCACGTTCACACAAACAGTACATGGAAGAGCCTATGAGAAAACTAAAAACAAAACCAACTTAGTTCTCCCATGCACCTTCCACCAGGCCAGGCAGCTTGTTTTTCTTTCTTTTTTCTTTTTTTTTTTTTTTGAGACGGAGTCTCGCTCTGTCGCCCAGGCTAGAGTGCAGTGGCTGCAATCTCAGCTCACTGCAAGCTCCGCCTCCCAGATTCACGCCATTCTCCCACCTCAGCCTCCTGAGTAGCTGGGAGTACAGGCGCCCATTACCACCCCCGGCTAATTTTTTGTATTTTTAGTAGAGACGGGGTTTCGCTGTGTTAGCCAGGATGGTCTTGATCTCCTGACCTCATGATCCACCCATCTTGGCCTTCCAAAGTGCTGGGATTACAGGCGTGAGCCACTGCACCCAGCCCCAGGCAGCTTGTTAAATACATGCATATTGCACACTTCGTTTTGCCCTCTACTCATGCCATCTAATGGGTATTTTGTAGGAGGAAACTAAAGGAAATGTATCCCCTCTGTCTTTTGGCTGGGGAATAGAATGTTCTTGTGATTGAGCAGGACTGGACAGTTTATGGGGTGGGGAGAAAGGCTGGCCTGGGCAGCTAATGGAAGCCCGACCATGAACTAGCATCCCCATGACAGCAAAGACATGTCTACTCTCAACACGACACTCATATGGCCCAAAGCCCTGGGGCAGCCATTCCCTTCTGGCCATCCCCAGTGCAAGACTCTTTGAAAATGTCCCTTTCCTCATCTTGTCAAAATCCACCTCCTGCATAACTGGGAAGCTGTCAGTGTGATCTATAACCCCCAGGCAGGCCTGGAATATGAGCTAAATTGCCTGAGTCACTAGCAATGATAGAGTCATTCTGCAGGAAATTGGAAATCAATTCTTGTCATCACTGTACAGAACTCCTTTATCAAGAGTTCCAGCTCGCCGTATAATGCAACCAAGAACTTGAAGGCCAATACAAACAACAAGTACTGTGTGTGTGTGTGTGTGTGTGTGAAAGAGAGAGAGAGAGAGAGACAGAGAGAGACAGAGAGAGAGAGAATTTATCCAAAAACATATCAACATCCAAAGACCAAGTCAAGTACCCTCCAGCTGATAGAAGACCTCAGTATCCAGAGGATGGAGATGTTGTATTCAAGGGAAGGTTGAGGACCATGTAAGCCATGCACTCACCGTACAGTCAACCTGACCATGACCTCTGCCTATGCTGAGTTATTGCAAAACAAAGGACAGTAATAATAACCCTCCACCTTTGCACAACACTCTGACATTACCAAGGAATTTTCTGGTGTGTTTCCGCAATTCTTAGCTTGAAGGGTTTTGGTTTGCTTTTGGTTTGTGATGCACTTTGCTTGCATTGTGTGAGTCTTTGTTTTGTAGTTTGAGAGGCAACAAGATTCTAAGAGATATCTAAAAGAGCTGAGTTCAGGTTATCGCTCTTATTTACACACATTTATACACACACACACATGCACACACAATCTTAGAAAAAGTGCCAAATTTTCCTGAACCTCATTTTTAAAAATATTTTCCATAAAATACAAAAAGTAGCACACACCAGTTGGGGCGCAGTGGCTCACGCCTATAATCCCACCACTTTGGGAGGCGGAGACAGGCAGATCACTTGAGGTCAGGAGTTTGAGACCAGCCTGGCCAACATGGTGAAACCCCATCTCTTCTTTAAAAAATACAAAAATTATCCAGGCGTGGTGGCAGGTGCCTATAATCCCAGTGACTCAGGAGGCTGAGGCTTGAGAATCACTTGAACCCAGGAGGTGGAGGTTGCAGTGAGCTGAGATCGTGCCACTGCACTCCAGCCTGGGTGACAGAGCAAGACCTTGTCTCAAAAAAAAAAAAAAAGACAGTACACACCACAGAGTTATGATGAGTAAGGAAAACAAGCTTGTACAAGGAGAACTGTCTTGTCAATTTGCAATGATATACAATGATTAGTTGCTGATATTCATATCGCCACTGACTGATTAGGCAAATGGGTAAACTGAGCCCCAAAGAACTGAAATGAGCTGTCTAAAACTAGTTCATTTGGAAAATATGAGAAAGAATTTAACATTTATGTTAGGTTTATAAGAAAGAACTTAACATTTATGTTAGGTTTATAAAAGTTACTTCTCTCTGATGCATTTTGGATAAGGGCCTAAGAAAACATTCTCCTCCTTCTGCTAAGGAAGACGTTTGAAAACCTTGGAGAAGAGCTCACAAAATAGGAATCAGCAATCTTAGTCCTATTCTCTATCCTTCTTAGTGATTCTAATAAGCTCTCTCATGAGAAGAGTAATTCTAGAGATTTATTGATTGATTGATTGATTGATTTAGATACAGGGTCTTGCTCTTCACCCAGGCTGGAGTGAAATGATGCCTTCATAGCTCACTGCAGCCTCGATCTCCCAGTCTCAAGTGATCCTCCTGCTTCAGCCTTCTGAGTAGCTGGGGCCACAGGTGTGCACCACCACATCAGGCTAATTTTTTTTTTTTTTTTAAGCAGAGATGGAATCTCGCTATATTGCCCACACTGGTCTCAAACTCCTGAGCTCATGTGATCCTCCCACCTCGGCCTTCCAAAGTGCTGGAATTATAGGCATGAGCCACACTGCACCTGGCCAAGAATTCTGAATATTACAGGCTCATACTGTCAAACTCCCCTCCATGATCACTAACAGGAGTCTACACATGGGAACGAAGGCATCTAACACCTGCTGTCACACACGTACTTATCAATATCTCACCCTCCCATGGCTTGGCTCAAGTGCCCGTCTCTCCCAGGAAGCCTCTCTTATTGTGCCAACCCTCAATGATCTCTTGAAATCATTACTTTGTCCCAGTTATTTGGTAACTATTTCCTGCTTTTCTCCATATTTCTTTGCATATGTAAATCTTGCCTCCCAATCTGACCATGAGTCCCTTCAGGGACGGGACCCCGCCTATCTGCTTGAGTGTCCAGGCTATGCTATGGATTAGGGTTGCCAAGAGATGTCCAGGAAATCTCTGATGAGGATGAGGATAATGAATTATTTCCATTTCTCTCTGGGCATAAATAGCTGTAGGTCTCATGGAGGGGCCAGGGCTAAAAGTCACAGAGGTAGCAGATTACCAGCACCCCTCATGATCACAGTCCTTTAAATAGGTATTCACCCCAAAAGGTTTGGCCACATGGGGTTCTGCATTATGCTGAGGTCTCACAACACAGCTGGAAGAAAAGGAGAAAAGTCAAATCAGTTGTAGAATGACTGGCTCTGGGAGAGTTAACCTGGGTTCTGTAGACAGGGCCCAGGACCACAGCTAACTAAAGCATAGTTCAGGAGTACATGGAGGTCCAAGGAAGCCCATGCAGGGGGCAGAACACTGATGAGTAGCAGACGACACTCGGTGTTGACAGGAAGCAACTTCACAGTCCCAGGCACCAGGACACAGACCGGGCACGTGAGGGAAGCCCAAGGGAGAGGACTGGTGTAATCGAGGCTGACTCCACTTTTAATGTTTGACTGATGATAGCTTTCAAGTCTCACTACGTCTCCTTCCCCTTCTGCCCACATCACAGCAAGACGATGAGAAAGCCTGGGCTCTCCCTGCATTGGCATAGGTGGGAAGTTTAAGTCATACAAGCCTCCACTCCCACATGCATGGGAACTCTCACTGTGGGCCCTGACCTCTAGGCCATCTGCTATGAACCGAATTCTGCCCTCCAAAATCCATATGTTGAAGGCGTAACTTCCAATGGGATGGTATTTGGAGATGGGGGTGTTAGGGAGATGATTACATTTAGATGAGGTCATAAGGATGGGGTCCCCATGATGAGATTAATGACTTTATAAGAAGACACCACAGAGCTTGCTTGCTCCCTCTCTCTCTCTCTCTGTCTTATGAGGACACAGCAGGAAGGTGGCTGCCCACAAGCCAAGAAGAGAGCCCTCACCACAATCTGGCCATGCTAACACCCTGATCTTGGACTTCCCGGGCTCCAGAACTATGTAAATTTTTATTGTTTAAGCCATTCAGTCTATGATATCCTATTATGGCTGCCTGAACTGACTATGACACTACCATAACACCCCAAGACAGTCTTCTCTCCCTGCTCTCTCATGCCATTGCCAGACCAGCTTGAGAGCACACCCTGTTCCCTCCAGAAAGCCTTATTACCTGAGTAATAAATCCTCTCATACTCTCTTAGTGTGTGTGTGGCATCATCAGCCTTGATAATATATAAGCCAAATTTGGGGGCAGGGAGTAGCCATCTCACCTTTGCAAGGTGACCACAGCAACTAGCAAGCCCCAAAGAGGACTTCTGACTGCCCCAGTCAAAGAAGTCAGTGATCCTAGCTGGACTGACATGGATAAGAGGTCAAGAAACACTAAACTTGAGAAGATCCATGCAACCTTAAGCTCCCACGAGACCAATGGTGGGACACTCGGGTGCTCTGGGGCTAATTTGGGTAACTGCAGGGCTGAGCCTACAAGTAGAGGCAGGCAGATTACCACCTGGGAGGGGCTGAGGAAGCAGGGGTTTTATTTAGTACAATATGGTTATGTAGAAGGATCCTCTCTCTAGGGAAAATTATGGCACAGCCCTAGCCATGCCCACCAGTAACGTTTGGAGCAAAGCATTTAAGTCAAAAGCTGAGAAAAGGCCATCACAGTGGCTCACGCATGTAATCCCATCAATTTGGGAGGCTGAGGCAGGTGGATCACTTGAGGTCAGGAGTTTGAGACCAGCCTGGCCAACATGGTGAAACCCCAACTCTACTAAAAATTAACCGGGCATGGTGGCAGGTGCCTGTAATCCCAGCTACTCAGGAGGCTGAGGCAGGAGAATCACTTGAACCTGGGAGGTGGAGATTTTAGTGAGCCGAGATTGCGTCACTGCACTCCAGCCTGGGTGTCAGAGTGAGACTCTGACACACACACAAAAAAAAAAAAAACTAAGGAAAAACTGTAGATTGCCTTCCCCAACTATTCCAAGCCCTGTGTTTCTCCCCTTCTTCTATTTAGGAAAACTAAAATATGCAATCTCCAGTCTCCTTTTCAGTTAGGAATGACAGAGTTTTGGACAAGGAGATATAAACAGAAATTTAGTGGAGAAACCAACCCTTTCAGATTGAAAAGGCAAAGCCCAGCAAGGAGAAATTCCTTTGTCTCTTCCTCCTTCTTCCTGCCTGGAATGCAAGTGTAAAGCAGTGCGGTGCAGCAGCTACTTTGTGACCCTGAGGATGGAAGACACATGCTAAGGAAGATGGAGCAGAATTAGAGAAGGACCTGAACCAGCCATGGATTGCTCACTCATGAGTTTCTGGTTATGTGGGGAAAACAAACCCTTGCTTGGTTATTGTAGCTATTGTAGTGGATTTTCTCTTACTCACAGACAAACATCTTCTAAACTGGCACATCAGCAATGCAAGAAGATAATCCTATGGATGGCTGGTGGATAATCCCCACCTCTGACTTCTTGCAAACTGAGTGGACTTGGGCAAGTTACTTATCTTTCTAACCTTAGTTTCTTTATCTGAAAAACAAATATGACAATAATATCCCTTGCAAAGGTGGACATCGGACTTAAATGCAAAGCTCTCAGCCCAGGGGCCTGGCACAGAAGAAGCCCTCAATAAATGTAGGATATTTCTATTAAACTGGGTGTTTCAACAAAGTCTACGCTCCATTTTCCTTAAAAGAACAATTCTGGATAAACTAATTATATCTTTTCCTTTTCTTTTACTTTCAACCATTTACAGGCTTTTGTGCTACCATGATATTCTTGTTTCAGGATCAGTAGATCACACAAATGAATCCTAAAGACTCACTTAGACAGACACTGAAATTGTCAACTATTACCCCATCCTTAAAATTGAGAACAGTCCCTTTTTAAGTTTTATTTTAGGTTCAGGGAGTATATGTGCAGGTTTGTCATATGGGTAAATTGCATGTTATGGAAGTTTGGTACAGAGATTATTTTGTCACCCAGATAATACGCATAGCACTCAATGGATAGTCTTTTCATCCTCACCCTTCTCCCACCCTCCACCCTCAAGTAGGCCCCGTGTCTGTTGTTCTTTTCTTTGTGTCTATGTGTACTCGATGTTTAGTTCCCACTTACACAAGAGAACATGCGGTATTTGGTTTTTTGTTCTTGCATTAGTTCACTTAGGATAGTGGCCTCCACCTCCATCCATATTCCTGCAAAGGACAAGCTCTCCTTAGTTTTTATGGCTGCATAGTATTCTATGATTTATATGGACCACATTTTCTTTATCCATTCTATCATTAATGGGCATTTACACTGATTCCGTGTCTTTGCTTCTGCGAATAGTGCTGTGATGAACATCCACGCACATGTGTCTTTACAGTAGAATGACTTAGATGCCTTTGGGTATATACCCAGTAATGGGATTTCTGAATTGAATAGTAGTTCTATTTTAAATTATTTAATAAATCACCAAACTGTTTTATACCATGGCTGAACTAATTTACATTCCTACCAGCAGTGTATACACGTTCCCTTCTCTCTACAGCCTCGCCAACATGTTTTTTGTTTTTTGTTTTTTGAGATGGAGTCTCGTTCTGTTGCCCAGGCTGGAGTGCAGTGGCGCAATCTTGGCTCACCGCAACCTCTGCCTCCCAGGTTCAAGCAATTCTCCTGCCTCAGCCTCCTGAGTAGCTGGGATTACAGGCACCCACCACCACACCCAGCTAATTTTTTGTATTTTTAGTAGAGACGGGGTTTCGCCATGTTGGGCAGGCTGGTCTCGAACTCCTGACTTCAGGTGATCCACCCGCCTCGGCCTCCCAAAGTGCTGGGATTACAGGTGTCAGCCACTGCACTGATCCAACATGTTATTTTTCCAGTTTTGTTTTGCTTTTTGTTTTTTGTTTTTTTGGTTTTTTTTTTTTTGAGACAGGGTCTCACTTTGTTGCCCAGACTGGAGTACAGTGACAGTCACAGCTCACTGCAGCTTTGACCTCCCAGTTTCAAACAATCCTCCCACCTCAGCCTCCCAAGTAGCTGGGATCACAAGCATGTGCCACCACACCTGGCTAATTTTTATATTTTTGGTAGAGACAAGGTTTCACCATGTTGCCCAGGCTGGTCTCAAACTCCTGGGCTCAAACTATTCTCTTGCCTTGGCCTCCCAAAGTACTGGAATTACAGGTGTGACCCAAGGCACCTGGACTTGACTTTTCAATAACAGTCATTCTGACTGTTGTGAGATGGTATCTCATTGTGGTTTTGGTTTGCATTTATCTACTGGTTAGTGATGTTCAGCATTTTTGCTATGTTTGTTGGCCGCATGTATATCTTCTTTTGAAAAGTGTCTGTTCATGTCCTTTGCCCACTTTTTAATGGGGTTGTTCGTTTTTTGAAAAGCAGTCTTTAAAAGGGTATTGAGCGGGTCACAAGATGAGTGTCAGGATCAAGCCCTTGCATTCTTAGGGACAGTGGATGGGGCTGGTTTTCCATTAAGGAAGCAGAGAGGGCAATTTAGGGAGCAAAATATGAGAGATGTCAGGAAATCCTTCCTGCTGCCCTCTCTCAATAAAATCTTTCTAACGGGTAATTGAAGCTTTCTTTCCGCAATTAACATCCGGCTTTAAATGCAAATCCACTGGGGACATGAGATGAATGAACCCAAATTCTCTTTAAAGTATAGATGACTAGCACTGAAGTCTTTCTGGAAATCAGTTTCAATGCAGTGGAGGGAAGTAGAAAATGTGACTGCAGGGAGAGGCAGCCAGGAGCCCAGTAACACACTTTTCAATGTTCACAAATTTTGCCAGAAATTGGTCCTCAGTTTTAATCCAATAAAAAATCGTGAGAAACAAGTTCTGTCCTTGTAGCATTTTCTGGGCCGGAGACTCAACAGTTCTCCCCACGCAGAGATCACATCCAATCGGGAGCCAACAATAGCTGTAGGCACTATTCACAATAGCAAAGACATGGAACCAACTCAAATGTCCATCAGTGATAGACTGGATAAAGAAAATGTGATACATATATACCATGGAATACTATGCAGCCATAAAAAAGGAATGAGATCATGTCCTTCACAGGGACATAGACGAAGCTGGAAGCCATTATCCTCAGCAAACTAACACAGGAACAGAAAACCAAGCACTGTATGTTCTCACTCATAAGTGGGAGCTGAATGATGAGAACACACGGACACAGGGAGGTGAACATCACACACCAGGGTCTGTCGGTGAGAGACAAGGGGAAGGAGAGCATCAGGACTAATAGCTAATGCATGCAGGGCTTAAAACCTACATAATGGGTTGCTAGGTACTGCAAACCACCATGGCACACGTACACCTATGTAATATACCTGCACGTTCTGCACATGGATCCCAGAACTTAAAATAAAATAAAA
Source organism: Symphalangus syndactylus (assembly GCF_028878055.3). NCBI lineage: Eukaryota > Metazoa > Chordata > Mammalia > Primates > Hylobatidae > Symphalangus > Symphalangus syndactylus. The sequence continues at coordinate 64,503,055 of NC_072431.2, read as the reverse complement.
TTTTTTAAAAGCTGTAGAACACATGCTAGGCAAGTGCCCAGTCACCTCCAAGGCACAGGGGAGCAGGGAGCCTTCCACCTTCCACCTTGGGATCATCACACGAAGGCTTGCTACGGTCTGCAGACCCCACATCCTAGGAGTCTCACAGCCGGCTGTGTGATGATGTTCACTAGGGCTGGCAGGATCCATCCGGATGGTGGGGCTGGAGCAGAGAGTGCACACTGAGCACTCACGGACTTGCTGAGAAACCTCCACGCATGGCTGCCAGGCCCTGGCCCAGCAGACAAGCCTCCCGTCTCCCTTGAGAGGAAGTCAATTCCTGGTGAAAACAGAAATCCTCCCTCTTTATTTATTTACTTTTTAGAGACAGGGTCTTGCTCTGTCTTCCAGGCTGGAGTGCAGTGACACCATCATAGCTCACTGCAACCTCAGTCTCCTCACTTCAAGCTATCTTCTGCCTCAAACTCCCAAAGTGTTGGGATTACAGGCAAGCACCACCATGCCTAGCTAATTTTTCTAAGAGATGGGGTCTTGCTATGTTGCCCAGGCAGGTCTCAAACTCCTGGCCTTGAGTGATCCTCCTGCCTCAGACTCCCAAAGTGCTGAGATTAGAGGCATGAGCCACTGTGCCCAGCTCATCCTCTCTTTAAAGCAAGAATGTGAATACACACAAACACACATATACACTCACACATACACTGACTCCCATATTCCAACATAATGTCCTTTGATCTTCTCAACGGCCCTGTGAACAGTCTGGGCAAATATTATCCCAATTAATGGGTGATAAAAGTGAGGCTCGGCAAGCTCAACTAACTCAGCCAACTCAATCCAACGAGTAACTGCAGGCCCAGGCTCCTGGGATATCACCACTCTCCGCCTTTCTGCGTAATTGCCCTAAATAACTCCCTTATGCTCAGTGCAGAGGATCGTGAAGCCAACTTGCCCCTCAACGGCAGCAGAGAGGTTTTAAATTTTTATGTTTTTAAATGAGGAGATGTTTTCAATTGTTCCCACCTCTGTAAGCCTTCTCCTCTGGATGAAAAGGAATCTGGCTGGCAGGGCTGCCCTGCAGATGGCCACAGCCAAATGCCTAACAGCTTCAGTGCTGCATTTGATTGCGAGCGATGAAGAAAAACAAAGAAATCCTTAAACTGTGAAGGGGCCCGCCTGGCTTCAGGACATTCTCTGGTGCCTATATTCAAGATGTGTGCAATGCCGCCTTTCCATAAGTTTTAGTGCATTCTTCTCTAGGATCTTTGAAGTTTCTCTGATGGAGAAAACATTTTCTTTAGTTATTGGCTTTTGTAAAAAGCAAAATATACGAGCCTTACGATCTTCAGTCTCACAGCTCATAAATACTTGTGCAGAAGCACAGCCAGGCCCGCAAGGACTTTTCCCCGTTTTCCAGGCAAAATCAAAGAAATGTGTGGCCCAACTACCACAGTCCCCTTAGGCAGAGGGAGAAGGGAACATGCTGTCTTTGGGGTCTCCAGGTCCCTCCCAGAGACCAACAAGAAGGAGGCTAAGGACAAAGCCACTTTTCCATGTCAGTAAACTCAGGACTCATCAGAGAATCAACACAGCACACAAAATTTCTTTTTTTTTTTTTTTTTTTTTGAGACGGAGTTTCACTCTGTCACCCAGGCTGGAGTGCAGTGGCACGATCTCTGCTCACTGCAACCTCCACCTCCCGGGTTCAAGCGATTCTCCTGCCTCAGCCTCCCGAGTAGCCGAGATTACAGGCGCCCGCCACTACGCCTGGCTAATTTTTGTATTTTTAGTAGAGACAGGGTTTCACCATGTTGGCCAGGCCTGTCTGGAACTCCTGATCTCAAATGATCCACCGCCTCAGCCTCCCAAAGTGCTGGGATTACAGGCATGAGCCATTGCGCCCGGCCCAGAATTTCCTCTTAACACACCTCTCTGCCCTTTCCTTTCGCTGAAACATTGCCTTGCACCCAATGGCAAATGACAGTCTTTCTCAAATGTCATTTCTGACCCAGCACTTTCTTTTCAGGAACCTTCCCAGGCTCCCAGCAACCCAGCCCGTTGTATCAAATCAAAACTCCCCAGTCCCAAACCCAAGTGCCTACCTCTCACCTCCCTTCTCAACCTACCCACTGTGGCAGTTCTGTGGGGGTCCCCTCTCACCTGACCTCCATGCCTTTGCCTAAATGCTTCCTCCTTCTGTCATACTCAGTGAATGACTCATGTCCCCAAGCCTTCCTTGTCCTGGGTCCCTCAAGGTCTTCCTCCATCATGGTGTTTGTGAAAATGACATCTTTGCCTTGGGAATCAGGAAGACCTGAGTTCAAATCCCATCTCTGCCACTTAGCGGTTGTTCGAACTTTTTGGATAATGTGACAATGAGAACTAAAGTCAACAGGATGACACACATGCAGCTTCGTGTCTGGCACGGAGGAGACATTTTGCCTCATCTGGGTAGTGACACTTATGAAAAAAAAACTTTTGACAAATTACATTAAACACAGTTTTTTGGTTTTTGGTTTTCTTGAGATGGAGTCTCGCTCTGTCACCCAGGCTGGAGTGCAGTGGCGCAATCTCAGTTCACTGCAGCTTCTGCCTCCCAGGTTCAAGCGATTCTCCTGCCCCAGCCTCCTGAGTAGCTGGGATTACAGGTCCATGCCACCATGCCCGGCTAATTTTTTTTTTTTTTTTGTATTTTTAGTAGAGACGGAGTTTCACCATGTTGATCAGGCTGGTCTCGAAAAGACGGGGTTTCACCATGTTGATCAGGCTGGTCTTGAACTCCTAACCTCATGATCCGCCCTCCTCGGCCTCCCAAAGTGCTGGGATTACAGGCCTGAGCCACCACAGCTGGCCTAAATAGAGTTTAATCAAGCAAAGAATGATTGCAAATCCAGCAGCTCCCCTGATCAGCCACATGGCAGGAAAAGATTTACGGACAGAAAAAGGAAAGTAAGGTCTGGAAAACAGAAGTGAAGTGCAGAAACAGCTGATTGGTTACAGCTCGGGGTTTGCCCTACTGGAACCTGGTTTGAACAGGTGGCTGCCTCTGATTGGCCAAAACTCAGTGATTGACAAAGAGTAAGTGTCTATTTACACATCCAAGTAGGTTAGTTCACTGTGGATGGAGAAACCTTTAGGTCAGGGGTGTCCAATCTTTTGGCTTCCCTCCGCCACACTGGAAGAAGAAGGATTGTCTTGGGCCACACATAAAATACATTAACACTAACAATAGGTAATGAGCTAAAAAAATTAAAAATTGCAAAGAAAAACCTCATAATATTTTAAGAAAGTTTATGAATCTGTGTTGGGCCACATTCAAAGCCATCCTGGGCACAGGGTGGGCAAGTTTGCTTTATGCAGAACTTAAAATATGTCAGGAAGAGCCAGAAGCAGTGGTTCACACCTATAGCCCTAACACATTGGGAGGCCGAGGCAAGCGGATCACTTGAACTAAAGAGTTTGAGACCAGCCTGGCCAACATGGCGAGACCCTGTCTCTATTAAAAATACAAAAATGAGCTGGGCGTGGTGGCAGGCACCCATAATCCCAGCTACTCTGGAGGCTGAGTTAGGAAAAGTGCTTGAACCCGGGAGGCAGAGGTTGCAGTGAGCCAAGATCACGCCACTGCACTCCAGCCTGGGCAACAGTGCAAGACTCCATCTTAAAAAAAAAAAAAAAAAAAAAAAAGTTGTCAGAGGGCTAAACTTAAAATACCCAAGCACTTTCAACTATGCAGCTGGAGAGAGTCAAAGAATTAGAGTTTTAGGTGCATTGACGGAAAGCCTCTTCCTTTCAATAAGACACTTAAATGCATGTAATGTATGTATTGTTAAGATTCCCAAGAGAGCCCTTTTCCCCAGGATCCTGTCCTAACTTACCTGACATTTCCCAATATCCCTTTCTTTCTTCCTATTGAGATCACTGAATTGGGGGCTTGGTGTGCTTTCTTGCCAATTCTTTCCTGGTCGAGTCTTCACTTCTTTTGCATTCCCCATGGGCTGCTAATCCTCATCCTAAAACAGGGCAGTTTACATCAGGGCACACAGGACCAAGGTCATGCTGATCAGGGGAGAGGAAGAAGAAAGGAAGAGTGTGAGCAGGTATTAGGGCAGGCCCAGGGTTCCGGAACCTCATCACAGAGGTTGGTCTCGGTGGCGGAGCAGCCCGAGAGCTAAGATCCAAAAAATCATCAGGAAGTCTGGCTTGTCCCCAGTGGGTCCATGCCATCTGGCAGGCTGGCAGGGCCCAGGGATAATCCCTGCTTGGAAAAACAAGCAAATGCAGGAACAAACGAATAGATTGCCAATTCTGGATCTTCCAGGGCAGAGTAGCCACTTCCTGCTTCTGAACAACACAGGGATACATTCAAGGAACCAGATGTTACCCAGGTGCTTTAAAAAGTGAAGGACTGGGCCAGGCATGGTGGCTCATGCCTGTAATCCCAGCACTTTGGGAGGCTGAGGCAGATGGATCATCTGAGATCAAGAGTCTGAGACCAGCCTGACCCAATATGGTGAAACTCTGTCTCTACTAAAAATACAAAAATTAGCTAGGTGTGGTGGCGTGCGCCTGTAATCCCAGCTACTCGAGAGGCGCTTGAACCCATGAGGCAAGTGGAGGTTAAAGTGAGCTGAGATTGTGCCACTCCACTCCAGCCTAGGCGACACAGTGAGACTCTGTCTCAAAAAAAAAAAAAAGAAAGAAAGAAAGAAGAAAAGAAAAGAAAAGAAAAGAAAAGAAAAAAGAAAAAGAAAAAAAGAACTGGTTTGTTAAATGACCATCTCCCTGATAATGTATGGCTGGAAGTGGTCTCACTTGCTGGACAGACTCAGGGGATAATGGAGTTGGGAGAGTGGCAGAGTAAGGGTGACAGCCACAAGCGGCCAATAATCATGTGAAAAAAAATCTCAACATCACTGATCATTAGAGAAATGCAGATCAAAACCACAATGAGATACCATCTCACACCAGTCAAAACTGGCTATTACTAAAAAGTCAAAAAATAACAGATGCTGGTGAGGTTGTAGAGAAAAAGGAATGCTTATACACTGTTGGTGGGAGTGTAAATTAGTTCAACCATTGTGGACAGTGTGGTGATTCCTCAAAGACCTAAAGACAGAAACACTATTGGACCCAGCAATCTCATTACTAGGTATATACCCAAAGGAATATAAATCATTCTACCATGAAGACACGTGCACACGTACATTCATTGCGGCACTATTCACAATAGCAAAGACATGGAATCAACCCATCAATGATAGACTAAAGAAAATGTGGTACATATACAACATGGAATACGATGCAACCATAAAACAGAATGAGATCATGTCCTTTGCAGGAACATGGATGGAGCTGGAGGCCATTATCCTTAGCAAACTAACACAAGAACGGAAAACCAAATACTGCATGTTCTCACTTATAAGTGGGAACTAAATGATGAGAACACATGGACATATGGAGGGGAACAACATACACTGAGGCCTACTGGAGGGTGGAGGGTGGGAGGAGGGAGAGGATCAGGAAAAATAACTAACATATACTAGGCTTAATACCTGGGTGACAAAATAATCTGTACAAGAAACCCCCATAACACAAGTTTACCTGTGTAACAAATCTGCGCTTGTAACCCTAAACTTAAAATAAAAGTTAAAAAAAAAAAAAAAAAAGAGTAACAGCTATGAAGAGCACCTAGAGGAGAAGCCGGGAAGCTAGGAGATTAAGATTCTCCTCACTCTACCAGGAGCCCACAGTCCATGTGACCAGCTCCATGGGGTGCAGCAAGCTCAGACCCCGTGGGATCAGGCTGGTGTTGGCATTCAAAGGATGCACAGTATAGTTAGGGGGCTTGTCTTACTCAGCCCAGGTTGCCCTAACAAAATACCACAGGCTGCCTAATTTGTAAATTTCCAGATTGGGTGGCTGAAACAACAGACATTCATTTCTCATAGCTCTGGAGGCTGGGAAGTTCAAATTCGGTGGTCAATAGTGGGTTCAGGTGAAGGCTCTCTTCCTGGCTTTGTAGATGGCCACTTTCTCACTGTGTCCTCACATGGCAGAGAGAGAAGGCTCTGGGTCTCTTCCTATTCTTATAAGGACACTAATTCCATCATGGGAGCCCTACCCTCATGACCTCATCTGAACCTAAGGTCTCCCAAAAAGTCTATGTGCAAATACTGTGACATTGGGAGTTAGGGCTTCAACATAGGGTTTTGGAGGAACACAAACCTGCAGTCCATAACAAAGGTTAAATAGGGAGCTGATGTTCAAAAATCATTCAGAATTAGCACTATCCGTAGGACAATCTAGTTTTAGACTACTCCATTGGCAGGGAAGGTGTATGCAATGTACTGTGTAGACTAGTTTAGCAGATGGTGGTAGCTGCAGGGTTTTTTTTAATTATGCATTCTTCTGATAATAGACTATATCCTGCTTTCAAAGATGCACCCGTGAAGCCAGGCACAGTGGCTCACAACTGTAATCCCAGCACTTTCAGAGGGTGAGGCGGGTGGATCACTTGAGGTCAGGAGTTCAAGACCAGCCTGGCCAACATGGTGAAACCCCATCTCTACTAAAAATAAAATTAAAAAATTAGCTGGGCATAGTGGCAGTCACCTGTAATCCCAGCTACTCAGGAGGCTGAGGCAGGTGAATCGCTGGAACCCAGGAGGTGGAGATCGCAGTGAGCAGAGACCACACCATTGCACTCCAGCCTGGGTGACAGAAAGAAACACTATTTCAAAAAAAAAAAAGAAGCACCCAAATGGGACAGATCCCATCTGCATATTTAGGGACAGTTATGAGATTTGGATCTACATAATTAGACTACCCCATCCCCTTGCTGCAATAATTGGTCGGTGGAGGGTCACATGAACCAAGCTGAACCAATGAGAGCCATTCCTGGGATTTTGGCTAGAGTTGTTGGTGGGGGTGGTGGGGTGTATTAGTCCATTCCCATATTGCTGTAAATACCTGAGACTGGGTGATTTATAAAGAAAAGAGGCTTAATTGGTTCACAGTTCAGGAGGCTGTACAGGAAACATGATTCTGGCATCTGCTCAGTTTCCAGAAGGTCTCAGTAAACTTACAATCATGGCAGAAGTCAAAAAGGAAGCCATGATGTCACATGGCTGGAACAGCCAGGTTGGGAGGAGAAGGTGCTACATACTTTTAAACATCCAGATCTCATGAAAACTCACTCACTCCCTATCACAAGAACAGCACCGAGGATGGTGTCAACCCATTCATGAGAAACCCACCCCTCTGATCCAGTCACCTCCCACCAGGCCTCACCTCCAGCACTGGGGATTACATCTCAACATGAGATTAGGGTGGGGACACAGATCCAAACCATATCGGGGGGGGGTGCACTCTTTCACTGGGATTACCCAGCTTCAAGGACAATGTAGGTCAATAGCTGTTGAAGGTCATTCTTGCCAATGCATGGGGAGAAAGTCTGTCTGAGAATGAAAACCACCCAGAGAAAAAGAACCAGGAAATGAAAAAGTCCTGATGATTAGTCGATGAAACCCTAGATTGAACCATACTTGAAAACCATATTCCTCTCCCTTGAGCTTCCCTAGGGCATGAGCCAGTCACTATCTCTTCTTCTTTCAATTCAGGTCTCCATGACTTATAGCCAAAATCATTCTGATGCACACCACATGTGACTCAATGCCTCAGGAATGGGCTGAGGTCCAATCTTCTGGTGTCTTGCCTTCATTCCTGGGTGCTAGGCAGGACTGGGACAGACAGGGGCCATGTCTGGAGAGCAGCAATGTACAGAAGCCCCAGCCCCACAAAGGCAAGATGAAAAGCTCATGGCACCTCCCAGGGTACACCCTCTTGGCACAATTTTAAAAACACCCAGAATTTGGCACAAGGCAGACTGTATTCAAGTCTTCATTCTTCCATTTACCAGCTATATGACCTGAGCTGGCTATTTCATCACTCTGGGCCTTCATTTCTCCATCTTTTAAAAAAAATGATAACAGCATCTACCTCGTAGGCTTTTTGTGAAGTTTTAATGTGTTCGGGAATATGAAGGACTTGATCCCATGTCTGGCACACGGCAGGTGTTTGATAAATGGCAGCAATTTCATGTCGCCGTGGTATACCTGTCCTTGCATGTTGAGCATGGGGAACAGGGGCAGCATAGATTATTGAAATGTTACATAAGACCCTCAAAAGAACATTTCCATCAAATGTTTCCATCTTTCCCCAGGTTTCTGTTTTTTTTTCTTTTTTAATCAAAGCTGCTAACTGTCAATCAAATCACCCAGAGATAGGAAAGGAGGAGAAAAATCACAGGGTCGGAGCCTCTGGGTGGTGAGGACTGGACCCAAGGTGGCATCCACAGCTACCAGCTTCTCTTTTTTGTGGTGGAGAACTGGGCATCGGAGACTCTGCCTCATCCCTGAAGTGAGTCCTTCCTTACTCTGCATGTGACACCTGCAAAGTCTGAGTGTCACCTCCGGCCCTCCTATGCTACCCTGTCCCAGCCCGTCCTGTGCAGAAGTTTCTTTTGGGTAGTGCCGGTCTGTACAAGCCTTGCTTCTCCAAGCAGAGTCTGTATCTCATCTCCGGTCCAGTGCAGAGGCAGCGTGGAATAGCAGCGCCCACCCTTGGTGAGGAATCCGGAAATTCAAGTTCTATGCTGGGGGCAGGTGGCACATTTCACCACCACCTTTCACACCAACTACTCTTGGCTGGACCTCAGTTTCCCCATCTGTAAACTGGGAGTGCAAACCAGATGGCCTCGAAGGTCCTTTCCTGCTAGGTCTGTGAGTTTACAGAGACCAGCCTTAATTAGCACTCTCTCTACTTTGCTTCAAAATAATGGTCCTTCCTGAACCTTCCACAAACTCTTCCTCAGTGGACTCCAGCTCATATCCTGTTGTTAGAGGTAAGTTCATATCAAACCATAATTTTGTCCTCCTGCAGCCAGTATTCAGATGTGTTCAGGGATGGGGAGATTACCAGGTGACATGGTTCTCAGACGCACAGCATCAGCATCACCTGGGAACCCACTAGAGATGCAAATTCTGGCCCCCAGTAATCCCAGAGGCAGGAAGATAACTTGAGGCCAAGGCAGGAAGATAACGTGAGGCCAGGAGTTTAAGACCAACCTGGGCAACAAAGTGAGACCCAGTCTCTACAAAATAAAAATGTTAAAAACAAAAAACAACAAAAAAAAGCTAGCCAGGTGTGGTGGTGCATGCCTGTAGTTCCAGCTGCTCAGGAGGCCCAGGCAGGAGAATTACTTGAGCCTAGGAATTTGAGGCTGCAGTGAGCCATGATCATTCCAGCTGCACTCCAGCCCAGGCAACAGAATAAGATCCCACCTCCAAACAAAAAAAAATAAAAATTTAAACTAAAAAAAAAGAGAGAGATGCAAATTCTCAGACCCCGATTCAGACTTCCTGGGGATGGAGCCCAGTAGTCTGTGTTTTTTTGTTGTTTGTTTTGAGACGGAGTTTTGCTCTTGTTGCCCAGGCTGGAGTACAATGGCGCGATCTCAGCTCACCGCAACCTCCATCTCCTGGGTTCAAGTGATTCTCCTGCCTCAGCCTCCCGAGTAGCTGGGATTACAGACATGCGCCACCAGACTAGGCTAATTTTGTATTTTTAGTAAAAATGGGATTTCTCCATGTTGGTCAGGCTGGTCTCAACTCCCACCCTCAGGTGATCTACCCACCTCAGTCTCTCAATGTGCTGGGATTACAGGCATGAGCCACCGCACCCGGCCCCAGACTGTGTTTTAAGACTTTTAGGTGATTCTGACACGTGCTAAAGTTTGAGAATCACTAGAAAGTCTAGAGCTGTACTGTCCAATAAGACAGCCGCTTTGTGTGGCTATTTAAATTTAAAGTAGTAAACAGTAAACAAAACTTGAAAGTCAGTTCCTCAGCCTCACTAGCCTCATCTCAAGTGCTCCAGAGCCCTGTGTGGCTAGCGGCTACCATATTGGACAGGGCAGAAATGGAATATTGCCGTCATTGCAGAAAGTTCTTCTGGGTAGCGCTGGTCTAAACAAGCCGTGCTTCTCCAAGTGGGGTCTGTAGGCCAACAGCTTTGGCCTCACTAGGAGCTTGTTGAAAATGCAGGCTCTCCCCCGTTATGCTAGACCTGCTGAATAAGAAGCTACAACTTAATAAGATTCCCAGGTCACTGGAATGCACCTTCAAGTATGAGAATGGCCAAGTATGGTTGTTCATGCCTGTACTCCCAGCACTTAGGGAGGCAGAGGCAGGAGGGTTGCTTGAGGCCAGGAATTTGAAACTAGCCTGGGCAACATAGCAAGACCTCGTCTCTACAGAAAATTTTTAAATTAGCCGGGTGTGGTGGCATGCACCTGTAGTCCCAGCTACTCGAGAGGCTGAGGCAGGAGGATCCCTTGAGCCCAGGAGATGGAGGCTGCAGTGCGCTATGATGGTGCCACTGTACTCCAGCCGAGCAATAGAGCCTGTCTCTAAAATTTAAAATAAAAAACGTCTGAGAAGCAGTAGGTTGTACTATTCAGACAGAACTGGAATGATTTCCCTAACACCGCTAACACAGAGTATAACAACATAATATTTGCCACAATGTTATCAGAGCCCACCTGCGTTAGGACACAACATTACAGCCTCTATAAAACCCGACACTGCAATGATGGCACACTCAAACAACACAACAATTTCCAGCATCTCAGCATTACAATCAACATAAGTCACAGGCATTGCGGCCTCCATAAATGACAACCACATCGCTGTGACCATGCAAACAAGGTCACGGCCATCACACCATATGGTAACACACCATAACACACCATATGGTAACACACCATAGCCATTGCCAGAATTACATTATTGCTTTATGCATGCTAGCATCCTCTTGTCCACTACCCCACGACTGGGGGTCCACAATGGACTTGGGAAAGATGGCTTATCCAGGAACCTATACTACAGGACTCACTGCCACAAAGCTCTCAATGGCCATAGGGTTTGTGAAGGCTGCCTGTGGTCTGATTCCCAAGGATGCTGAAATTGACATTGAGAATCAGGCTTCCTGTGTTGCCATGGAAAGTCTCATTGTCAACTATTCCCAAGCCCAGAATGAGACATCACCGTTCATCTCAGAGGAGAGGCACCTACCAGCTTCTTATCCACACCTGCAGGGGAGAGGCTGTGGCCCTCCAACCAGAAAATGCTGGTTATCCGGAAAATCCACTTTGATGAAAACATCCTACTGGCAAGACCACCTCCAGCTTGCCAGACCACAAGATGATTAGTCAGTCTCAGGGAGGCTCCTAAAAGGGGTGTTGATGGCTCAGACAAATGGATAGCAATGATGATTTTTATAAGACCACTAATAAAATAGAAGCAATGTTGTGGTTTGTTTGATTTTACCTGCTCTCGTGGCCTCTTAGCCTCACCCTCAAATATGGCCCGTCGTGAAGATAATAGCATCAATTAACCCCAGCCTAATAGCTATGATTAGACCAGGACTCTTCTAGAGCTAGAAGCTAGTAGGTTTGCAGGGATAGATGGGCAGCTTTCAGAGAGTCCTTCCACTAGCGGATGCTCATGAGGCTGCCGGTCTCAAAACAGTAATTACAAGTTGCCCTGGAGCATAACCCTGAACTATAAGCTCCACTCCTGGCCAGGCGTGGTGGCTTATGCCTATAATCCCAGCACTTTGGGAGGCGGGGGTGGGAGGATTGATGGAGGCCAGGAGTCCAAGACCAGCCTGGGCAACACAGCAAGACATCATCTCTACCAAAAAATATACATATATACAAAAATTAGCAGGACATAGTGGTGTGCACGTGTAGTCCCAGTACTCGGAAGGCTTATGCAGGAGGATCGCTTGAGCCCAGGAGTTGAAGGCTGCAGTGATCTAAGATCACACCATTGCCCTCCAGCCTGGGTGATAGAGCAAGACCTTGTCTCTAAAAAAAATAAATAAAAGCTCAGATAGATCCCAAAGCCTGCATTCCTGTTTTGCTGATATATGAACAAAACCAAAGATGTCCCCCAGCCTCAAGTGACCCCCGAATAGAATCCACCATGTCTTTGGCTCAGCTTGGCAATTAAAGCCAACATCAGGACATGCACAGGACTCTGGAAAATACACTGGGCTGGAAGTCAAGAAAGAGGAATCCGAGGGCCAGCCCAACTGCTTGCTAAGCCTCAGTTTTCTCACCTAGAAGAAATGGGAGGGGGATAATGAAGTTTTGCAGTTATGGCTATATCATGAATCACTCCAAACTGAGCAGTGTAAAACACCCATTTCTTAGGCTCACAGATTCTGTGGGTCAGGAATTAAGACAGAGCAGAAGGGGAGTGGTTTATACCTGCCTCACGGTGTCTGGGGCCTTAGCTGGAGGATTTTAACAGCTGAGGCTAGAACAGCTGGGGCTTCTCCAGCAGATTGCCCTGTCTCTACATGGTCTCTCCTTGTGACCCCTTCTGCACGGAGGCTTCTTAGTGTTTCAAAGACACGTGTCCTGACAGAGAGGCTGAGGAAGCTTCGCCACCGTAGGTGACACAGCCTCAGAAATCACCCTGCGGCTGGGCACAGTAGCTCACGCCTGTAATCCCAGCACTTTGGGTGGCCAAAGTGGGTGGATCACCTGAGGTCATGAGTTCGAGACCAGCCTGGCCAACATGGTGAAACCCCATCTCTACTAAAAAAAAAAAAATAGCTGGGCGTGGTGGTATGCGCCTGAAATCCCAGCTACTCAGGAGGCTGAGGCATGAGAATCACTTGAATCCGGGAGGTATAGGTTGCAGTGAGCCGAGATCATGCTACTGCACTCCAGCCGGGGCAACAGAGTGAGACTCCATCTCAAAAAAGAGAAAAAAGAAAAAAAAGAAATCACACTGCCTTCCGTTTTGCAGCTTTCTATTAACTAGGCCATTAAAAAGTCCATCCAGGCCAGGTGCAGTGGCTCATGCTTGTAATCCCAGCACTTTGTGAGGCAGAGGCAGGTGGATCAGTTGAGCTCAGGAGTTCCAGAACAGCCAGAGCAACATGATGAAACCTCGTCTCTACAAAAAAAAAAAAAAAAATACAAAAATTAGCCAGAAATGGTGGCACGTGCCTGTAGTCCCAGCTACTCGGGAGACTGAAGTAGGAGGATCACTTGAGCTCGGGACGTCCAGGCTGCAGTGAGCTGTGATCGTGCCACTACACTTCAGCCTGGGCAACAGAGTGAAAGCCTGTCTCAAGAAAAAAAAAAAAAAAAAAGCCCATTCCTTCAAAGGAAGGAAATGTAGACCCCAGCCTCTCAATGGAGAATGTCAGTGTCACATCATAAGAAGGGCATGGGATGGGGTAAGATCAGTGTGGCCATTTTTGGAAAATACAAGCTGCCCCAATAATATCTTCCTTAAAGAGCCCGCACAGGATTAAGTGCCGTGTGGCTGTAAACTCACTCGGGTGATGTAAAGTGTTGCCCTCACATAGCTCATCTAGTTGAAAGAGGCAGTGTGTACCTAAATCACTCTAATTCAAAAAAGCACATGAAAAAGATGAGTTGCTACAGATGGGAGATTAATAAGGATGTAACAGAATTAGGAAGAATGAACAGGTGGACAGACCAGGATGAATGAAAGTCCTCGGCAAATAGTCAAGGGCTTGGTATCTCAGTGATTGTGATAATGACGGCTGTAATCTGGAAAGAAATACAGGAAGACACATGAATTGCCCAACTTTTTTACTCTTGGAAGAAAACATCACTTTCCCATCCCAAATCTAAGATGCATTTTTTCCATTCAATCAATCATTCATCCAACAACTATTAATGAAGGGTCTAGTACCTGCCAGGCATGATGGAAAACTGGAAGATGAACAAGACTTGGTGTTGGCTCTCAAGAGGAGATGAAATACACATTTTAAATGACCGGTCCAATGTGGGTACAGACGGAGAAAGTTGGCAAATGACACACGTATACGCTGCACCCCGCTATTTTTCCCAGGTTGAATTCGACTCTGGAAAACGAATTCCCACCAGCTAGGGCTCTTGTCCTTGCTCAACCTCCACCAGAGAAAGATGCTAGTCCCCAGCCACAGCTAGGTTACCCTGTAGTTTCCTTTTCTCGCTCCTTTTTGGCACTTCTCTAGCTCCTGCCCTTCCTCCAGGACTGGCCTCCGCAGTCATGATCCCCAGATCCACCTCCAGTCCCTGCTTCCCCACCCAAACGGGGGTTAACATTTTCTAATGTTCCCTGCAGGGTTTGAAGTGCAGCTGTTACTGCCATTTGGAAATGGCTTTAAAAAAAAAAAAAAAAAAAAAAAAAGCTCAGCTCCTTCTTGGAAACACCCACAGTGCCATCCTCTGGCGAAAGTCGGGAATTCCACCTGCTGCAAGCTTCACAGTGCAATTAGGGGATGGCCTTTAAATGTCTCCTTGGAGATACTTGCAAAGAACTCCCCTGCTCCACATGTGACCTCACTATCTCCTGCAGCAGGAGTCTGGAGGTTGATTCTGCTTCCCCTGTGGAAATCCTAGGAATTGAAAGCAAGTCGCCAGGGAGCCTGGGTCCTCAAGGAAAAAATGAGGAAGGGATGTTACAGCCCCAGGATATGAGAATGAAACTGCATTCTCTCTTTTGGTCAGCAGGTGAGAGGTTGTTTGTTTGTTTGTTTGTTGTTTTTTGAGACAGAGTCTCACTCTGTCACCCAGGCTGGAGTGCAGTGGCACGATTACAGCTCACTGCCACCTCCACCTCCTGGGTTCAAGTGATTCTCCTGCCTGCCTCAGCCTCCCGAGTGGCTGAGATTACAGGCATGCACCACCATGCCTAACTAATTTTTGTAAGTTTAGTAGAAATAGGGTTTCACCATGTTGGCCGGGCAGGTCTCAAACTCCCGACCTCAGGCAATCCACCCGCCTTGGCCTCCCAAAGTGCTGGGATTACAGACATGAGCCACTGCACCTGGCCAGCAGGTGAATTTATTCTGCAAAATAAGAGTGGAGTGAGTTGGAGGACTCTCTCCCCAGACGTGGGTTCACTGGCAGGGGAGCGATGCTTGGAGAGACAAAAAGGCAGTGAGGCCAGTACCGCGATTGGAACTCAGTCTGTATTGGAGCTTTCTGCCCAAGAAAAAAAAAGGAATTAAGAAAACTTAGGCCTCCCAAAGGCTAAGAGGGGACGATAACTTGAGGCCAGGAGTTCAAGACCAACCTGGGAAACATAGCAAGACCCCATCTTTAGTTAAAAAAAGCCAGCAGATGTTTACATGTAGGTCATATTTGTTTGTATCTGGTATTTCCTCCATAAGTAAATTTAGATTCACCTATTCATTTGTCTAGATTCATTTGTTCCTTCAACAGATAGTTTTTGGTGCCTGGCACTAACCCAGTGCTAAGAATACCAAATACACAAAAGTTCCTGTGTTTGTGGAGGAAAAGGAGACACAGAATTAAAAAAATATGTAAGTAAATCACATAGGATATTAAGAAGGTGCTAAGTAAAACAGCCACAGCCACAAAAAGCGACAAAGAGTGATGGGGTGGTGATGGGGGAAGACCTGGAGATGGTGAGGAATAACCTTTGGCTTCCAGAGGAGAGAGGGAACTCCAGGCAGAGGGAACAGCCAGCACTAAATCCCTGAGATGGGAGGGTGCTCGCCATGCTTGAGAAACCATCAGGGAGCCAATATGGTGGCATGAGAGCAAGTGAGATGAGTAGATGAAGAAGACGCAGAGAGATCTCTGGGTCCAGATTCTATAGGAACTTGCAGGCCATTACAGATGTTGACTTTTCCTCTGATGAAAGGGGACCCTTGCAGGGTTTTGAGGACCTGGTCTGATTTCTACGTTAACCTCTGCACATACTCTGCTGCACGTTGAGGATGAAAGGAAGGGCACAGTGGTAGAAATGGTAGAACAGTTGGGAGGCTGTTGCAGTAATCCAAGCAAAAAGAAGAGTGTGGATTGGACCAGGGTGGTAGCAGTGTGGGTGGTGAGAAACGGCTGGATTCAGGACACAGTAGTCCCTGGTTTCAATTACCTGCAGTCAACTGTTATCTGAAAATAGTAAATGGAAAATTCCAGAAGTCAACAATTCATAAGTTTCAAATCGCATGCTGTTCCAAGTGGCGTGATGAATTCTCTCACCATTCTGCTCTGTCACACCCAAGATGCGAGTCATCCTTTTGTCCAGTGGATCTACGCTGTTTACACCACCCACCCAATAGTTACTTAGTAGCTGTCTCAATTATCAGATGGACTGTCAAGGTATCACAGCATTGGTGTTCAAGGTCAATAGCAACCTAACGCTATGTCATGATGCCTGATCATACACCTCACTTCTTCTCAAGATGTAGGTGTTTTATCATCTGGTATCATCACAAGAAGAAGGAAAGGTGGAGTACAATCAGCTATTTCATGAGAGAGAAATCACATTCACATTACTTTTACTAAAGTGTATTATTATAAATAGGGTGCAGTGGCTCACACCTGTAATCCTAACACTTTAGGAGGCCAATGATGGTGGATCGCTTCAGCCCAGGAGTTAGAGACCAGCCTGGGCAACATAGCGAGACCTTTATCTCTACAAAAAAAATTGAAAAATAGCCAAGCGTGATAGCACGTGCCTGAAGTTCCCAGCTATTCAGGAGACTGAGGTGGGAGGATCACTTGAGCCCAAGAGGTGGAGGTTACAGTGAACAGTCATGGCACCACTGCACTCCAGCCTTGGTGACAGAGTAAGACCCTGTCTCCAAAAAAAGGATATTATTATAATTGTTCTGTTTCCTTATTATTGTTGCTAATCTCTTACTGTGCCTAATTTATAAATTAAACTCTATCATAGGCATGTAGGAAAAAGCATAGTAGCTATAGGATTTGGCACTATCCACAGTCTCAAGCATCCACTGGGGGTCTTGGAAGGTATCCCCCATGGATAAACAGGAAATACCGCATGTTGTGATGGTGGAACCAAGTATGGATAATGCTGCAAGGTC
Organism: Symphalangus syndactylus; assembly: GCF_028878055.3. Classification (NCBI taxonomy): domain Eukaryota; kingdom Metazoa; phylum Chordata; class Mammalia; order Primates; family Hylobatidae; genus Symphalangus; species Symphalangus syndactylus. The sequence goes on along the minus strand of NC_072431.2, from coordinate 64,486,105 downwards.
AGATGTGCTGCAAACAGAAAGAAGGTAGCCAAGGAGGACTCCAGGGTTTTTAGACTGAGCACATGCAAGGCCTCCATTGCCATTAAGTGAAATGAGGATGGCTGCAGGAGCAGCAGGTTTGGGAGAAAGATAAAAAGTCCAACACTGAAGCGTTAACATCTCCAGCAGATGCCAATGTAACTATGCAGAACCACTCAATTGGAGTATCTTCCCCCATTGAGGCACTACATAAACACTGGCCCAGAAGATACGGTGCTGACTGGTTTCAAAAAGTTAGGCTGGGGTGTAGTGGCTTGTGGCTGTAATCCCAGTACTTTGGGAGGCCAAGGCAGGAGGATCTCTTGAGCTCAGGAGTTCGAGACCAGCCCAGGCAACATAGAGAGACACTATCTCTACGAAGATTTAAAAATTAGCCAGGTGTCATGGTGCATGCTTGTGGTCCCAGCTACTTGGAGGCTGAGGTGGGAGGATCACTTGGGCCTGGGGGCTTGAGACTGCAATAAGCCATGATCACACCACTGCACTCCAGCCTGGGTGACAGAGAAAGACCCTATCAAAAAAAAAAAAAAAGAAAGAAAGAAAGAAAAAAGGCTGCATGGGATAAGAAAACAGGCCACCCTGCAAAGGCTAGCCAAGAGCTGAAGCTCTGATGGGGAGAAGGTTGTATAATGTCAGCAAGTTCAGACATAGCAGGAGAAAAGGCCAGGAAGCTAAGACTGGGGCAGCTTCAGAAACATCCCATAATCCCTTAGAGAGAACAAAAGCCACCCTGGACCCAAAGGCAAAAAAGAATAGGTTTGAGAAGCACATTGGATGGGGCTTGTATGATGCATATTTTAGAATGCTTGCCTCAGCCAGGCCTCCTTCTCAATGAGTCTTTCCTCACCCAGAGTCCCTGACACTCTAAACATGTTTTATTCCAAGAGGCCTAAGGTCTCTCCACCTTCGTTCCATCTACCTCCCAATGGACACAGCCAGTTGAACCAGAAGTGTGGTGGATATTGATACATGGTCTGCAAATCCTTGGTATGTCAAAGACCCATCAAATTCCCTCCTGAAACTCTGAAATAGGAGACAAAGACATTTGATGGTCAATGGCTGGTACCAGAATGGAAAGGTGATCAAGTAGAGAGAGAACATGATGAGTAACCTGGGGGTCACATGCAAGAGAGTACACAGAGGAATATGAAAGAGGAATGGGGCAGACACAAAGATGAGCAGAAATGAGAGTAATCACCTCACAACTGATAGACGGAGAAAGAGGCCTCAGTTCTTGGCTCTCCCAACCTCTATATTCAATGCCACCATGTTGTACAACTCAAGAGATCACTATGTACCTCATGGTCCGTGCAAACAATACCTTTGGAATTGTGCAGTGCACGGCTTGTGCAAATGAAAATGGCAGTACCGTTTCTAGCTATATTTTATTCCTGTGACCATGACATTGCCTATTGTGTCTTCACAGTAATCCTTTTCCATGAGCTAGCATGATGGGTTTCTGTTTCTTTCCAGCAAGAGTTTTGACCAAGCACAGGCTCAGGAGGCACAGACCATTATACTGGATTCCTAATCCCTTGATCAACTGGATCTAAGATCATCGTTATCTGTGTTGTGGATTCCCAGGAAGTGTCATTCACCTAGGGACACCGAACCTAACTGTTTGAGGACCTGAAAAGCACGTACACATAATCTGCTAATGCTGGGAGAAACGGCCACCTTCTTCTTTAATGGAATTTGTGATCACGGTCTCTTTGGTATGTTTGTAGTGTGTTGGCACATAGACCTATAAAGATAAGACTAAGAGAGACGGTGGCCAGAAACAGTGGGAAACTAGTTTGGTAAAGACCAGAGTTTTACCCAGGTTAGAAAATTTTGACCCAGTGCTGAGTGGCTGGCAGATCCCATGTCTGGGATTGCCTAATTCCTGCATAAAATTCTCATCCCTCTTAAGCAAATTCAGCTATACGCATATTGCCTCTCCTCAGGTCCTCACCATCTCTGCCTGGAAGAGAAGCACATAATACACAAGAAAGCCTACAGGCACCTAAGCAGAGGGAGACAGGTGATCAAGGATGTTTGAAAATCATTTTCCTGGCCGGGCACCATGGCTCACACCTATAATCTCAGCACTTTGGGAGGCCAAGGTGAGCAGATTGCTTCAGCTCAGGAGTTCAAGACTAGCCTGGGCAACATGGCAAAACCCTGTCTCTACCAAAAAATACAAAAAATTAGCTGGGCATGGTGGCACACACCTGTGGTCCCAGCTACTCGGGAGGCTGAAGTGGGACGTTGCCTTCCGCCCGGGAAGCAGGAAGTGGAGGTTGAAGTGAGCTGAGATTGCGTCACGGCACTCCAGCCTGGGCAACAGAGTGAGACCCGTCTATAAAAAAGAAAGAAGAGAAAATTATTTTCCTCTTCCCATCTTCTTCCCTCTCCAGCTCTCTGGAGTCTGAGGTCCCCTGCACTTAAATCTCTAATTTGTCTATGTTGTAGCTCATGAAAAGAAATTTTTAACAGCAAGCCTTATATTCATTCATATTTCATGTACCTTCCCATGTTAGACAAAGTACATTCCTCAAAAGAAATTCCTCCACTTATTCTAAGCACATTGCAAAGCCCACTCTTTGCATATGCGTTGGTTTTGTGACTATCAGAGTCTCCTTCCCCCAGCCCAGGCTGCCACTAATAAATCAAATCACTTAATGCTGTTTTGAATAAATGGAAAGATCAGAGTGCAATTCTAATGCTGTGGTGTTAGGCATTTGTTTGATGGAGGTAACATTTTTCACAACAAGATACATTTCTGTTTCCTCGAGTTATCATTAAAAACAGAAATTGAGCCATATATTGATGGACTCAAACTACAGTGCATACGTTTTGTGGCTTCTAAAAACAAACAACCAAAAAAAAAAAAAAAAAGATGATGGAAAGGCTGAAAGGCAGCCTGAGTGTTGCCTGGCATTCTGGTGCATGAGGTCTCCAACAGCGGTTCTCAGAGCAGGCCCCAGCCCAGCCACAGCAACAACCCCTGGGAACTTGTGGGAAGTGAACATTTGTGAGTCTCACCCCACATCTACCGACTAGGCATGCTGGGTTCTGGGTTTTTTTGTTTTCTTTTGAGACAGAGTCTTGCTCTGTCACCCAGGCTGGAGTGCAATGGCATAATCTCTGCTCACTGCAAACTCTGCCTCCCGGGTTCAAGTGATTCTCCTGCCTTAGCCTCCCCAGTAGCTGAGATTACATGCATGCGCCACCAGACCTGGCAAATTTTTGGATTTTTAGTAGAGACAGAGTTTCACCATGTTGGCCAGGCTGGTCTTGAACTCCTGACCTCAGGTGATCTGCTCGCCTCGGCCTCCCAAAGTGCTGGGATTACAGGTGTGAGCCACCATGCCCAGCTGGGTTCTGGGCTTTAAACTAGGGTTTTAACAAGCCTTCTAGGTAATTCCAATGAATGATCAAGTTTGAGAACTAAAGAGTTCTGGTTATTGGAGTTTGTTAAAAGGAGATCATCATCCTTAGCAAACTAACACAGGAAGAGAAAACCAAATACCTCATGTCCTTACTTATAAGTGGGAGCTAAAGGGCGAGGCGTGATGACTCACGCCTGTAATCCCAGCACTTTGGGAGGCTGAAGCAAGTGGATCACTTCAGGCCAGGAGTTCAAGACCAGCCTGGTCAATATGGTGAAACCATATCTTTACTAAAAATACCAAAATTAGCCGGGCATGGTGGTACGCACCTGTAATCCCAGCTACTTGAGAGGCTGAGGCACAAGAATCGCTTGAACCCAGGAGGCGGAGGTTGCAGTGAGCCAAGATCATACCATTGCATTCCAGCCTGGGCAACAGAGTGAGACCCAGTCTCCAAAAATAAAGAAAAGGAAAAAAAAATAAGTGGGAACTAAAGGATGAGAACACTTGGACACATAGACGGGAACAACAGACACTGGAGCCTCTTGGAGGGTGGAGGGTGGGAGGAGGGAGAGGATCAGACAAAAATTACTAATGGGTACTAGGCTTAGTTCCCAGGTGATGAAATAATCTGTACAACAAACTCCTATGACACAAATTTACTTGTGTAATAAACCTGCACTTGGACCCCTGAACTTAAAATAAAAGTTATCTAAAAAGTGGCAATGAGTTATTGGTTCAAGAAGACAAATCCTTTGGGAGGCTGAGGCAGGCGGATCACAAGGTCAAGAGATCAAGACCATCCTGGCTAACACGGTGAAACCCCATCTCTACTAAAAATACAAAAAATTAGCTGGGCGTGGTGGCGGGCGCCTGTAGTCCCAGCTACTCGGGAGGCTGAGGCAGGAGAATGGCATGAACCCGGGAGGTGGAGCTTGCAGAGAGCCGAGATCATGCTGCTGCACTCCAGCCTGGGTGACAGAGCGAGACTCCGTCTCAAAAAAAAAAAAAAAAAAGAAGACAAATCAAATAGAGATTAGAGAGAGAGAGAGAGAGAGATGTTCCCAAGCAGCAGTACCGGATAGCAGTAAAGCCCTCACCCCACTGTTTTTCCGTAAAACCCTAAAAATAGGCTTAGGGCTTCACTGCTATCAGGTACTGCTGCTACGGTTAGGGTTTGACAGGGTCATTCATTTAAAAACATCAATGAGGCTGGGCGCAGTGGCTCATGCCTGTAATCCCAACACTTTGGGAGGCTGAGGAGGGTGGAACATTTGAAGTCAGGAATTCAAGATCAGCCTGGCCAACATGGTGAAACCCTATCTCTACTAGAAATCAAAAATTAGCCTGTAATCCCAGCTACTCAGGAGGCTGAGGCAGGAGAATCACTTGACCCTGAAGGAGGAGGTTACAGTGAGCCAAGATCACACCACTGCGCTCCAGCCCGGGCGACAGAGTGAGACCCTGTCTCAAAAAAATAAATAAATAAAAACATCGATGTAGCAGGCACAGTGGCTCATGCCTATAATCCCAGCACTTTGGGATACAAAGGATGGAGAAACGCTTGGGGCCAGGAGTTCAAGATCAGGCTGGGCAACATAGCAAGACCCTGTCTCTATAAAAAAAAAAAATAAACAAAAATTAGTTGGGCATAATGGCACTCACCTGTAGTCCCAGCAACTCAGGAGGCTAAGACAGAAGGATTGCTTGATGAACCCAAGAGTTCAAGGCTTCATCGAGGTATGATGGCACCACTGCACTCCAGCCTGGGCAACAGAGCGAGACTCTTGTCTCTAAAAAAATAAAATAAAAACACTGATGAAGTTCCTACACTGTGCGAGGAAGTAAGGATTTGGAGCAGAATAAGAGATAGTCTCTGCCTATAGCTTTGTGAGACAGAGGCAGAAAATCCTAAGGATAATTACATGTCATAGGTGTTAACTCAGATCATGGGCCAAGGGTAGGAGGAGCACAAAAAGAGCCCTCACTCTGGCTGGGGTAATAAGAGATATCCACAGGGGAGAAAATCCTTAAACTTGACTTGAAAGAGCAGGGGGAGTGTGTAGGAAGGAGTGAGAACTACGCATTAAACAAGGAGAGCTACATGTAAAAAAAAAAAAAATAAAGCGAGATTATTAAGGGACCTGGATGTGCCCAGGGAACTTGGATACATATGTGGGAGGTTTGGGTTGCTTGAAGATCTTGCTTCATTCTCCAGGACCAGCAAAGATGCCAATTTGTGCAGAAAATATATGCCAGGTGGTTCAGAGTTACATTCAAAACCAGTACGCAGACCAGCTGTAACCCCGCCTGCTGCTCCCTGCCTCCGAAGGATTTTTAAGTCAGCTCCTCATCAAATGCTGGAATATATATATATATATATTTTATTTTTGAGATAAGGTCTTGCTCTGTTGCCCAGGCTGGAAGGTAGGGTGCAATCACAGCTCATTTGGGCCTCAAACTCCTGGGCTCAAGCCATCCTTCCACCTCAGCCTCCCAAGTAGCTGGGGCTACAGGCATGCATCATCATGTCCCACTAATTTTTTGGATTTTTTTTTTTGGTAGAGATGGGGTCTCACTATGTTACCCATGCTGGTCTCGAAGTCCTGGCCTCAAGTGATCCTCTCACTTTGGAATCCCAAAGTGCTGGGATTACAGGCATGAGACACAGCACCCAGTCTGGAATTTTCTTTTATAATATCTTTTTTTTTTTTTTTTTTTTTTGAGACGAAGTTTTGCTCTTGTCACCTAGGCTGGAGTGCAATGGCACGACCTCAGCTCACTGCAACCTCCGCCTCCCAGGTTCAAGTGATTCTCCTACCTCAGCCTCCCGAGTAGCTGGGATTACAGGCATGCACCACCATGCCCGGGTGATTTTTGTATTTTTAGTAGAGATGGGGTTTCACCATGTTGGCCAGGCTAGTCTCAAACTCCTGAGCTCAGGTGATCCACCCACCTCAGCCTCCCAAAGTGCTGGGATTACAGGCATGAGCCACCACACCCGGACTTCTTTTATAATATCTTACAGTCATTTTCCACTTCAGGGTTAGGGTGCTTACTGTCTCCCAAGGAGGCACATACCATCTTAGAACAGTCTCAGAGAGATCATTTTCTGTTTTATTCTACTGCCCTGTCATCTCAGTCCCCTGAACCTGGAACCGCCTCCTGTATGACTCTTCGAAATCGGCTGTTTCCCACCCAAATGCCCATGAACAGGTGAGTGAGCACAGGAGCTGGAGCATCCGACACTGGAACACTAGAAGGAATAAGCTGCTGATACACTCCACTCCACAGTGCAAAGGAATCTCAGTCATTGTGATGCACCAGAGAGACCAGACACAACGGACTGCATGCTACCCAGTGTAAATGCCATTGACATGAAACTCTAGGACTGGCAAAAAGACATCAGAATGCCTGTTGCTGCGGGCCCAGGATGGAGCACAAGAAGCTTGTGGAATTTGATGGAGATGTTCTAGATCTCGACTGTGCTTGTAGCGACACAGGTTCATACATTTGTTACAGCTCATCTACCCGTCTTCTTTCGAGGGGTGCATGTGACTTGTGCAAATGAAACCTCCACAAAGTTGATTTTAAAAGTGTTTTTTAATGTGTTATTTTAAATTGACATCAGAACTTCAAGATTTAAGGTTGGTGCATGGGGCAAGATCTTAAAGCGAATACTCCCTCCAATGTCAAATTCCTTATCTTTGTGCAGTTAAGCATGTCGATACTTAGGGTAAAGTCTACGCATGTACAAATGGAACCAGCTGTCTTAATGGAAAGTTCCACAGGGATGCCTGCAAACCTCTCCATATCAGACCAGTTCCTAGTGCTTCTGCATTCAGAAAGCCAGACACATGCTGGGCAGGGGCCCTCATAGAAGGTGGCAGGAGTAGGATCATGAGGGAAAGAATGAAACCCAGAGACCATAAGGCCAATATCCCAAACTGGGCAGGAAGTCTTCCCAGCACACCCACCAGATGGCCAGCCAGTTCCACCATCTGCTGGCTAAGCAACTTTGGGCCAGTTATGTAAACTTTCTCTGCCTGTTTTTTCAGCTGTAAAATGGGCATAGTAATATGCCCTCATTTATAGGGTCATTATGAGGATTACAAGAGTTAATATAGAGAAAGTACATAGGATAGTGCCTGCAATTAGTAAACATTTTACACGTGTTAGCTATTAACACCATCATCATCACTATCACCATCATTAACATCACCATCATAATTATCACCATCATTATCACCATCATCACCATCACCATCATCACCATCATCACCACCATCATCACCATCATCACACCATTATCATCACCATCATCATCATGACTATCGTCATCATCACCATCATCACCACCATTATCATCACCATTATCATCATCATCACCATCACCATCATCACAATCACCACCATCATCAACACCATCATCATCATCACCATCAACATCATCACCACCACCACCATCATCACCACCATTACCATCACCATCACCATCATCACCACCATTATCACCATCACCATCATCATCCCCATCATCATCATGACTACCATAATCATCACCATCATCACCATCACCATCACCATCACCACCATCATCACCATCACCATCACTATGACCATCATCACTATGACCATCATCATCATCACTATAACCATCACCATCGCCATCACCATCATCACCATCACCATCACCATCATAACCACCACTATCATCACCACCGTCATCATGACTATCATCATCACCGTCATCACCACCACCATCACCACCATCATCACCATCACCATCATCACTTTTATCATCGTCATCACTATGACCATCATCATCACCATCACCATCATCACCACCATTATCACTATCATCATCGTGACTATCATCATCATCACCATCATCACCACCACCATCATCACCACCATTATCATCACCATTATCATCATCATCATCACCATCATCATCACAATCATCATCACTATTATCATTGTCATTGCTATAACCATCATCACCATCACCATCATCATCATCACTACCATCACCACCATCACCATCATCACTATCATCATCACGAGCATCACCACCATCACCATCATCATTGTTATGACCACCATTATCATCACTATCATTGTCACTACCATTATCATCACCATCATCATCAACACTGCCATCACCATCATTACCATCACCATCATTACCACCATCAGTATCATCATCACTATCATCACCACCATCAGCACCACCACCATCATCATCCAGTCTCTGTTCAATCCCAGAGCCTAATAATTGGAGATGGGAACACCAGGCTAACGTTATGACAATAGCTGTTCACAGGCAACTAATAAATATAACTAAATATATTTCCTTTTCCTCAAGCCAATCCCATTAAAGCTTCACTGCTCTCTACAACATCTCCACAAAGCAGTTGCCAACCCATGTTTGTCCACCTATCCTGGTGGGCAGCTGAAGGCCTTCCCAGGCAACTCATTCCAACTGCAAGATCCAACACATTGGCTCTAGGGTTTTAATATTTCTGCAATCTCAAGAACATCCATATTATCCTACTGTGAGATTACTTTTGTTGGTTAGAAAAAAATTAGAAAATAGGCCATTATTTGTGACATCCCTATCCTCTTTAATGTCCAGGGAAACTTTTTTGTAACTCTTCCCATTGAAAGGTGGATTCTACTTCCCCTCTCCTTGGATCTGGACTGGCCTTAGTAACTTGCTTGATCAGTTAAATGTGGCAGAAGTGGCTTCCTCCAAGGACTCTTGAAACACTCTTGGAACGTAGCCACCACCCTACCAGAAAGCCCAAGAAGCCCTGTGAGACTCCCATGTGGAGAGAAACTGAGACCCCCAGACAAGAGTTCCCAGCCAACAGCCAGCCGGCACCAGCTTGCCAGCCATGTGAGTGCACCATCTTGGAAGTGGATATTCCAGCTGATCCACTCAGTCCATCTTCCGAGCTAATGCCATATGAAGCAGATATAGCTGTCACCATTAAGTCCTGCTCAAACTTCAAACTCATGAGCAAACTAAATCATTATTATCATTTTAAGCTTTTAAGTTTAGGGGTGATTTATTATACTGCAATAATAACAAACATCCTGACTCATCTCCCATAACTGAGAAGCAACCTTAGATTCCTTTGAACCAAAGCATTTAGGAGAGCCACCAACAACTGATCATGAATGTGAACAGAAGCATTGTGTGGTTTTAAGGAAACGCAGTGAAGGGGGACATGTGTTCTGCTTGGTGGGGGACGACAGTGAGCTGACTCCAAAGGGATGAAAAGAATTTCCCAGATGAAGAGGAAGGCGATGGAATAGGGGCATGGGGGTTGAAAGGGCCTGCCAATTTCAGGGATCAGTTAGGAGACTTGAGTGGCAAGGAGAGCAAAGGGCATGAGGCAAAGGATGGAGAGATGAGGCTGAGAAACTCAGTTGGGTTAGATTGAGAAGGACTTTGTAAACCAGGTTGAGTTTGGATTCCATCTTGAAAGCAATGGAGAGCCATGAAGGGGTTTTAAGTAAGGGTATAGCAGGAGATTTGCATTTCAGAAAGAATGGTCTGGCTGTAGCGATGAGCTCAAATTGAAAGAGGGAAAACTGGGAGTCTTTTCAATAGCCCGGTCAGGAGATGAGGGTTTCCTGAAATAAAGCAATGGAGATGTAGAAGATATTTCTTAAGACCATTTAAAAGATGCACCTGGAGATCGATTGGCAGAGAAATCAAACAAGGATGACCCCAGATTTCTGGCTTGGGGAGGTGCCATTCAGCCAACTACAACTAACAATTATAGTAGGCAGAGGTCGGGGGGCATGGTATGCAACACACCCCTTTTTGCAAGCTCCTGCTCCAATCCAGGAGTTTGAGACCAGCCTGGGCAACACAGTAAAACCCCATCTCCACAAAACATTTAAAATTAGCCAGGCATGGTGGCAAGCGCCTTTAGTCACAGCTACTTGGGAGGCTGAGGCAGGAGGATGACTTATGCCCAGGAGTTTGAGGTTTCAGTGAGCTATGATCACGCCACCATACTCCAGCCTGGGTGACAATGTGAGACCCTGTCTCTTAAAAAATAGAAACAGGCTGGGCGCAGTGGCTCACACCTGTAATCCCAGCACTTTGGGAGGCCGAAGCAGGTGGATCACCTGAAGTCAGGAGTTCGAGACCAGCCTGACCAACAAGGTGAAACCTTGTCTCTACTAAAACTACAAAAAATTAGCCGGGTGTGGTGGTGCACACCTGTAATCCCAGCTACTCTGGAGGCTGAGGCAGGAGAATTGCTTGAACCTGGAAGGTGAAGGTTGCAGTGAGCCGAGATCATGCCACTGCACTCCAGCCTGGGTGACAGAGTGAAACTCCACCTCAAAAAAAAAAAGAGAGAGAGAGAGAAAAGAAAAGAACAAAACAAAAAAAGACCGCTTTGATCTCTTTGGGGCAGCTCTGACCTAGCCCTTGGGACATCCCAGACCCTGATTCCATTTCAGATATCCAAAGACAGTCATAATGTCTCACGCTTCTTGTGTGATTATTTGCTTGTGCCCAGTAACCCTGGTCCTCTTGTTCCTTCATTCCTAATAGAACAAACATGTGCACATGACCCATGGGGTGAATCTCATTTCCTGAACTCCACACCAGGAAAAGACTGACCTTGTTAAGGTTTTAAGTTTTTCGCTTTTTGTTTAGTGACAAGGTCTCTGTCACCCCAGCTGGAGTGCAATGGCGCATTCACAGCTCACTGCAGCCTCAACCTTGCAGGTTCAAGCAATCCTCCAATTTCAGCCTCCTGAGTAGCTAGTACCACAGGTGTGTGCCACCATGCCCAGTTAATTTTTGTATTTTTTGTAAGTGACAGGGTTTTGCCACGTTGTCCAGGCTGGTCTCGAACTCCTGAGCTCATTCTCAAGCAATCCCTCTACCTTGGTCTCCCAAAGTCCTGGGATTACAGGTGTGAGCATGGCACCCAGCCTAAATATCTTTTTTAATGTCTTTTTTTAATAGACTATAACCTCAGCATATGGTGTTGAAAATGTTTGAATGTACATAAAAGTATAACAGATAACATTTTAAAAGCCACTTGTAATCCTGTTTCTTAGAAATTATTAGTATTTGAGAATATTTCTTTTCCATTTTTCTTCTATTCACATATATGTGTTTTATGTGCTTAATTTTGTAGTATGAGCATTTTTCTAGGTCTCTCATATTTCCTGGAAAATATGCTTTTTAAATGGCTAAGCAGAGTTCAACATGAGTGTACTTACATTAAGTTTGTCCCTATAATTGTATATTTAATATGTTTCTGTGTCTATATGTGTACATGTGTATACTGTTTTGTTGTTTTTGCTATGATAAAACCCTGTGCCAAGTATGTTTCTGTATAAATCTTGGGTAATCTTTTCTAATTTTTGTTTTTGAGACAGAGTCTCGCTCTGTCAACCAGGCTGGAGTACAGTGGCATGATCATAGCTCACTGCAGCTCACTAGCCCAGGCGATCCTCCTACCTCAGCCACCCAAGTACCTAGGTGCAGGTACATGCCACCACACCTGGCCAATTTTTTCATTTTTTGCAGAGACGAGGTCTGTTTTGCCCAGGCTGGTCTCGAACTCTTGGGCTCAAGCAATCCACCTACTCTGGCCTCACAAAGTGCTGGGATTGCAGGTGTGAGCCACCATCCCCAGCCTCTAATTATTTCTTTAAGACAAATTACTGGCATGGTCCAAGGATTAAAAGACTTAGCTGAAGCCGGGCGCAGTGGCTCATGCCTGTTAATTCCAGCACTTTGGGAGGCCAAGGCGGGTGGAACACTTGAGGTCAGAAGTTCGAGACCAGCCTGGCCAACATAGCAAAACCCCATCTCTACTAAAAATACAAAAAATGAGCCAGGCATGGTGACAAGCACCTGTAATCCCAGCTACTCAAGAGGCTGAGGCAGAAGAATCACTTGAACCCAGGAGGCAGAGGTTGCAGTGAGCTGAGATTATGCCACTGCATTCCAGCCTGGGTGACAAAGCAAGAAAAAAAGGCTGAGCACAGTGGCTCATGCCTGTAATCCAAGCACTTCAGGAGGCCGAGGCAGGCAGATCACGAGGTCAGGAGATCCAGACCATCCTGGCTAACATGGTAAAACCCTGTCTCTACTAAAAATACAAAAATTAGCCGGGCATGGTGTTAAGCGCCTGTAGTCCCGCTACTCAAGAGGCTAAGGCAGGAGAATAGCGTGAACCTGGGAGGCGGAGCTTGCAGTGAGTCGAGATCATGCCACTGCACTCCAGCCTGGACAACAGAGCGAGACGTCTCAAAAAAAAAAAAAAAATGCTTATTTGAACAAGTTTAAGGGTGTTACTTAAAACAAACTTCTTCCTAAAAGACAATGGGATGATTTTATCGGTCCTTTTACTTTTAGCCTTTCTGTGGTTGGCTGGAGGGGAAAGCACATGGCCACACTTCTCACAGCCTGGGGTTTCTGAAAGACACTGACAGATTCTTTTCTTGGTGGAAATTTGAAACTCTTTTCTCCTCCAGGAATGGGCAACCCCTGTGACTTACAACCAGCCTGCGCTGGCTCAGTGGCTGCAAGTGCTGTCATCACAGCCCATCAAGCAAATGGAAAGAAACTGTCTGGGTCACTCAGGCTCTGAGCAAACACCGGGGAACAGTGGCTGCTCTCTTCTGTTTTCAAAGGAACATGCTGTTTTAATCACACCCAGGAATGCCTTCCCAAAGTCTTTCTACTCCCCAGAATCTTCCTGTCAAGCCTGGGGCCTGCCCTGCTTATTCTCTGAGTCTGTCTTTGCTGAAATGCAATGGCTGGCCAGGTGAGTCCCCCGCTGCCTCCCCAACCCTGAGCAAGGATCGTGGGGCATGGTAACTGACCAGCGTTCAAGGAATGTGAACACCATATCTTGGCCCAGATTATGAGCTCCGGGTCCGAGGGCTGTATGAGCTTCAGCTGGCTGTGTGCAAACCAGCCCACTCTAGTTCTTTCTGCAAAATACACGGGATGTCCTTCTCAAAACTGGACTTACGGTCGGGCACGGTGGCTCACGCCTGTAATCCCAGCACTTTGGGAGGTCAATGCAGGCGGATCACTGGAGGTCAGGAGTTCGAGACCAGCCTGGCCCACAGGGTGAAACTCCGTCTCTACTAAAAGTACAAAAATTAGCTGGGTGTGGTGGTGCATGCCTGTAATCTCAGCTACTCAGGAGGCTGAGGCAGGAGAATCGCCTGAGCCCGGGAGGCAGAGGTTGAAGTGAGGCGAGATCACACCACTGCACTCCAGCCTGGGTGACAGAGTGAGACTCTGTCTCAAACAAAACAAAAAAAAACAGAAAACTGGCTTACTGATTAGTAGGGCCCAGGGAGCAAAGATGCAGCATGGTTTTAATCCCACCCAAGTGTAAATCACTCTAGAACACTCATGTCCAGACCCCAGAAGAGGTCTGCTCCAGGCATGCTCAGAGCCCTGCACCAAAGGGAAGGAGGAGGCATAGGGAGGAGCCACACGTACCCTACCTCATGGCAGATGTAGCCCCAGGAAGGGTGGCTGGAAGACGATGGCAAAACTAAGTGGAAATATGCAATGCATTTGGTTGGGGGGGTGCAAAAATCTGTGCTGAAGATGAGACAGAAGACAAGGGGAAAATGCTTTCATCCCAAGTTTTGGTCCAAGCTGGGCAGATAGATGGTGTTTTATTTTAGGAGGGTCAGCCTGGTGCAATAAGGATAGTTGCAGAAGAGTTTGAGACTGTAGGATGTTAGAAAGATGCTACAATTGTCCAGCCAGGCACAGCGCCTCATACCTGTAATCCCAGCACTTTGGGAGGCTGAGGCGGGTGAATCTCCTGAGCTCAGGAGTTCGGGAACACCTTGGGCAACGTGGTGAAACCCCATCTCTACTATAATACAAAAAAAATTAGCTGGGCATGGTGGCACGTGCCTGTAGTCCCAGCTGCTCAGGAGGCTGAGGCAGGAGAGTCATTTGAACCCCGGAGCAGGAAAGGAAAGGGAAGGGAAAGGGGAAGGGGAAGGGGAAGGGGAAAGGGAAGGGGAAGGGGAAGGGGAAGGGGAAGGGGAAGGGAAGGGAAGGGAAGGGAAGGAAAGGAAAGGAAAGGAAAGGAAAGGAAAGGAAAGGAAAGGAAAGGAAAGGGGGGAGGGGGAGGAAAGAGGGGAAGGGGAAGGGGGAGGAGGGAGGGAGGGAGGAAGGAAGGAAGGAAGGAAGGGAGGAAGGAAAGGGAAGGGAGAGAGGGATGCTACAGTTGTCAAGGAGAGAGGTATTGGAGTCCAAACCACAGATGGAGATGGGAAGGAGAACTCATGAGATATGAAGGAAGTGGAAGTGATAGGTCTTGATTTGTAGAACATTCAGCTGAGGGCATCGAAGAGACTCCACTTTCCTTAAATAACAATGACAATAATAATAAGTGCTACAAAGGGGTTCATGGATCAAGTTAAATGACACATACAAAGTGCTCAGAATAGTACCTGGCTGAATTAGGCTCATTGAAGATCAGGTCCTAAAATGAGTATGACTTAGACCAATATCACTATTATATAAGTTTGCAGGTCAAGGTCAGAAATACAGAGTCGGAATCAACAAGTGGATGTCAGTTCAAGGCATCAAAGTGGACCTGATTGCCCAAAGCACACATGCACATTTAGGGGATTGGAGCGCAGAGAGGAAAAAGTGGGCACCCATGCTAAGGAGCTGCTAGAGAGGAATTGGTGGAAGAGTGAGAAAAAATAGCTTAGGTTGAACCAGGTAAGAACACGTCACAGAAGCCAAGAAGGAAAAGTGTGTTGAGAAGGAAAAAGTGCTCAGCACTGCAGATGGGTCAAGTGGGATGAACATGGACAAAGGCCTATTGGATTTGGCCACAAAGAAGTCACAAGGCAGAATGTTTTAAGGCAGCAGTCCTCAACCTTTATGATACCAGGAACCAGCTTTGTGGAAGACAATTTTCCCAAGGACCAATTCAGTGGGGTGGTGGGGGGGATGGGTTGGGGATGACTCAAGTGCATTACATTTATTGTGCATTCTATTTCTATTATTATTACATTGTAATATATAATGAAATAAGTCTACAACTCACCATCACGTAGAATCAGTGGGAGTGCTGAGCTTATTTTCCTGCAACTAGACAGTCCCATCTCGGGGTGATGGGAGATAGTAATAGATCATCAGGCGTTAGATTTTCATAAGGAGCATGCAACCCAGATCCCTCACACATGTGCAGTTCACAATAGGGTTTGTGCTCAGATGAGACTCAAATGCTGCCACTAATCTGACAGGAGGTGGAGCTCAGGCAGTAATGAGAGTGATGGGAAGCAGCTGCAAATACAGATGAAGCTTCGCTCACTTGCCTGCTGCTCACCTCCTGCTGTGCAACCCAGTTCCTAACAGGCCACGGATCAGTACCAACTCGTGGCTCAGGGATTGAGGACATCTGTTTTAAGGAGGGAAGGTAAGATTGCAGTGAATGGAAAGGACAATGGTATTCATGGAAGATGTTCCTCACCACATTATAAATCATGGAGGAAAAGGGGCACAATCTAAGTGCCCAACAAAAGGGGATAAAATATTTTATGTACAACTATGTTGTACTTTTCTTCATGTCATTATATAAAAATACGTTTAACCTTCCTTCCTTCCCTCCCTCCCTCCCTCCCTCCCTCCTTCCTTCCTTCCTTCCTTCCTTCCTTTCTTTCTTTCCCTCTCTGGCCCAGCCTACAATCTACTCGGCTCCCTGCTGCCCGCGCCGCGGACTGCCTGGGACTGCCGGCGCGCGCCACCGCTGCCTGCCTTTTCTCCTTTGGATGCAGGCACGCGTTCGCCATCTTGGCCACGCTGGTCGCCAGCTCCTGACGCCGAGTGCTCTGCCCGCCTCAGCCTCCCGAGGTACTGGGACTACAGACGGAGTCTCGCTCACCCAGTGCTCGGTGTTGCCCGGGCTGGAGTGCGGTGGCGTGGTCTGGCCTCGCGGCAGCCTCTACCCCCCGGCCGCCTGCCTTGGCCTGCCAGGGTGCTGGGATTGCAGCCCCTGCCCGGCCGCCGCCCCATCTGGAAGGTGGGGAGCGCCTCTGCCCGGCCGCCCCGTCTGGGAGGTGAGGAGCACCTCTGCCTGGCCGCCCCGTCTGGGAAGTGAGGAGCGCCTCTGCCTGGCCGCCCCGTATGGGAAGTGAGGAGCGCCTCTGCCCGGCCACCCACCATCTGGGAAGTGAGGAGCGCCTCTGCCCGGCCACCCACCGTCTGGGATGTGAGGAGCGCCTCTGCCCGGCCACCCACCGTCTGGGAAGTGAGGAGCGCCTCTGCCCGGCCACCCACCGTCTGGGAAGTGAGGAGCGCCTCTGCCCGGCCACCCACCGTCTGGGAAGTGAGGAGCGCCTCTGCCCGGCCACCCACCGTCTGGGAAGTGAGGAGCGCCTCTGCCCGGCCACCCACCGTCTGGGAAGTGAGGAGCGCCTCTGCCCGGCCACCCACCGTCTGGGAAGTGAGGAGCGCCTCTGCCCGGCCACCCACCGTCTGGGAAGTGAGGAGCGCCTCTGCCCGGCCACCCCGTCTGGGAAGTGAGGAGCGCCTCTGCCCGGCCGCCCCGTCTGGGAAGTGAGGAGCGCCTCTGCCCGGCCTCCCATCGTCTGGGAGGTGAGGAGCGCCTCTGCCCGGCCGCCCCGTCCAGGAGGAAGTGAGGAGCGCCTCTGCCCGGCCGCCCCGTCCGGGAGGAAGTGAGGAGCGCCTCTGCCCGGCCGCCCCGTCCGGGAGGAAGTGAGGAGCGCCTCTGCCCGGCCGCCCCGTCCGGGAGGAAGTGAGGAGCGCCTCTGCCCGGCCGCCCCGTCCGGGAAGTGAGGAGCGCCTCTGCCCGGCCGCCCCGTCCGGGAAGAAGTGAGGAGCGCCTCTGCCCGGCCGCCCCGTCCGGGAAGAAGTGAGGAGCGCCTCTGCCCGGCCACCCCGTCTGGGAAGTGAGGAGCGCCTCTGCCCGGCCGCCCCGTCCAGGAAGAAATGAGGAGCGCCTCTGCCCGGGCGCCCCATCCGGGAAGAAGTGAGGAGCGCCTCTGCCCGGCCGCCCCATCCGGGAAGAAGTGAGGAGCGCCTCTGCCCGGCCACCCACCGTCTGGGAAGTGAGGAGCGCCTCTGCCCGGCCACCCACCGTCTGGGAAGTGAGGAGCGCCTCTGCCCGGCCGCCCCGTCCGGGAAGTGAGGAGCGCCTCTGCCCGGCCGCCCCATCTGGGAAGAAGTGAGGAGCGCCTCTGCCCGGCCGCCCCGTCCGGGAAGAAGTGAGGAGCGCCTCTGCCCGGCCGCCCCGTCCGGGAAGAAGTGAGGAGCGCCTCTGCCCGGCCGCCCCGTCAGGAAGAAGTGAGGAGCGCCTCTGCCCGGCCGCCCCGTCTGGGAGGTGAGGAGCGCCTCTGCCCGGCCACCCATCGTCTGGGAGGTGAGGAGCGCCTCTGCCCGGCCACCCATCGTCTGGGAGGTGAGGAGCGCCTCTGCCCAGCCACCCATCGTCTGGAAAGTGAGGAGCGCCTCTGCCCAGCTGCCCCATCTGGGAAGTGAGGAGTGCCTCTGCCCAGTCACCCATCGTCTGGGAGGTGAGGAGCGCCTCTGCCCGGCCGCCCATCGTCTGGGAAGTGAGGAGCGCCTCTGCCCGGCCACCCATCATCTGGGAAGTGGGGAGCGCCTCTGCCCGACCACCCATCGTCTGGGAAGTGAGGAGCGCCTCTGCCCGGCCACCTATCGTCTGGGAAGAAGTGAGGAGCGTCTCTGCCTGGCCGCCCCGTCTGGGAAGTGAGGAGCCCCTCTGCCCGGCCGCCCCGTGTCTGGGTAGAAGTGAGGAGCTCCTCTGCCTGGCCGCTCCGTCTGGGAGGTCTACCACGGAGGCCAGAAGCAATGTGGGGGCTGGACGTGGTGGCTCACGCCTGTGGTCCCGGCACTCTGGGGGGCGAGGCGGGTTGATCACTTCGGGCTAGGAGTTCGAGACCAGTCTGGCCAACTTGGCGAAACATGAAGAATACAACAGACAAACCAACCAACCAACTCAATGACAACAAAACAGGTCTACCCTGGAGTCATACACTAATTTTTTCTATTTTCCTCCCTTTCTGATCCTTTATCCCACTTTCTTTTTCTTCCTCTTCCTTCTCCCTCTTCTTTGTCAAATAGAGGATTGAGTTATTATCACTGATCCATATAAAGTCCCTCTCTCATTTATTTTAACTACCACCCCCATTTCTATTCCCCGACTTCCCATGTGCAACCTTCCTAATATGTTTGATACGCATCTTTTTGTTTGTATGTATTTTTAGAAAATGTTTATTGTTTTTGTATGCAAAAAAAATTAATAAAAAAAATAAAATAAAATAAAAAAATAAAAATACATTTAAAACAATTGTTATTACATAGCAGAGTTCTAAAAGAGAGATGGAGGCTGGGCTCACGCCTGTAATCCCAGCACTTTGGGAGGCCGAGGTGAGCAGATAACTAGAGGCCAGGAATTTGAGATCATCCTGGCCAACATGGTGAACCCCCATCTCTACTAAAAGTACAAAAATTAGCTGGGCGTGGTGCCAGGTGCCTGTAATCCCAGCTACTCAGGAGGCTGAGGCACTAGAATCACTTAAACCTGAGAGGCGGAGGTTGCAGCGAGCCGAGATCACCCCACTGCACTTCAGCCTGGGCAACAGACTGAAACTGTGTCTCAAAAAAAAAATAGAAAGGAGAAGGAGAGAGAGATGGATTAGTGAACAAAGAAAGCACAAAGACACAGCTTTCAAAGTAAGGCAGAAAGCCTTTTTTAAAGCCTATTGTGATACAAAGGAAAAACAGGCAAGTGGAAAGTGACTGAGACCTCAGCTTGAAAGATGTATTGACTCTAGAGAATCTGACAAGAGCAACAAAGACAACTCAAGGGCTGGCAAGTATCAGAGAAAACAAGTAAGAGTAGGATATGGTCCAAAACAATAAATGGTGTAGAATGCAGCTTCATGACTTTGCACCAAGGGTAATGAGAAAACCTGGGAAATGTAAATTCTTATGGGGACTCTATATTATAACTTTGTTCAATTCCCCAGTACGTAGGCAGCTCCATGAGGACTGGGGCTTTCCTCTCTTCCTCTCTTTGGGATTCCCAGTTCTTAGCACACTGCCTAATAGACCTAAAGATAAGAAGAGTGTAAGAAAATGCAAAAGATTATTATTAATACAAAGATTAAGTGAAAATATCAAAATACTTGCAATATAGTATCTAAGTTCAAATGGCCACCATTCTAAAAGTATGCACAGGAAAAAAAAAGATATAAACATTTTAAGAGTGTATTAGAGTCTGGGATCGTGAATGTGAAATTTTTTCTTTTCTATCTTTCCATAACTCTTCATACTGGATTTATAATATGCTTAATTACGTTAAAACATATGCAAATACCATAGAGAAGATGGAAGGAAGGAAGGAAGGAAGGAAGGAAGGAAGGAAGGAAGGAAAAAGGAAAGAAGGAAGGAAGAAGGAAGGAGGGAAGAAGGAGGGAGGGAGGGAAAAAGGAAGGAAGGGAGGAAGGAAGAAAGGAAGGGAGGAAGGAAGGAAAGGAGGGAGGAAGGAAGTAAAGGAGGAAGGAAGGAAGAAGGAAGGAAGGAAGGAGGGAAGGAGGGAGGGGGAGGGAAAAGGGAGGGAGGGGGGAGGGGAGGGAGGAAGGAAGGAAGGAAGGAAGGAAGGAAGGAAGGAAGGAAGGAAAAGGGAGGAAGAGGGAGAAAAGAAGGAAAGGAAAGGAAACGAAACGAAACAAAATGAAAATTGTGAACCTTGGAGCCAGATGATTTGGTTTAGATCCCAGCCATGCCACTTACTAACTGTGTGACATCAAATGAGTTCCTTAACCACACCGTACCTCAGTTTCCTTATCTATAAAATGGATCTAATATCCAGGGGTTTTCTAAGGAAGCAACCCAACAATTTGTGTTAGCTCAACCTTACTCACTGTGGGTTTCTGGGTCCCAGTCTATCCATTAATACATTGATGCTATGAGGTTTGAGTGGCACTGCACTTATCCTCAAGCTCTTAAAATCTGTTGGAGCTTTCCTTTTTGTGGAAATGTCCAGTTTGGTTTTTTTCCCCCAAAGTTCCAGCCTTGCTTATATTCCCCAGCTCGGACATAAAGGACCTCACTTATAGACATACTGTTGTCCTTTGGAACAGTAAAAGCCAGGAACGGCATGGGTCCCCAAAAGCAGTTAGCAACTAGCAGACATTGGAGGCTGTAATCCTCTATCCTGCTGAGCCAAGTATCTACCTTGGACCTCAGGATGCTGTACACATTAACAAACAGGGAATAGGGTCTCCTTCCCAGTATTCTGCAACAACACCATTTTTACCCCCTAGAAAGTCTGAAAACTCTTGTCAGAGTCATCTCAGATTTCCTGCCATGGCATGGAGAAAAACACAAAGATATCATTTATGATGATCCAAAGTAGCATGTGGCAATTCCCCTGCTCTGCTGGTTGGTATCAGAAATTGCCTTTTTCCTCTTAAGGAGTAGCAGAGGGGTATGCTACACAACCCACGGGGTCCTTAAGTCCTCCAAAAAGGAGTGGACCCAACATATTCTCCATCCGTGGACTCAATCCTGAAGCCCTCTCCTTGACTCTCACGTTTTATCCTCCAGCTCTTAGAAATACCAGCCACCATCTCTAACTACGTCCTCCTTTCCTCTTTCTCTTTGCCCTCCAGATATGGCACGTGGGTAATGTTCCCCCAGAGCCCATGGGGAGCTTTTTTGAAAAATCAATGCCTGGGTCATGCTCCAGCTGTTGCTGCTGTGGGTACTGCAGAAGACCATGGGGTAGGTGGGTGGGAAGGGAAGATGAATATAAAGTAGAAAAGAGCAAAAACAATCTGCAACCCACAAGGATGGGCTGGACCATACACTGGTGTCTCATCATCTCTTAAGTCTCCACCTTCAATAATGGGCTGATCTACAGGAGAAAGAAGCAGGTCCTTCCTTATGGGGCCAATTGCACACCTGGCCCAGGAATCAGAGAAGCTGAAGCCAATTAGGTGAAGCATAGATCAGTGCCAGCCCACATGAGCTGCAACAGAGTCCCATGCCTGCATTCACCTTCCAAGTGAATCAAGAATATGGCTGCTGTTTCACATCCACCTTCCAAATATTATGTACAATGTCCCTTATGGCCCAGGTTAAGCCAGAACTAAGCAGGGAAGGTGCCTTAGTTTGTTTTCTGTTGCTATAACAGAATTCCCAAGACTGAGTAATTTTAAAAGTTTCCTTTTAAAAGGTTTATTTTGGCTTGGCTTCTGGAGGTTGGAAGGTCCAAGATCCAGCACATACATCTGGCCGGCTTCTGATGAGGGCCTTGTGCTGCAACATAACATGACAGAAGGCAACATAGAGTGAGAAGGGCTCACAAGAGACAGCCAACATGGCTTTTTATAACAGACCTACCTTCATGATAACTAACCTACTCCCTTGATAATCCATTAATGTATTAATCTATTCATGAAGGCAGAGCCCTCATGACCCAATCACCTCCCAAAGGTCTCACCTCTCAATGCTGTTGCACTGGGGACCAACTTTCCAGTACATGAACTTTTGGGGGACACATTCAAACCATAACAGAAGGGGATTCCAAGAAACATAAATCCAGCTTAGCTATATAGACACAGTATGAATGAATCTACCATACCTCCCCTATTTCTTTCTCTCTCTTCAACTTTCCCTCTCCTTTCTCTTTTCCTTTTTCCCTGCAAATATCTCAAAGCATTTTCAGTCATGATGGTTTGCTCCTACGTAAATCTAAATATTTAGTAAGAGCCTATGTGTGTTCAACTTTGTTGAACCCTAATGAATGGGATTAGTGCCCTTAAAAATTAAACCCCAGGGAGCTCTCTGCTCCCTGTCATGCACAGAAGGCAGCCATCTGTGAACCAGAAACCAGGCCTTCACCAGACACCGTATCTGCCAGCAATTTCCAGTCTCCAGAGTTGTGAGAAATGAATGGCTTTTTGTTTAAGCCACTTCATCTATGGTATTTTTGTATTTTCCATTAGCAGCACAAATGGACTAGGATGAAGGAGATGGGGGGAAAAAAGAAAGAAGGAAAAAAAGGTATCTGGTAAAGTTAGTGGAGGAAAAACCCACAGTGGAAGTCAAGTCCTCACCTGTCACCCAGGCCAAAGGTGCTATAGGGGTCCGCAGTGGCCCACCTCTGTTGGCTGAGCCCCTCAAGGTCAGAATCCAGGACCCTCACCACTGCTCAGTGTATCTATGGATTGCCCTGACAAAGGCCCATGCAAATAAGAGTTGTCCTTGGGTCTTGCAAAAACTGTGACATTGTCCCTGGATTCTTTATGTTTAGAAAGGCTGGTCCCCACTGCTCCCAGCAATGCTTATCTCTGAGAAAACTGAAAATTATAGACCCAATGAGCATCAGACCTTGAAAAGATACTAGCATCATAAGTTACAAATGAAATGGAGGTGCTGGAGAGTCAAATAACCCGTCCAAGATCACTCAGACAGGAAGCAACAGGTTCATGCTTCCAAATCAAGTTTCCTGACTCCTGGCCAAGGAAGTCTTTATCCTCTGTCAAGCTCCTTTGTGAAATAAAGACTCAGAAAGTCACCGGATTTGGCCCCCCAAGGGAAGGGCTTAGTCAGCTAAGGCTTATAGAGGAAGCTTGCTAGAGTCTTGCTAGTAAAGGTTGAGTCTACAAAAGGTGGTAGGGTCCCCTTCAGTAAGGTCGAAGTTCCATTAGCTGGAGAAGAGCCACAGACACTGATCCAAAGAACTGACTTAACCCAATGAAACAGTCTTCCCTCCAGTTGAAAGATTTTTCCTAAGGCCCACTAAACCAGGTATTCCTCCATGAGATCCAGGGCAGACCTTTCTTTGAAGTCAGAGTAATGCCTCAGGGAAATAAAAATCCATCTGCTCAGAAGGGATCATTTGGAACTGGGGCCCTCTTGTAGAATCTGCTGGCCTTTTAGCTGAAGCAGTTAACACATGCTCTGCTGTCTCTTAGAGGGCTCAGAGATGAAACACAGCCAGCCGCCACACTTCCCAGCACAGCCAAAAACAGTCTGCAGGGGCCCATCTGTAGCAAATCAGTCTCACTGGAGTGAAAAATAGCAGATGTCGGAGTGCGCCAGCAGCCCCAGGAAACCCCAGCCCTGCTGCCCTCCGCTCTGCCCTCACAAATCATCCTTGCACAGATCACAAGGCAGCCTCTTGGCTCCCGGCTTCCCTGCTGCCCTGGAGGCCCACCTGTGGCTGAAAAACAGGTTTGCAAGCTGAAAAGGAACCCTGGCATCTCCTTAGGGGCCATGATCCAAGAGATTTCTGGACTCTAAAGTCAAAAAATCATAGACTCATAGGATGTTTGAGCTCAAATGGACCCTCAGGGTCACTGGGTCCAACCCCACCACTTTACAGATGAGGAGGCTGAGGTCCTGACTCAGCAAGTCAGCCCTGAGAAGTTGGCAATGACGGTTGCTAAAGCCAGCCTTGGAAAAACCAAGCATTCAGGAGATTTTTCTCTCCCCTAAAGACTTTCTATTACAAGCCAGAGATGAATATATAGATGGATAGATGGATACAGGGACAGAAGGATGAATGGATGGAGTAGATAAATAGATAGAGGATGGATGGATGGATAGATAAATGGATGGATGGATGGATGACGGATGGATGGATGGATGGATAATGGATGGATGAAAGGGAAAGATTAAGAGAGAGATAGTGAGAGACAGGCAGAGATAGATAAAAGAAAGGAAGGAAGAAGGGAGACATTGAAGAAGGAAGGAAGGGAGAAAAAGACAAACCAGGGCATTTACCTTTATACCTTTGGGCCATGGGGAGTATTAAAGACTCCCTGGTGACCTATACTGATGCTCTTTTCCACCTTGTCACCCAGGCCAAAGTTGCTACAGGAACTTATGTTGACATACGCACTTTGACCACATTCCTGAGCCACCAGTGTCAGGACCCAGGACCCAGGACCCCTCCCTACAGCCCATGCAAAAAAAAAGAGTTTTTCCTTGCAAGTTCACCAAGTCTTTGGAATTTGCCAGAGCTTACTTTCCAAATAGACCTAATCTTCCCTGCTTATTCCATAGACAAACGATGCCAACTTGGCCATGTTGGTGGAAGCTGGGACCTTCTGAAGTTCTCCAGCTCCTACCTTCCCTAAAGTAGCTTCCCTCACTGTCACCATCCCAGAGCATGGCAGAAGGCACTTGCTCCTGGCACAGCTCAGATTGGCGTCCCGGCATCATAGACAAATCCATGGGCCTTATTACCAAGTAGACTTAGGACCCCACCCAGCATCTGCTCTTCACCAGAAGAGTAATTTTAGTGGTGTCATGTGATCTTTCACCTTTAAATGAAGGCTGTAACACCCAGTGTGGTTGCAAAGACAAAGTGAGATTAAATATGTAAAGCATTCAGTACAGGCTGGGCACGAGTCTCAACAAATGGAAGGTGTTTCTATAATAGCACCTAGCACAAAGCCTAGTGGAACAAATTCATGGAAGCTATGAGTATTATGGATTGTATTGCCAAAGAGTGTCACATTTTAACTTCCTCAGCCCCACTGGTCCTTGTGTGGGTCTAACACAGAAAATCCTTTCCGATGTACTTGTTGTTGGCTGATTCACTATTTTCTCCAGCATGCACCATCTAGGGAAAGGGAAGAACTGGGTTTTATTTTTTTTGGGCGGGGGGGCAGCAAAATGGCCAACTTTGCAAAGTCTGCAGGCTTTAGTTTTCTACAAGAGAACACAGTTTTGGCCTCATGTTCAAATCCCTCAAATAACTATGTACTCAACTACACACCACTTCTTGTGATGTTCAGCACAACTCTGAAAGCAGAAATATGCAGCAGGAGCAGCTGTGCCTGTGATGTGAATGGCTGTGCCGAGTGCATTGGCATCTGAGGGACAGGAGGTGGGGAATCCAGTCATCCAGGTATCAAAATTGTACCTGGGTAGGGAGAAGCAGTTTGCATCCACCAAGATTCAGATAGCCCATGTGGAGAAAACCCAACATGGAGTTTTAAAGAGGGAGAAAAAAAGATTTAGTTAAGATCCTCAGTCTGAGCAACATAGTGAGACCCCCACTCTTCTTTTTTTTTTAATTAGCTGGACATGGTGATGCATTCCTGCAGTCCCAGCTACTCAGAAGGCTGAGGTGGGAGGATCACTGAAGCCTGAGAATTGGAGGCTGCAGTGAGTTATGATCTTGCCACTGGACTCAATCCTGGACAACAGAGTGAGACCCTGTCAAGAAGAAAAAGAAAAAGGAGAAGGAGAAGCAGAAGGAGAGGAGGAAGGGGAAGGGGAAGAAGGAGAAGGTGAAGGAGGAGAAGGAGGAGGAGGAGGAGGAGAATAAGAAGAAGGAAAAGAAGAAGGAGGAGGAGGAAGAAGAAGAAGAACAAGAAGAAGAAGAAGAAGAAGAAGAAGAAGAAGAAGAAGAAGAAGAAGAAGAAGAAGAGAAGAGGAGGAGGAGGGGGAGGGGGAGGAAGAGGCAGAAGAGGAAGAGGAGGAAGAGGAGGAAGAGGAAGGAGAAGGGGAAGGAGAGGAAGGAGGAGAAGGGGAAGGAGAGGAAGGAGGAGAAGGGGAAGGAGAGGAAGGAGGAGAAGGGGAAGGAGAGGAAGGGAAAAAGGAGAAGAGGAATTAGAAGGGGAGAAAGAGGAAGAGGAAGGAAAAAGAGGAAGGGGAAGGAGAGGAAGAGGAAGGAGAAGGGAAAAGAGAGGAAGAAGGGGAAGGGGAAGGGGAAGGAGGAGAGGAAGAGGAATGAGAAGGGGAGGAAGAGCAATGAGAAGGGGAGGAAGAGGAAGGAGAAGGGAAGAGAAAGAAGACGGAAAAGGAAAGAGAGGAAGGAGGAGAAGAAGAGGAAGAGGAATGAAAAGGGGAGAAAGAGGAAGAGGAAGGGGAATGAGAAGGGGAGAAAGAAGAAGAGGAAAAAGAAGAGGAAGGGGAAGGAGAAGGGGAAGGAGAGGAAGTGGAAGGAGGGGAGAATGAAGAGGAAGTCAAAGGAGAGGAAGGAGGAGAGGAAGGGGAAGAGAAAGGAGAAGGGGAAGGAGAGGAAAAGGAAGAGAAAGAAGAAGTAGAAGGGGAGAAATGAACAGGAAGGAGAAGGGGAAGAAGAGAAAGAAGAAGGAGAAGGGGAAAGCGAAGGAGAGGAAGAGGAAGGAAGGAGAAAAGGAGGAGGAGGAAGAGGAAGGAGAAAAGGAGGAAGAGGAAGAGGGAGGAGCAAGAGAACATCAAGTGTCAGTGGTAGGTGATCCCATTCAATAAACATGCATTGAGCACCTACTGTGTGCTGGGCTCTGTGGTACCCTAAAGGCGTTCATGGAATAGTGATGGAAACAAACACAGATCATTTCCCTCTCTGGCCAGTTTTGAGAAAGGAGGCTATGGAAAGAAAGAGAGGGGCACTTAGCACAGCCTGGAATTCAGTTTCCTAAACAAGCCCCAGGCACCAATATAAAACCACCAGGTAACCAACAGGACATGCAGGTGCAATTAAGCACTTCTCCCTACAGAGCAGCCAAGTCTTCCAGCCAAAGTGTCTGTGCAGTTTCTGGTACTTCACATCCTCTTCCCAAGATCTTTTCTGTGGGCTTCCTGGCCCACCAAGACTGGTACTTTCTTTTCTTTTTTTTTTTTTTTTTTTTTTTTTTTTTTTTTTTTTTTTGAGACACTCTCACTGTCACCCAGGCTGGAGTGCAATGGCGTGATCTCCACTAACTGCAACCTCTGCCTCCGGGGTTCAAGCAATTCTCCTGCCTCAGCCTCCCAAGTAGCTGGGACTACAGGCATCCGCCATCACACCCAGCTAATTTTTGTATTTTTAGTAGAGACGGAGTTTCACCATGTTTGTCAGGCTGGTCTCGAATTCCTGACCTCAGGTGATCTGCCTGCCTTGGCCTCCCAAAGTACTGGGATTACAGGCGTAAGCCACCACTTCAGCCTAGGACCAGTACTTTCTTAAGGCAATTAAGTCTCCAGAAACCAGGTGGGCTCTCCAAACTTTCATTTTCTTAGAGTCACCTGCTTCAGCTGTCTCCTCCTGGGGCACATCTCTTCCTGCCTTTTCACATCTGTGCACATTACACTGCTGAACATGGAGTTGTTCCCCATCAGGAAAGCCCGGCTCTCCTTTCCTGCTATTGCACTTGGCTTTGGGACTCTGCATTCTCTGTATCAAGCTGCATTTCCCTGCGTTCCAATAACCTGTGATGCCGTCTTAGATTCCACCTCTCAAAGCTGCACTCTTGCGGAGTGTGGTGGCTCACACCTGTAATCCCAGCACTTTGGGAGGCCAAGCTGTGTGGATTGCTTGATCTCAGGAGTTCGGGACCAGCCTGGGAAACATGCCAAAACCTCATCTCTACAAAATATACAAAAATTAGCCGAGCATGGTGGCATATGCCTGTAGTCCCAACTACTGGGGAGACTGAGGTGGGAGGATCACTCAAGCCCAGAGGTTGAGGCTGCAGTGAGCTGTGACTCTGGCACTGTACTCTAACCTGGGAAACAGAGCAAGACCCTGTCAAAGAAAACAAAAAAAAAACAAAAAACAAAACAAAACTGCACTCTTGTTCTTTGGCCACCTGCCTTTAGGGGTAAATTTCAAAAAGTTACCACCCAAATCTCAATAGAGACAAGCGGCACTATCGAGGTTAGGGTGATGACTTTTTGAAATTTACCCCTCAATGGCACATGCTTGTGGACCCCTCTGGTTACATGAGCCCTGTGGTCAGTCTTGAGCTCACCTGGCTGCAAATCTTTCTGATTTCTTCACTTCCGACACCTTCAGCAGGTTAATCCTCAAGGAATTTTATAATGTTCCTCTCTAACCCCTTACCAGCCCCACTGTTGCCTCGAGGAATGTGAAAGTTCTCTCTCTTCCTTTCACCTTCTTCAATGAGATCTGAAGGCCAACCCTCCCTTAGGAGTAGAACTTTAGACCCAAACATCTCATCAACATCTGATGATCTCCAATCCCTTCCTGGTTTGCTGGCCTAAAACACCTGAAATGTTATCTGCCTAAGGCCACAACTGGTCAGTTTCAGGCAGGTCAAGCCTTGCAGGTGAAATGCAAGGAACACTAGGGGTGGAAGGAGGCAGGAAATTGGCTTATTCAATTAGCCACAGATTGAGTGCTTTTTCTGCATCAGGGCCCTGGGGATTCTGGAGCAAATAAGACAGACTCTGCTCTCAAAATTATTTTATTTTAGTGGAGGGAAATAAACACATAAATAAATAAAAATGCAATTTCAGAACACCACAAGGGCCATGAAGAAGGGACCAGACAACAGAATGGAAAGGGATGGGGTAAGGAGGGAGCACTAACTACCAAGTTGAAGTCAGGGTAGAGAGAAGGGAGCCACTGGGCAGAGATGCGGAGAGGGGAGTCTCTGCAAAGCCCTGGGGGCAGGGGTGGGGAGATAAGGTCATTGTGTAGCCGGGACAGAAAGAAGGCCAGAGAATAGCCAGGCATGGTGGCTCACGCCTGTAATCCCAACAGTTTGGGAGGCCAAGGCGAGTGGATCATGAGGTCAGGAGATCAAGACCATTCTGGCCAACATGGTGAAACCCTGTATCTACTAAAAATACAAAAAAAAAAAAAAAAAAAAAAAAAATTAGCCGGGCATGGTGGCATGCGCCTGTAGTCCCAGCTACTCAGGAGGCTGAGGCAGGAGAATCACTTGAACCCAGGAGGCACAGGTTACAGTGAACCAAGATTGCGCCACTGCACTCCATCCCGGGCGACAGAGGGAGACTCTGTTTCCAAGAAAAAAAAAAGGGGGGGGGGGCTTTTAGGGTTGAGCAGAAAGATAATGATCAGAAAGTGAGTTACTTAATTCTAGTAACCAACAGGGTGAAATCCCGTCTCTACTAAAAATACAAAAAAAAATTAGCTGGGCATGGTGGTGTGCGCCTGTAGTCCCAGCTATTCAGGAGGCTGAGGCAGGAGAATCGCTTGAACCCAGGAGGTGGAGATTGCAGTGAGCTGAGATCACACCAGTGCACACCAGCCTGGGTGACAGAGTGAGACTTTGTCTCTGAAAAAAAAAACATGAAAAAGAAAGGAAGGAAGGAAGGAAGGAAGGAAGGAAGGAAGGAAGGAAGGAAGGAAGGAGAAAAAGAGAGAGAAAGAAAGAGAAGGAAGGAAGGAAGGAAGGAGAGAAAGAAAGAAAGAAAGAAAGAAAGAAAGAAAGAAAGAAAGAAAGAAAGAAAGAAAGAGAAAGAAAGAAGAGGAAGGAGAGAAAGCAAGAGAGAAAGAGAGAGAAAGAAAAGAAAGAGAGAGAGAGAGAGAAAAGCAAAGCAAAGCAAAGCAAAGAGTTGCAGCCAATGATGTAGGGAGGGTTGGGCTGAGGACCCTAGAGCCTGAAGGGGCTAACAAATCGAGCAAGGAGGAAGACATCAGGGATGCCGAAGTTCTAAGAGAAGGCTCAGGGAAATATGGCGGGACAGAAGCTGTAAGGCCCCTACCCTTTCTCCATCCCTTCCTTTGGGCCTGCCTGCTTCCTTCCCCAAACCCTAATTCCAACCACCCCAACGCTCCAGGAACTCCCTCCAAGGACATCCTAGCTGACAGCTGTTACCCTCGGAGGGCTTAACTGTCAATGGTTTCACAGCCTCCTACTCCATTTACTGAGTTTCATGGAGGCCATTGAGGCTTGGAGCTCCTGAGTCTTCAGGGGTGAGGACATCTGGAAGGAGGGGAAGGGAATAAGATGCCAGGAGAAGAGGCAACTGGCCCAGGGAGCTTAGCTGCAGCAGCCACTCCAGATCCTTCAGCTTGTCCCTCACCACACCAGAGGTGGATTTCAAGGTCTGCGTTTTACCCTGGGAGGCTTTGGGACAGGCCAAAAGAAGAAGAAAGGCAGTGGTTCCCCAACTGCACAGTGCAAAAGAATCCCCTGGAAGGCTTGTTAAATTCAGATCACTGCCCCTCCCCTGAAAGTTTCTGATTTAGTAGGTCTGGGGTGCAGCCTGAGAATCTGCATTGTCACAAGTTCCAGGTGACGCTGCAGCTGCTGGCTCTGCATTTAGGGAATGAGAACTATAAAGACAGGCTGTTGGTCAGGTGCAGCAGCTCATGCCTATAATCCCAGGACTTTGGGGAAGCCAAGATGGGAGGATCACTTGAGGCCAGAAGTTCAAGACCAGCCTGGACAACATAGCGAGATCCTATCTCTTCAGAAAGTACAAAAATTAGCCGGGCATGGTGATGCACGCCTGTAGTCTCAGCTACTAGGGAGGCTAAGGCAGGAGGCTCGCTTGAGCCCAGGAAGTTGATGCTGCAATGAGCTGTGGTTGCACCACTGTACTCCAGCCTGGGCAACAGAGCAAGACCTTGTCTCAAAACAAAACAAAAAACGAAAACAAACAACAAAAAAAAGCGTGGTGGCTGTCCCTGGAGGAATTCTCTCTCCGAGGCTTCTTTCAGGAAGTGTGAATGTTTGTCTTGTTCATTGCTCTCTCCCGAGTGCCAGGTAAACAGTCGGTCTTCAACAAAGATCTGTTGAATTGACATATTTCTATATAAGAAAATTTGGGCCACAAAGCTCAAGATGGCCCACCCCCCTCCTTTGGATGGTAAAGGCAACTTGGAGGCAGAGGACCAGTCCTTCCACCCATTTTTATTCCTCAGCTGTGGTCACTGGGTTCAGCTCAAAGAAGATAACTGTCCCCACGCCAACCCCTTCCTCCTTTTTTCCCCTGAGCCTGGAGCCGCCTCATTGACATGCAGCCAGCACAGCTGCGGGGCTCACTTCTGGATCACTGAGAAACAGGTCCGATTTGAAAATGTCAGGATCTCGTTAGCAATTCCAATGGCCGCAGTGGTAATTACGCCTTTTCATGTTTCTGCGTGTTATACCGCATCAAAACTGACACAGACGCCTGGTTTTATAATATCACGGCCTGGAAATAAATGTCCAAAATGATATGAAAATGTACTAGGAAGAGATTAATAACTGTTCTTCCAGGAAGAAAGATAGCCGTTTTCAACCAGTATATTATATATTTTTTCCTCTTAAAAAAAATCCTCTCTGATAGCATCTCTCCTTGAAGGGAACTGAATTATATTATCACTCACAGGAGGTAATCAGGTCTGTCAGCTGCAGGGCTGAGCCTCTCAAGGCAGAAGAGGAGTGGGAGGCGTTGGAGAAGGCAGCCCCTGAAAGGAGCGCTCCTGACCTTATCCCGTCCCCAACCCAGAGCTTTTTTCAGAATAGGCAAAACCTGGATCTGCTGGTATATAAGCATCTTTTTGCGGCACAGGGAGGTTAGATAGAAGCAAAGTGGTGTCTGTAGTATGTACCTGGAAAGACCCTGGCTGGCCACGTGGGAGAGCTTTCCTCTCTATCGCCACCAAGGACTGTTCCTCTGAAGAGTCAAGCCAGGCTGGGCACAGTGGCTCATTCCTGGAATCTCAGCCCTTTGGGACGCTAAGGCGGGAGGATCGCTTAAGGCCAGGAGTTTGAGACCAGCCTGGGCAACATAGCAAGACCCACCCCCCCATCCCCACTGTCTTCAAAACAAAAAAAAAAAATCATCAAATGGCAGAAGGTGAATGAAAGTGGGCCCAACTCCTGCTGTCAGGGGCAGCAAATGGCTCTGCCTGGGCAGTGGGTTGAGGTCAAGAAAGAAGGCTCTGAGCCTGATAACCAATGTCAAATGTCAGCCCAGCCCCTGGAGAACTGATTCTAAAGGTCCCAGCTCTCATAATACCTTCAATGTTTTTAACTGTCTCTGTGCATCCCCACAAGCACTATAGGAAAGGAATCCCAATGTTTCCTCGCTCTCCCAGCTTTGGCTCTGTATGAACACAGACACACACAAACACACACATGCACACAATCGCATACACACAAGAACACACAATACACACATATATGTATACACATCCACAGTCACACATGCATAGACACACTTTCACACACAATACACACATACATATACACACTCTCACACACACATACATACATGTACATACTCTCATATACACATACATACACAAGCACACAATACATACACATTCACACATATATACGTACACACACTCGCAAATTTACATATACACACATGCATATATACACATTCACATACAATACACATATATACACACATGCAGACACATACATACACACACACATGAATTCACATACACACATGCATATATACACATCCACATAATACACACATGCACACACATATACATACACACACACTCATGTATTCACATACACACATGTGTATACACACATTCACACATAATACACACATATATACACACATGCATACATATATACATATGCACGCATACAGGCTCACATATTCACATATGCATACATGCATATTCACACATGCATGTATGCATATACACACATTCACACATAATACATACATATACACACTCTCATACACATACACACATACATGCACTCACTTGCACACACATGTGCAAACATATGCACACATATATACATGCACACACACAATACATGCATGCATATAAATATGCACTCATATACACTCACAGGTACACATGCACACACGTGCACACACACACAGCCCTATCCACATACACAGAATCACACATACATACACATACATGGACACAAACACACAGTCCCCCTCCCAGAGTCCTCTCTCACACCCCATTTCCGGCCTCAACTTGTCCTGTGGGCCGCACACTGACACCACCTCTGCAGCCATGACCTTAGCGCCCCCCTCACTTATACACTGATTTCTCAGCCTTTCCTCCAAGCTGCCTCAGTCTACCCTCAATAAACACGATCTCTAAGTCATTCTGGCTCCAGAACGTGTTGCCTTAGGGCCTGGCCTCCCTGGGTACCATTTCTGGCCCCATTAGCAAAGCCTAGATTAAAGGGAGGCCAAGATGGACCATGCTTGGTCCACTGCTTGGAGGCCCAGCTGGAAAGGGATTCTGGACAGCTCGGAATTCCAGGTGCAAAGCATTGGAGTGGAGAGCAGGCCCAAGATGAAATATTTAACTGATTGTTATCACTTAAATACACTTACACTTGGCTCCTGGGGGGGCCAAGGTGTACATGGGTGAAGCTCTGTGCCCCTGACTTCATGCTCTGTAACCTCAGAGCACAGCCACAGCCCAGAAGCAAGTCCCTGCCTCCTCCCCTAGAGAGAGGCACCTTCCCCAACACCAGACCTCAGACAAGGTGACCGGCACCAGGGTATTGACCAGTCCTCAGGCTCTCGACCACATTTTTGCGGCAGAACCGGGAAGTACAATGGAGAGATGAAAAATTGCACTGAACAGAGGATTGTTTCTAAAGCAAACCAGTAATCTCCAAAAGATAGGAATCGGCAAGATTAATGAGGCTGATTACTGCCAGCTGCTTAAAGGAACTTGAAGGCTTTCGATGTCAGTACATTTCTGATGACAGAGTAATTAGAGCCAATTAAGAAAAAATGAAGCTGAGAGCAGCGCAGTCAGATCATTCTGGCTGAGCCTTAAGGTGCCTCAGACTCTCTCTGGAGACTCTGGAAAAACTCTCAGGTGAGCAACCTGTGGCCACTGGTCCCCTCTGTTTGGCCTCTAGAAATACGGGATCAACTAAGGGCAGGGAGATAGCGAGGCAGGCTCAGGGTAGCTCACCCAACCCAACAAGTTTCGTAGGATGCAGTGTGGGGAAGGAAGCCTAGTTCAATCCAAAAATCAAGAATCTGGTTTGTAATCCCAGCACTTTGGGAGGCCAAGGCAGGCGGATTACCTGAGGTCAGAAGTTCGAGACCAGCCTGGCCAACATGGTGAAACCCTGTCTCTACTAAAAATACAAAAATTAGCTGAGTATGGTGGCACGTGCCTGTAATCTCAGCTACTCGGGAGGCTGAGGTAGGAGAATTGCTTGAACCCGGGAGGTGAAGGTTGCAGTGAGCCGAAATCACGCCACTGCACTCCAGCCTGGGCAACAGAGTGAGACTCCATCTCAAAAATAATAATAATAATAATAATAATCTGGGGGCCAGGCATGGTAGCTCACACCTGTAATCCCAGCACTTTGGGAGGCCAAGGTGGAAGGATGGCTTGATCCCAGGATTTGGAAACCAGCCTGAGCAACATGGTGAGACCCCCATCTCTACAAACAATAATAACATTTAAAAATAAGCCAGGTGTGATGGTGCATTCCTGTAACCCGAGCAACTCAAAAGGCTGATACAGGAGTAGCCTGAGCCCAAGAGGTTGAGGCTGCAGTGAGCCACAGCCACACCCTGCACTCCCGCTGGGTGACGGAGAAGATCCTGTCTCTAAAAAAAAATTTAAAAAATAAAAAAAGATTCTGTTTTGTCTATGTGAGAACTAGTAACTCTTCCAAAAAATTTCTCTTTCAATCAGGTATGCAGGAGTCACACAAAGTTCGCTAAGAGAGAGAGCCCTTGTTAGATTTTGTCCAGTGAAGATTTACATAAAAGCTGCATCTTCATTGGACAGATGCATCCCAAGGCATAAACTGATGCACCATGCTGCTTTTTACTGTGATCACATGACCAGTAGGTTTTCCAAGGGGTGGGTGTGTCTCAAGCTACCCATGCTCCTCACTCCAGCTTCCATTGCACAGACTTTCAAGGAGGCTAGCCCCAAGTGGGCAGAAGTTGCTGGTCTGTAACAGAAAGGAGGTAACTGCTCTATCCCAAACTCAAGATGCTGGAAAGCAGATGGATTGACAGCTTGGGAGCGGCTCATGACCCTTGGTTTATCTGCCACCTTCTCCCCTGATCTTCCTAGAGTTGTTCAAGAAAGCTTTTTGCTGTGGCTTGAATGTTTTTCCCCTCCAAAACTCATGCTGAAATTTAATCCCCAGTGCACCAGTATTGAGAGGTGGGAAATTAAGAGGTGATTGGGGTGTGGTGGCTCAGGCCTGTAATCCTAGCACTTTGGGAGGCCGAGACAGGCAAATTGCTTGAGCCCAGCGGTTCAAGACCAGCCTGGGCAACATGGCGAAACCTGGTCTCTACAAAACCTACAAAAAATAGCCAGGCATGGTGGTTCGGGCCTATAATCCAGTTGCTTGGGAGGCTGAGGTGGGAAGATCACTTGAGCCCAGGAGGTTGAGGCTGCAGTGAGCTGAGATCACACCACTGCACTCCAGCCTGGGCGACAGAGCAAGACCCCATTCCCCCCCACACACACACAAAAGAGGTGATTGGGTCATGAGGCTTCTGCCCTAATGAATAGATTAATTCATTCATGGATTAGTGGAGTTATGGGTTAGTGAATTACAAGGTTATCTTGGGAGTGGGACTAGTGGCTTTACAAGAAAAGGAAGACAGAACTGAGCTAGCATGCTCAGCCCCCTCGCCAAGTGATGCCCTGTGCTGCCTGGGAACTCTGCAGAGTCTCCACCAGCAAGAAGATCCTCACCAGATGCAGTCCCTTGACCTTGGACTGCTCAGCCTCCATCACTGTAAGAAATAAATTCCTTTTCCTTATACATTACCCAGTTTCAGGTATTCCGGTATAAACAACAGAAAATGGACTAACACACCATGTCCATGGCTTATTCAGAGATTAGCATTGAGATATCAACACAAAAAGATCAGGGAAGCCCTGGAGAGCTCCCAGACCCCACACCCACCATTGGCTTTCTCATCCCTGAACCTTACTACCACAAACCAAACTCTTTACCCCCACCCAGGGGTAACCCAGCTCAAAATGCAAATTCTTCCAGGCATGAGTCATGAGCGCCAAAGTTCTAACTCAAAAGTAAATGACTGACCCCTCCCGTTGAGCCAACGTGCAGGAAACCCAGCCCAGGTCCAGCTATTCCCTTCATCCACCACCTCCCCAACCAAAGCAGACCCTGATGGGCCAATAGCATAGTAGGGTTCTGCAGGAGTGGAAGCGGAGCAGATTTTCATCACTATAGAAATAAAAATGAACAATAAAGTCTGAAGCTCATCTTTGAAAGACCCACCCCCACCAGATGGAAGTAATATGCACTTCTCAACCATTTAGTTATGGTCAGCCTACAGGCTCAGAGATCTTTAAGGCAAAGGAAGAGTAGGAAAAAGAAACACAAGTTCATAAATGAAGTAGTCAGATTCTTCTCCAACAGGCTGAGAACGCCAAAGCACATGTGCTAATCCCAATGCCTACCCTCACCAGCTGCTCCCACCGGCCAATGTACTCATCTGCAAAGTGACTGAGAAGACACATGACTTTTCCATGCTCCTCAATGGGTCTAAGTTTCTGTACCCATCTCTGATTCTTAAGGGACTGTTGCTTAAGTGGAATCACAGGGAAGGGGCGGAAAACCTCTATAAGAACCAGTGGATGTATTTCTTGGCTAAAATAAAATGAACTACATCCCTGATACGGGCATTAAATCAAGAAGCATCCTGAAACCATATGGTCAGGGCATAAGAGACATGTGAATCCAATTAAAATACTGAAGCTCATTCTCTTTCTTTAGAGGATCACAAAGTTTAACTACCTACACATGTCTGGCATTTTTCTGAGGCTCGTGATGAGGTTTTCGCCTGCATTGTTTGGGGTTTGGATTTTATTGGATCAATACCAGGTGTGAGTCACGTAATAAGAAAAAGTAGAAAAAAAAACATCTGGTATGCTTTTAATTCCTAATGGTTTCTACGCTTTCTTTGATTTCTTTAGCCATTTTAAACATACTGTATTTGTTTTGTCATCTCCGTCAGCCTGTTGCTTTGCTATCTCAAGTGCTCTTGTTCTTTTCATTAGAGATAGAGATCTTTGTTGGGTATTAAGTTTCCTGCTTTATCTCCATGACATCAAGGTGAGTGACCAGGAATGCTATTCGATGAGGAGCTCATGGGCTCTCCTGGAGAAATCGTGATGAGGACCAAGTAAGTACAAGCTTGAGACTCCCTTTTTATTGAAGATGGAGAGTATCCTTCTAACAAAAAAAAGGAGATTAATATATAAAAGAGTTAAAGGCTCCTGTGTCTAGCCAGGTGAGGTGGTTCACGCCTGTAATCCCAGCACTTTGAGAGGCTGAGGTGGGAAGATTGCTTGCAGTCCAGGAGTTCGAGACCAGCATGGCCAACATAGGGCAATTCTGTCTCTACAAAAAAAATTAAAATTAGCTGGGCATTTTGGTGGTGCCCACCTGTATCCCAGCTGCTTGGGAGGTTGAGCAGTGAGCTGTGATCGTGCCACTGCACACCAGCCAGGGCAAAAAATAAAAATAAAAATAAAGCTCCTGCATCTTATACTGAGAAACTAGTTCATTGAACACAATGGCTTAAACAAGTTAAAAGCATATTTATCTGTCATTTAACAATCCTGAGACATCTCAGGGATAGAAGAGCAGTTCTGCTGTCCTCAACATGCAGCTTCTGTCTCTGGGTCCAAAGTGGCTGCTTCAGCTCCTGCCATTACGTCTGCATCTATGCCAGTGCAGAAGAGGAAAGTCTAAAGCAAGTGCATGCCCATTTCTTTTAAGATTATGTGGTAGAGGCTGCTAACTATGCATCAAAATCTGTTGTCTCCTTCAAGGGATGCTACATTTGTCAGCCCTCTTGCACTTGGTTATGATCATATGACAAAATTCTCTCCAATAAAATGTAAGAAGCAGGGGATTAGTGGAGAGGACCCTACAGGCATACATTATTTCTACCCCCTTTCAGTGGCTAGAGCTCTGTCCCATGGCCCCACCTACCTGCAAAGGAGGCTGGGAGATGCCTACTCTCATGTCCTTCCTTCATCATTAAAATGTCCCTGTATTAGTCCATTCTCACACTGCTAATAAAGACATACCCAAGACTGGTAATTTATATAAAGGAAAGAGGTTTGACTCACAGTTCTGCAGGGCTGAGGAGGCCTCAGGAAACTTACAATCATGGCAAAGGGGAAACAAACATGTCCTTTTTCACATAGCGGCAGCAAAGAGAAGTTCAGGGGAATTGCCCTTTATAAAACCATCAGATCTCATGAGAATTATTCACTATCCCAAGAACAGCAAGGAAAAACCCACCCCCATAATTCAGTTACCTCCCACCGAGTCCCTCTCACGATACGTGGGGATTATGGGAGCTACAATTCAAGATGAGATTTGGGTAGGGGCACAGCGAAACCACATCAGTCCCCATGCAAATGAAAGAGAACTGGTGCTCATGATGCAGACACCATGGATCAGTAGCTGTGCTGGGTCCATTGTAAATATTTGCTTAGTTAATTCCTTGTAGTAAGAATAAAAATTTCACTTAGCAAATGAGGCTCAAGAAATTTGCTCAAAGTCATACAACAAAGCAAGGCCACGATACAGACACAGGTACTTCTCCTCAATCCTTGCATTTCCCTGCACCCCAGGATATTTCTGGGTTCTTCCCCTGCAAAACACCTTGGTCTTCCCCATAGAATAGGCTTCTTTGACTTTTTTATTTATTTTTTTTTATTTTTGAGACAGAGTTTCACTCTTGTTGCCCAGGCTGGAGTGCAGTGGCACAATCTCAGCTCACTGCAACCTCTGCCTCCTGGGTTCAAGCAGTTCTCCTGCCTCAGCCTCTCAGTAGCTGGAATTACAGGCGTGTGCCACCACACCCAATCAATTTTTTGTATTTAGTAGAGATGGGATTTCACTATGTTGATCAGCCTGGTCTCAAACTCCTGACCTCAGGTGATCCACCTGCCTCAGCCTCCCAAAGTACTGGGATTACAGGTGTGAGCCACTGCACCTGGCCCTACTTTGTTATATTCTTATCAGAGAATAAATGAGGTCTTCCTTCTAGAGTCCCAGATGAGCAAGGCAAAGCTGTGATTGAAGGTCGCCACTGCCTTCATCTCAGATCTCAGGGCCCTCCCCTGGGAAAGCCAGGCCAAGCTCACAGAGTTTGCCCGGAAACAAAACTCTCTCTCTCTTTGTCCCCCTCCCCTATTCATTTAGGGGAAACATTCGTCCAGCAAAGGACCGACAGACCATGGAGACTATTATCTCATTTCATATTATCTTGAGTAGAAAAATAAAAGCGCCTTTGTTTAAAATCCCTTTGGTCTCATGTCTAAGCCTTAGTTCAAAATCTTTGGTTCACTGCATTAGAAAAAGAATCAAGACACCAATTAGGGCTAACAAAGCAATCGGGCCTCCCCTGATCTCTGGCTGGAATCACCGGAAGAGTACTGAACGCTTTGGGAGGAGGCAGGTGTTTCAAAAGAGCTGGAGCACAGACAGCAGGAGTGAGGATGGGCATGCGATGAGGTCACCAAGCAATAAGGGAGAAAGAAAAAGGAAAGGCAAGGCAGGAAAGCTTGCAGCCTCAAACTCCTGGGCTCATGGGATCTTCCTGCCTCAGCCTCCAGAGTAGCTGGGACTACAGGCATGCACCACCATGCCTGGCTAATTTTTTAAAAATTTTTTTGTAGAGACAGGGTCTCACTATGTTGCCCAGAATGGCCTCAAACTCCCGGCCTCAAGTGGCCCTTCTCCCTCAGCCTCCCAAAGTGCTAGGATTACAGGCATGAACCACCAGGCATGGCCTGGGAGCTGACTTTTGAACTCAATCTGTTCTGGAGCTTGTGCTATACTGTCTCCTAATAAAATGAATGAATGAATGATTCCAATTTGGGAAAGAAAATGAGTAAGTAGGAATATTGGTGAAAGGAAAACTAAGATTGGAAAGAAAGAAGAAAGATAAAAGGGGTAGCAGAGCTGGGATTTTTTTTTTCCCCAAGCATCCTCAGAAGAAGCTAAGGAAGTTTCCTCCCAGCTAGGGTGTGGTGAGGGCCAAGGCAGCACACCAGTGGGTCCTGCTTTCTTCCACTGGGCTCAGAGGGTAACAGTAAACCTGACCAACAGCAATAAAGACATCAGTTCTTACGAATAAAAGAAGCCTGGGCGTTGGCAGTTCCAAGTTGAATGCAGTGGCTCAACCATATCATAAAAGACATAGGCTCCTTCTGTCTTCCTGTAGTACCATCCCCAGGGTGTTGGCTTTCTGTCCTTGGACTTGTCACCTCATGATCACAAAAGGACTGCTGAAGCACCATAGAACCATGTTCAAGATGGGAAAATGGGAAAGTACAGGAAAGGAGCTTTGTTTCTGTAGCATCCTCTTCTGTTAGAGAAAGACGTCTTTCCCAGGAGCCCCCCAAAACTTGTATCCTGTCTTATTGGCTGGAATAGGTCTCATGGCCACCCCTAAAGCAATCACTGGCAAAGAGGAAGTGGATTATCATGACTGATCTGGGAAATTTAAGGTTCATTCTCTGGGTTGAGGGCAGGTTTACCTTCACTGAGCACATTGCT
Source organism: Symphalangus syndactylus (assembly GCF_028878055.3). Classification (NCBI taxonomy): domain Eukaryota; kingdom Metazoa; phylum Chordata; class Mammalia; order Primates; family Hylobatidae; genus Symphalangus; species Symphalangus syndactylus. The sequence goes on along the minus strand of NC_072431.2, from coordinate 64,445,420 downwards.
GCCTGAAAATAGAACAAAACTAGGATCTCCTGGCACAGAAGGAGGAAGTATGGATGACTGTTGAGTAGGCCAAGCTCTAGCATGGAGTGTTCCTGCCTAGAACTAAGGCTTCAAATCCTTGGGCATTGTAGGGATTAGAAGAGCCATCCTCTGGCCGGGCACAGTGGCTCATGCCTGTAATCCTAACACTTTGGGAGGCCGAGGTGGGTGGATCACCTGAGGCCAGGAGTTCAAGACCAGTATGGCCAACATGGCAAAACCCTGTCTCTACTAAAAATACAAAAATTAGCCAGACGTGGTGGCACACACCTGTAATCCCAGCTTCTTGGGAGGCAGAGGCACGAGAATCGCTTTACTCCCAGAAGCAGAGGTTGCAGTGAGCCGAGACTGTGCCACTGCACTCCAGCTTGGGCTACAGAGTGACATTCCATCTCAAAAAAAAAAAAAAAAGAAGGAAGGAAGGAAGGCAGGCAGGCAGGCAGGCAGGCAGGCAGGAAGGCAGGCAGGCAGGCAAGAAAGGGATCTAGAGCTTGGCAGAGAATTCCCAGCCAGCTCAACCTCCCTGAACCATGTTTTGTTGCTTTAGTTTTATTTTGTTGTTGTTACTTTATTTTTATTTTTAAATAATATTTATCATTTAATCATTTTTAAATATATAGTTCAGTCATGTTAAGTACATTCACTTTGTTGTGCAACCAATCACTGGGACTCTTTTCATCTTGCAAAACTGAAACTATTAATATATATCCATTAAGCAACAACTCCCAATTCCTCCCTCCTCTAACCTCTGCAACTGTAGTCCCATCTACTTAGGGGACTGAGCAGAGAGGATCCCTTGAGCACTGGTGTTCAAGGCTGCAGTGAGCTAACATTGCCCTACTGCTCTCCAGCCTGGACAACAGAGCAAGACCTGTCTCTTCAAAAAAAAAAAAAACTCAGCTCCCCCCAGCTTACTAGATGTGGGACCTTGGGCAAACCAGTTCATCTAACCAGGCCTAAGTTTCCTCCAAAAATTAAAAATAGAATTACAAAAGATCCAGCAATTTCCATATCTGGATGTATATGCAAAAGAATTGAAATTAGGGTCTCAAAGAGATATTTGTATATCCACGTTCATAGCAGCATTATTCTGTGTTCAAATTTCCTCTCCTTTTTTAAAAATATTTCTTATAGGCTGGGTATGGTGGCTCGCACCTGTAATCCAGCACTTTGGGAGGCTGAGGCAGGCAGATCAAGAGGTCAAGAGATTGAGACCGTCCTGGCCAACATGGTGAAACTCCATCTCTACTAAAAATACAAAAATTAGCTGAGCATGGTGGTGCGCGCCTGTAGTCCCAGCTACTCGGAAGGCTTAGGCAAGAGAATCACTTGAACCTGGGAAGCAAATGTTGCAGTGAGCCAAGATGGCAACACTGCTCTCCAGCCTGGCGATAGAGCAAGACTGCATCTCAAAAAAAAAAAAAAAAATTCTAGAGATAGGATCTCACTGTGTTGGCCAGGCTGGTTTCAAACTCCTGGCCTCAAGTGATCCTTCCCATCTCAGCCTCCCAAAGTGCTGAGATTACAGACATGAGCCATTATACCCAGCCAAATTTCCTCTTCCTATAAAGACAACAGTCAAATCGGATTAGGGTTTGCCCTAAAGACCTCTTTTTAACTTAATTATCTCTTCAAAGAACTTATGGCCAAATGCAGTCACATTCTGAGATACTAAGGGTTCAGACTTTGCCTCTTAGCTTATTTTCTGTTGCTTGTAACAGAATACCCAAAACTGGGTAATTTATAAAAATAAAAGAATTTCTTTTTTTTTTTTTTTGGAGACAGAGTCTTGCTCTGTAGCCCAGTCTGGAGTGCAGTGGCACGATCTCAGCTTACTGCAAACCTCCGCCTCCCAGGTTCAATCAACACTCCTGACTCAGCCTCCAGAGTAGCTGGTACTGCAGGCACTCACCACCATGCCCAGCTAATTTTTATATTTTTAATAGAGATGGAGTTTCACCATGTTGGCCATAAATTCCATTTTTAGGCCACCATTCCCAACCTAAAAAAGGAATTTATTTCTTACAGTTATGGAGGCTGGGAAGTCCAAGGTCAGGGCACTGTGTCTGGTGAGGATCTTCTTGCTGGTGAGGATTCTCTACAGGGTCCCGAGGTGATGCAGGGCATCACATGGTGAGGGGGTGAGCATGTAACATGCTCACTCAGGTCTTCCTTCCTCTTCTTATAAAGCCACCAATCTCATTCCCGTGAAAAGCGATTCATCCATTAATCCAGGAATAGCTCTGCCCTCATGGCTCAGTCACCTCTTAAGAGTCCCACCTCTCCATACTGCCACGTTAGGAATTAAGTTTCAACATAAGTTTTGGAGGAGACAAACATTCAAATCATAGCAGATTTCAACGTGGTGGGCGTTGGGGAGACAGGACATAATTTAGCTTATAACAAGAGTTAAGAAGACAGATGCTGGGGCCCAAATGCTTGAGCACCATCTGTGGCAAGTTATTTTATCTATGGCAAGTTACTTAACTACCCTGTGCCCTAATTTCCACATGCATAAAATGGGCTTAATAATAGTGACTACTTTGAGAGGCTGTTTTAAGAGTAAATGAGTTAAATATTAAAATCTTTAGAATAGCCTCTGGCACAGAGGAAGTGCTATATAAATGTTAGCTATTATTATTATTATTGCTACAACTACATCATGTCTGGATTTTACTTTTATGGAATCACCTTTTCCAAGCTGAAATTTTACAAAGTAATGAAAATGAAAGCAATAACACTGCTACCAAGTATTGCTCTCAATAAGCATCAGACAGAGGCCAAGTGCTTTACAAACTTCATCACCTTGGATCTCGAGAGATACTGTGGTTTCAAAATGGTCTCAGTTTTTGAAAGGCCAAGAGTGACCAAGTATGGTGACTCACATCTGTAATCCCAGCACTTTGGAAGGCCAAGGCGGGCAGATTACTTGAGGTCAGGAGTTCACGACCAGCCTGGCTAACATGGCAAAACCCCGTCTCTACTAAAAATACAAAAGTTAGCTGGGCGTGGTGGTGCACATCTGTAATCCCAGCTACTTGGGAGGCTGAGGCATGCTTGAACCCAGGAGGCAGAGGTTGCAGTGAGCTGAGATCATGCCACTGCACTCCAGCCTGGGTTACAGAGCAAGACTTTATCTCAAAAAAAACACAAAATTAAAAAAAAAAAAAAAAAAAAGCCAAGAGGATTTTGGGGTCAGGTCCCAGCTAGACTTGTAAATAAAATCTAGATAAAATCAAAAACAAAAGTTGATGCTTGACCATCATTAGGATTGGTGGTAATTATGGTCTGTCTTACTCCATTTGGGCTGCCATGACAAAATACCATTGACAGGATAGCTTATAAATAACAGAAATTTAGCTGAGTATGGTGGCTCACACCTGTAATCCCAGCTCCTTGGGAAGCTGAGGTGGGAGGATCACTTGAGGCCAAGAGTTCGAGATCAGCCTGGGCAACTAGCAAGACTCTGTCTCTAAAAATAAAAATTAAAAAATTAGCCAGGTGTGGTGGTGCACACCTGTAGTCCCAGCTACTTGGGAAGTTGAGGTGGGAGGATTGCTTGAGCCCAGGAGTATGAGGCTGCAGTGAGCCATGACCATGCCACTGTACTCCACCCTGGGTGACATTAGCCCACCACTGCGCCTGGCTAACTTTTGTATTTTTAGTAGAGACGGAGTTTCACCATCTTGGTCAGGCTGGTCTCGCACTCCTGACCTCGTGATCCACCCGCCTCAGCCTCTCAAAGTGCTGGGATTACAGACGTGAGCCACCACACCTGGCCTGAAAATTTTTTAAATAATAATAAACAAAATAAATAAACAACAGAAATTTATTTCTCACAGTTCAAGAGGCTGAGGAAGTCACAGGAGCAAGTCGCTGATAGATTCAGCATCTGGTGAGGGTACACTTTGTCACTGATAGCATCTTTTCACTCTAACCTCATGTGGCAGAAAGGTCTCTCTTGGGCCTCTTTTACAAGGACCTTAACCCCATTTGTGAAGGCTTCACTTCCCCTTGACCTAATCACCTCTCAAAAGCTCCACCACCTCCTAATACCATCATCTTGGAGGTGTGAAAGGAAAATAACTCTTGGGGCCCCCAAATCACTAAGCTAAAGGAAAAAGTCAAGCTGGGACCTGCTTAGCACAAACCTACCTCCCATTCTATTCAAAATCATCCCTCTCCTCACCGAGATAAATGCATATCTGATTGCCTCCTTTGGAAAGGCTAATCAGAAACTCAAAAGAAAGCAACCATGTGTCTCTCACCTACCTGTGACCTGGAAGCCTCCTCCATGCTTCAAATTGTCTCACCTTTCTGGAGGGAACCAATGTACATCTTACACATATTGATCAATGTCTCATGTCTCCCTAAAATGTATAAAAACAAGCTGTGCCCCGACCACCTTGGGCCCGTGTCATCAGGACCTCCTGAGGCTGTGTCACGGGCGCATGTCCTCAACCTTGGCAAAATAAATTTTCTAAATTAACCAAGACATTTCTCAGATATTTGGGGTACACAGAGGTGAGGGTTTCAACGTATGAATTTGGGCAGGACATCAACATTCTGACCATTGCATCATCTTAGGATCAGTGTTAACTACTTGGAAGGGGGTAGCATGGGCTAGAGGCCAGAGATTGGCTTGGAGACAGACTTCTGTGGTCTCTGGCCCACTTCTGACCCACTCTCAGCTGCCCACAGTAGGGCCACGGAGGGAGATAGCCCCTGGAGACACTGTTGTCTCTTGATGTAGAGGTGAAACCAGCCTCTCAACTTTCTATTCATGCTCAGGACATCAAGACCAGTCATTCATGCCCCATCGTGTTCCTAAAACCATTCTATCCAGAAGAGGTATTGTTCCATCAGCGCTTAACATGATGTTTTTCTTTCTTAAACCACATTTGCATGTAATGAGTTTCCTTTGGAGCTGAGTACACAGTAGGCATCCAAAGGGGATCTAAGGCTCAGTAAAGGAGAAGGGGCCAGGCTGAGAGGACAACAAAACACAAACAGAAGGCCTTAGCCATCATCCCCCACCAGCCCACATAAGCCTAACAAGTCGTATAGCCTCAGAAAGAGAAATCTTTAACCCAATTATGTCAAACCCCACTGGATACATTTGATCCGGGAAAAATATCATCTCTGGCAATCATAAAGAATATTAAGGTATTAGCAGCCGTCGTTTCAGAATTGCATTGGAAAGAGAGCTGGAAATAATTGCACATCAGTTGCTCAAAAATCAGCAGTAAAAGAAATTTACATTAGTGTATAAATCACCCTTCTAGCAATATAAATTAGGATTTTATGCCTCCTAATGACAACAGTACAGGCCCTGGCTGTGCTAAGCAGAGATTTCCTGGAGAAAGGAGCGGCTGTGCTCTGAATCCAGCAGGCACCTGGGCCCAAGTGCTGAGCTGGGGAGCAGAAGTGATTTGAATCTAACTGTCGCCCGCCCGGAAGCCGACCCTGCTGGAAGATTCCCCAAATCTGCCGAGCACCAGGGAGGTAGAAAAACCTCTTCAAAGCCCAGCTCAGGCTCTGCAGAGAACAAAAGTAATTTGCCTCGCTCACCTACCCCCTGCCCCTCAACAACGGCACACACAGCCCTCCTCAGCCCTCCCTTGGAAACAGAAGCTCTAGATTTACTTGCAAAGCTGTTATGTTATTAGCACTTTTGCTATACACAGTTGGGGGCTAGAGCTGCAGTTTTTCAGCTTTGAGTCAGGGCAGCCTAAGCTATCTAGAATCATGGACTATCTTTGCTGGAAGGGCCAACAGAAAATGTCTAGCAACCCCTTAGTTGGGAAATAGAGCAGGGGCCAAGGATCAGGGCAAGGAGAGTGAGGGTAAGACAAGGGCTTCTCCTGGGTCAGGTGACAGAAGCTAGAGGCAACTTCATTCCACAGGGCAGGTGCATGAAAGGTTGCCACTAGCTACAAGGATAGAGAGTCCCTCAAATAATGGTATCTCTCTCTCTCTCTCTCTCTCTCCGTATGCCTTTGTGTGTTGGCTTCTTTCTCTCCCACTATATAGACTGACTTTTCCCATTCATCCAAGAAGAAGACTGCCAACACCTTGTACTCACTGCCTCCCAGATTAACAACTCCTGACAAACAATGAAAAAAAAAAGCAAAGCAAACACACAAAGAATAAACAAAGCAGTTTTCTTGGCCCAGCCTGAGGGAGGCACTCTGGCTCTTCTTGGTTACACACCCACCTCCTAGACCAATCACTGTTGAGAGGGGATGGAGTATTATGATTGGCTACGTTTGGGTCACATGTTCACCATTAAGCCTCACTCATGGACTCTCTAGTTTGGATGGGCAGTGGTATTGGTGGTAAGGATGGGGGTCCCACCAAAACCATGAAGAAAGGGAGAACAGTTCTCCCAAAGGAAACAGAGATACTGGGTCCTTTAGTGAGTGGCTGGTTCAAGGGACCCAAGGAATTCAATGATGAAGCCAGAACCACCGCACCTAGCTAATTTGTTTTATTTTATTTTTTCTAGAAATGAGGTCTTGCTATGTTGCGATGCATTGAGATCACTTGGGGAGCTGTTTAAAATCATAGATGCACAGGGCTGTATTTCATGGCCCACGGTGCCCAGAGTCATACCTGGACCGTTGTCTCTAAATGCCTATGAGACAAGCAGGCTGGGGTGGCCTCTTTCTTAGATCAGCCTCTGCTCCAAACCTTAGAGTCTTCCACTGGGCACATGGCCCAGAGAAAGTGCCAAGGACCACCAGGAGGGGACGAGGTCCTGGTTCTGGCTTCATGATTTTCTTGGGTCCCTTGAACCAGCCACTCACTAGAGGATCCAGTAACCCTGTTTCCTCTGGGAGAACTTTTCTTCTCTCTTTCTCCACGGTTTTGGTGGGACCCCCATCCTTACCACCAAGACCACTGCTCATCCAAACTAGAGGGTCCATGAGTGAGGCTTAATGGTGAACATATGACCCAAACCTAGCCAATCACAATACTCCATCCCCTCTCAACAGTGATTGGTCCAGGAGGTGGGTCTGTAACCAAGAGCCTTCAAAGCTGGGTAGGCACTGAGATCACTTGGGGAGCTGTTTAAAATTATAGATGGTGTCCAGAACAGCCCTGTTCAAATTGCAAATGGAGGGAACAGAGTAAGATGTCAGGGCCACACCACACAAGCAAGTGGCCCCAGATATGTCTGGAGACTGGTTGTGTTGTCGGGTCTCCTGTGAGATCGGTGGTACTAATGGGCGAACTCCTAGAATCACAGACTCACAGCCTCTTCCAGGAAGAGGATACTTGGTGGCCAATCCCAGTTTAGAGGTCCTGAGATGAGGAGGTGTCCAGCTAAGGTCCATGCCAAGGTCATGGCTGAAGTGGGACTAGAACCCACACGTCTACACTCCCTCTCCAGTGTGTTTCCAGCAAAGGTGGCTGTGCCACCTCATTTCCTTCCCCTCCCTATACCAGTAGTCTGTTCCCAATTTAACCTGGGGCTTTCCTTCCCCTCCACTCTGGGGCCCAGTGATAATCCGGGGCCATGACTGTTTCTGCTGTGTTGGGGTCTTACATGCCAATTGGACTGGAAGCCCCGTAAGGGACCCAGAGGGCCTGTGGGATTATGGAGAAAGTGTGCTCCCAATAAGGAAGAAGAAGAGGGTTTGGTACCTGCCTTGCTGTTTACAAGCTGTGTAAGAGCATTCTAATTTTCTTTTTTCTTTTCTTTTTTTTTTTTTTTTTTTTTTTTTTTTTGAGACAGGATCTCACTCTGTCACCCAGACTAGAGTGCAGTGGTATGATCATAGCTCATGGCAGCCTCCACCTCCTGGGCTCAAGTGATCCTCCCGCCTCAGCCTCCTGAGTAGCTGGGACTGCAGGAACGCACCATCACACCTGGCTAATTTGTTTTATTTTATTTTTTTTAGAGATGAGGACTTGCTATGTTGCCCAGGCTGGTCTCAGATTCTTGGGCTCAAGCAATCTTCCTGCATTGACCTCCCAAAGTACTGGAATTACAGGTATGAGCCACCACACCCAACCAGCACCCTAAATTCTGAGGATTCCGGAGCCTCAGTCATCCTCATCCAGATAATGGAGGCAACAGTACCTCTCTCCCCAAGCAGAGGTGAGGAGTTAGAGAAGTGAATAGATTACTTCTATAAAAATCTAGCACAGGGGGGTGGAGCCAAGATGGCCGAATAGGAACAGCTCCGGTCTCCAGCTCCCAGCCCCAGCGACACAGAAGACGGGTGATTTCTGCATTTCTGCTTGAGGTACCGGTTTCATCTCACTAGGGAGTGCCTAACAGTGGGTTCAGGACAGTCGGTGAAGCGCACTGTGCGCGAGCCGAAGCAGGGCAAGGCATTGCCTCACTCGGGAAGCGCAAGGGGTCAGGGAGTTCCCTTTCCTAGTCAAAGAAAGGGGAAACAGACGGCACCTGGAATATCGGGTCAGTCCCGTCCTAATACTGCGCTTTTCCAACGGGCCTGGAAAACGGCACACTAGGAGATTGTGTCCCGCACCTGGCTCGGAGGGTCCTATGCCCACAGAGTCTTGCTGATTGCTAGCACAGCAGTCTGAGATCACGCTGCAAGGCGGCAACGAGGCTGGGGGAGGGGCGCCCGCCATGGCCCAGGCTTGCTTAGGTAAACAAAGCAGCCAGGAAGCTCGAACAGGGTGGAGCCCACCACAGCTCAAGGAGGCCTGCCTGCCTCTGTAGGCTCCACCTCTGGGGGCAGGGCACAGACAACCAAAAACTCAGTGAGAACCTCCACAGCCTTAAATGTCCCTGTCTGACTGACAGCTTTGAAGAGAGTAGTGGTTCTCCCAGCACGCAGCTGGAGATCTGAGAACGGACAGACTGCCTCCTAAAGTGGGTCCCTCACCCCTGAGCAGCCTAACTGGGAGGCACCCCCCCAGTAGGGACAGACTGACACCTCATTCAACCGGGTACTCCTCTGAGACAAAACTTTCAGAGGAACTATCAGACAGCTGAATTTGTGGTCTCACGAAAATCCGCTGTTCTGCAGCCACCGGTGCTGACACCCAGCCAAACAGGGTCTGGAGTGGACCTCTAGTAAACTCCAACAGACCTGCAGCTGAGGGTCTTGTCTGGTAGAAGGAAAATTAACAAACAGAAAGGACATCCACACCAAAAACCCATCTGTACATCACCATCATCGAAGACAAAAAGTAGACAAAACCACAAAGATGGGGAAAAAACAGACCAAAAAAACTGGAAACTCTAAAAAACAGAGCACCTCTCCTCCTCCAAAGGAACACAGTTCCTCACCAGCAACGGAACAAAGCTGGATGGAGGATGACTTTGATGAGTTGAGAGAAGAAGGCTTCAGACGATCAAACTACTCTGAGCTACGAGAGGAAATTCAAAACAATAGCAAAGAAGTTAAAAACTTTGAAAAAAAATTAGAAGAATGGATAACTAGAATAACCAATGGAGAGAAGGGCTTAAAGGAGATGATGGAGCTGAAAGCCAAGTTTCGAGAACTACGCGAAGAATGCAGAAGCCTCAGTAGCAGATGCGATCAACTGGAAGAAAGGGTATCGCTGATAGAAGATGAAATGAATGAAATAAAGAGAGAAGGGAAGTTTAGAGAAAAAAGAATAAACAGAAATGAACAAAGCCTCCAAGAAATTTGGGACTATGTGAAAAGACCAAACCTACGTCTGATTGGTGTACCTGAAAATGATGGGGAGAATGGAACCAAGTTGGAAAACACTCTGCAAGATATTATCCAGGAGAACTTCCCCAATCTAGCAAGGCAGGCCAGCATTCAGATTCAGGAAATACAGAGAACGCCACAAAGATACTCCTCGAGAAGGGCAACTCCAAGACACATAATTGTCAGATTCACCAAAGTTGAAATGAAGGAAAAAATGTTAAGGGCAGCCAGAGAGAAAGGTCGGGTTACCCACAAAGGGAAGCCCATCAGACTAACAGCTGATCTCTCAGCAGAAACTCTACAAGCCAGAAGAGAGTGGGGGCCGATATTCAACATTCTTAAAGAAAAGAATTTTCAACCCAGAATTTCCTATCCCGCCAAACTAAGCTTCATAAGTGAAGGAGAAATAAAATACTTTACAGACAAGCAAACGCTGAGTGATTTTGTCACCACCAGGCCTGCCCTAAAAGAGCTCCTGAAGGAAGCACTAAACATGGAAAGGAACAACCGGTACCAGCCCCTGCAAAAACATGCCAAATTGTAAAGACCATCGAGGCTAGGAAGAAACTATGGCAACTAACGAGCAAAATAACCAACTAACATCATAATGACAGGATCAGATTCACACATAACAATATTCATGTTAAATGTAAATGGGCTAAATGCTCCAATCAAAAGACACAGACTGGCAAACTGGATAAGGAGTCAGGACCCATCAGTGTGCTGTATTCAGGAAACCCATCTCACGTGCAGAGACACACATAGACTCAAAATAAAGGGATGGAGGAAGATCTATCAAGCAACTGGAAAACAAAAAAAGGCAGGGGTTGCAATCCTAGTCTCTGATAAAATAGACTTTAAACCAACAAAGATCAAAAGAGACAAAGAAGGCCATTAGATAATGGTAAAGGGATCAATTCAACAAGAAGAGCTAACTATCCTAAATATATATGCACCCAACAGAGGAGCACCCAGATTCATAAAGCAAGTCCTCAGTGACCTACAAAGGGACTTAAACTCCCACCCAATAATAATGGGAGATTTTAACACCCCACTGTCAGCATTAGACAGATCAACGAGACAGAAAGTTAACAAGGATATCCAGGAATTGAACTCAGCTCTACATAAAGTGGACCTAATAGACATCTACAGAACTCTCCACCCCAAATCAACAGAATATACATTTTTTTCAGCACCACACCACACCTATTCCAAAATTGACCACATAGTTGGAAGTAAAGCTCTTCTCAGCAAATGTAAAAGAACAGAGATTATAACAAACTGTCTCTCAGACCACAGTGCAATCAAACTAGAACTCAGGATTAAGAAACTCAGTCAAAACCGCTCAACTACATGGAAACTGAACAACCTGCTCCTGAATGACTATTGGGTACATAATGAAATGAAGGCAGAAATAAAGATGTTCTTTGAAACCAACGAGAACAAAGACACAACATACCAGAATCTCTGGGACACGTTCAAAGCAGTGTGTAGAGGGAAATTTATAGCACTAAATGCCCACAAGAGAAAGCAGGAAAGATCCAAAATTGACACCCTAACATCACAATTAAAAGAACTAGAAAAGCAAGAGCAAACACATTCAAAAGCTAGCAGAAGGCTAGAAATAACTAAAATCAGAGCAGAACTGAAGGAAATAGAGACACAAAAAACCCTTCAAAAAATTAATGAATCCAGGAGCTGGTTTTTTGAAAAGATCAACAAAATTGATGGACCGCTAGCAAGACTAATAAAGAAGAAAAGAGAGAAGAATCAAATAGATGCAATAAAAAACGAAAAAGGGGATATCACCACCGATCCCACAGAAATACAATCTACCATCAGAGAATACTACAAACACCTCTATGCAAATAAACTAGAAAATCTAGAAGAAATGGATAAATTGCTCGACAAATACACCCTCCCAAGACTAAACCAGGAAGAAGTTGAATCTCTGAATAGACCAATAACAGGTTCTGAAATTGTGGCAATAATCAATAGCTTACCAACCAAAAAGAGTCCAGGACCTGATGGATTCACAGCTGAATTCTACCAGAGGTACAAGGAGGAACTGGTACCATTCCTTCTGAAACTATTCCAATCGATAGAAAAAGAGGAAATCCTCCCTAACACATTTTACGAAGCCAGCATCGTCCTGATACCAAAACCTGGCAGAGACATAACCAAAAAAGAGAATTTCAGACCAATATCCTTGATGAACATTGATGCAAAAATCCTCAATAAAATACTGGCAAACCGAATCCAGCAGCACATCAAAAAGCTTATCCACCATGATCAAGTGGGCTTCATCCCTGGGATGCAAGGCTGGTTCAACATACGCAAATCAATAAATGTAATCCAGCATATAAACAGAACCAAAGACAAAAACCACATGATTATCTCAATAGATGCAGAAAAGGCCTTTGACAAAATTCAACAACCCTTCATGCTAAAAACTCTCAATAAATTAGGTATTGATGGGACGTATCTCAAAATAATAAGAGCTATCTACAACAAACCCACAGCCAATATCATACTGAATGGGCAAAAACTGGAAGCATTCCCTCTGAAAACTGGCACAAGACAGGGATGCCCTCTCTCACCGCTCCTATTCAACATAGTGCTGGAAGTTCTGGCCAGAGCAATCAGGCAGGAGAAGGAAATAAAGGGTATTCAATTAGGAAAAGAGGAAGTCAAATTGTCCCTGTTTGCAGATGACATGATTGTATATCTAGAAAACCCCATTGTCTCAGCCCAAAATCTCCTTAAGCTGATTAGCAACTTCAGCAAAGTCTCAGGTACAAAATTAATGTACAAAAATCACAAGCATTCTTGTACACCAATAACAGACAAACAGAGAGCCAAATCATGAGTGAACTCCCATTCACAATTGCTTCAAAGAGAATAAAATACCTAGGAATCCAACTTACAAGGGATGTGAAGGACCTCTTCAAGGAGAACTACAAACCACTGCTCAATGAAATAAAAGAGGATACAAACAAATGGAAGAACATTCCATGCTCATGGGTTGGAAGAATCAATATCGTGAAAATGGCCATACTGCCCAAGGTAATTTATAGATTCAATGCCATCCCCATCAAGCTACCAATGACTTTCTTCACAGAATTGGAAAAAACTACTTTAAAGTTCATATGGAACCAAAAAAGAGCCCGCATCGCCAAGTCAATCCTAAGCCAAAAGAACAAAGCTGGAGGCATCACGCTACCTGACTTTAAACTATACTACAAGGCTACAGTAACCAAAACAGCATGGTACTGGTACCACAACAGAGACATAGATCAATGGAACAGAACAGAGCCCTCAGAAATGATGCCGCATAGCTACAACTATCTGATCTTTGACAAACCTGACAAAAACAAGAAATGGGGAAAGGATTCCCTATTTAATAAATGGTGCTGGGAAAACTGGCTAGCCATATGTAGAAAGCTGCAACTGGATCCATTCCTTACACCTTATACAAAAATTAATTCAAGATGGATTAAAGACTTATATGTTAGACCTAAAACCATTAAAATCCTACAAGAAAACCTAGGCAATACCATTCAGGACATAGGCGTGGGCAAGGACTTCATGTCTAAAACACCAAAAGCAATGGCAACAAAAGCCAAAATCGACAAATGGGATCTCATTAAACTAAAGAGCTTCTGCACAGCAAAAGAAACTATCATCAGAGTGAACAGGCAACCTACACAATGGGAGAAAATTTTTGCAACCTACTCATCTGACAAAGGGCTAATATCCAGAATCTACAATGAACTCAAACAAATTTACAAGAAAAAAACAAACAACCCCATCAAAAAGTGGGCAGAGGACATGAACAGACACTTCTCAAAAGAAGACATTTATGCAGCCAAAAAACACATGAAGAAATGCTCCTCATCACTGGCCATCAGAGAAATGCAAATCAAAACCACAGTGAGATACCATCTCACACCAGTTAGAATGGCCATCATTAAAAAATCAGGAAACAACAGGTGCTGGAGAGGATGTGGAGAAATAGGAACACTTTTACACTGTTGGTGGGACTGTAAACTAGTTCAACCATTGTGGAAGTCAGTGTGGCGATTCCTCAGGGATCTCGAACTAGAAATACCATTTGACCCAGCCATCCCATTACTGGGTATATACCCAAAGGACTATAAATCATGCTGCTATAAAGACACATGCACACGTATGTTTATTGCGGCACTATTCACAATAGCAAAGAGTTGGAACCAACCCAAATGTCCAACAACGATAGACTGGATTAAGAAAATGTGGCACATATACACCATGGAATACTATGCAGCCATAAAAAATGATGAGTTCGTGTCCTTTGTAGGGACATGGATGAAACTGGAAAACATCATTCTCAGTAAACTATCGCAAGGACAAAAAACCAAACACCGCATGTTCTCACTCATAGGTGGGAATTGAACAATGAGAACTCATGGACACAGGAAGGGGAACATCACGCTCTGGGGACTGTTGTGGGGTGGGGGGAGGGGGGAGGGACAGCATTAGGAGATACACCTAATGCTAAATGACGAGTTAATGGGTGCAGGAAATCAACATGGCACATGGATACATATGTAACAAACCTGCACATTGTGCACATGTACCCTAAAACCCTAAAGTATAATAAAAAAAAAAAAAAATCTAGCACAGCACCAGCCTCTCCAAAGGCCTCAAGCAAATGGGAAGCCAACCACTTCCTACCTTTCCTGGAGGTTGAGGCCAACTCCTGCCCTCTCTGAAACCCCTATGGGCCAAGAACCAGGCCCCGATTGATTGGTCGATTAATTAATGTGAAGACCAGGTCTCCACAAGGAAGTTTTCTGATGACAAAAAAATCTCTGGAGAATGAAATGTTATGTGTCACTTGTCAACAAAACCCAGCATTTTTCAGTGAAATAAGCATCTGATTCTGGAAAAACTTAATTAAAACTGCTGTTGGCATTCAAGTGATTTATGCCATCATTCCCAGCCTTCACCCGGTGATTCCCTGGAGAGACACCAATTATCTCCCGGGGATATTGTGAAATTCTCAAAATACTCCTCTAAACAACATGAATCTCTAATACATTTTAACTTTTAAAAAAATCAGATCATGCAGCACTTTTTCCACGAAAAAAAAAAAAGCTCCAAAGTTTGGAGTGAAGAGAAATCTAACAGAAATGGAAGGTCAGCTGGGGGCAGTGGCTCACGCCTATAATCCTCCACAATTTGGGAGGCTGAGGCGGGAGGACTGCTTGAGATTATAAGTTCGAGACCAGCCTGGGCAACACATGGAGACCCTGTCTCTACAAAAATAAAATAAAATAAAATTAGCTAGATATGCTGGCACTTACTTGTAGTCCCAGCTACTCAGGAGGCTGAGGCTGGAGGATCACTTAAGCCCAGGATTTCAAGGCTGCAGTGAGCTATGATCATGCCACTGCTATCCGGCGTGGACAACAGAGCAAGACCCTGTCTCAAAAAAAAAAAAAAAAAAGGAATGAAAAAAGAAATGGAAGGCTCTTGCAAACAGACCCTGGCAGGCATGGATTTTAACTCCAGGATTTGCTGATCACAGCCCACCATGTGCTAGTCACTGGGCAATATCCCAAGCCTGCTCACTTCCCCCTTGACTGGAGAAGAAATGGGCTTTGTAAATACAGGTGGAGAAATCAGACTTTCAGTTTCTCTATCTCCAGCAGCAAAGCCTGAATTAATCAGCCTCTTGCATGAACACAGAATTGGCAAAAAACAAACAAACAACAAAAAAAAACACACCTGAGAGGTCAGGCAAGGTGGCTAACGCCTATAATCCCAGCACTTGGGGAGGCCAAGGCAGGCAGATCACATGAGGTCAGGAGTTTGAGACCAGCCTGGCCAACATGGTGAAACTCCGTCTCTACTAAAGTTACAAAAAATTAGCCAGGCATGGTGGCACATGCCTGTAATCCCAGCTACTCAGGAGGTTGAGGCACGAGAATTGCTTGAACTCGGGAGGGACAGGTTGCAGTAAGCCAAGATCACGCCACTGCACTCCAGCGTGGGTGCCAGAGTGAAACTCCAACTCAAAAAAAAAAAAAAAAACCCTGAGAAAAAGCAGCTTCGGATCATCAGCTCACCTCTGCAGTCTCCACTCTCCAGAACCTCAGTCCCTCTGGTCCCTGTTGCTTCCACAGTTACCTTGCCTTGAAATGGACAGGTTTTGTATTTTTTCTAATTCTTCCTGTTCTTAGCAAGACTACTGACCTGTCATATACTATTCCACCCTTCCAGATGTGCAGATTCAAAATTGTGTATTTGCACCCATGAAATACATTCTTGAATTTAGCTGGAATCAATTCATTCATCCATTCATTCAACAAGTGTTTATGACATGATTGTTGATCTCTCTGGCTCATCACTTTGTAGGAAAAAGGATTTCTCCCCATGAAAGAATGAACATTGAGCCCTTCTCACAATTGTAGAACCAGTTGCCCTACACATTTCCAGCTTTTCAGATGGCATTTTGCCCTCTGTGATGCTAGTTTTTGTTTTGTTTTGTTTGAGATGGAGTCTCACTCTGTCACCCAGGCTGGAGTGCAGTGGTGCAATCTTGGCTCACTGCAGCCTCTGCCTCCCGGGTTCAAGTGATTCTCACGCCTCAGCCTCCTGAGTAGCTGGGACTACAGGCACCCACCACCACACCTGGCTACTTTTTTGTATTTTTAGCAGAGATGGGGTTTCACCATGTTGGCCAGGCTGGTCTACAACTCCTGACCTCAGGTGATTCACCCATCTTGGCCTCCCAAAGTGCTGGGATTACAGGAGTGAGCCACCGCACCCGGCCTCTTTTTTTCTTCTTTTAGACAATCTCGCTCTGTTGCCCAGGCTGAAGTACAGTGGCTCAATCACAGCTCACTGCAGCCTCCACCTCTTGGGCTTGAGCAGTCTTCCCACCTCATAGCCTCCTGAGTAATTGGGACCACAGGTGTGTAACCCCAGACCTGGCTAATTTTTTTAATTTTCTGTAGAGACAAGGTTGCTCAGGCTGGTCTTGAACTTCTGGTCTCAAGCTATCCTCCTGCCTCAACCTCCCAAAATGTTGGGATTATAGGCATGACCCACTGCACCTGGCCCCTAGTTCTTTTCTAATTTGTTTTCAAGGCTCTTCGTGACCCAGTTACATCTGGATAAATAAGGCTTTGTGTAGCCATGGTAAATGCCTGCCTGACATATATGTCATTGTATCTATTTCTGTACCATGGAAGGCATCACTAATCAATCATGGAAATTTTTCCCTCTGAACAAAGATCTGGTCTCAGAATCACTTTCAGCACAGAGTTCCAATCAGCCACTACCCATCTATCACAGAAAGCAAGCAAGCTGAAACATGCTTGCCACCCTGAGTTAAAGAGAGAGTCCCAGGCCAGGCACAGTGGCTCACACAGTGGCTCACACCTGTCATCCCAGCAGCTTTGGGAGGCCGAGGCAGGTGAATCACTTGCGTTCAGGGGTTCAAAACAAGCCTGGGTAGTATGGCGAAACCCCATCTCTAAAAAAAAAAAAAAAATACAAAAATTAGCCAGGCATGGTGGCACACACCTGTGGTCCCAGCTACTTGGGAGGCAGAGGTGGGAGGATGGCTTCATCCTGGGAGGCAGACATTGTAGTGAGCCAAGATGGTGCCACTGCACTCCAGCCTGGACAACAAAACTAGACCCTGTCTCAGAAGAAAAGAAAGAAGGAAAAGAAAGAAAAGAAAAGAAAAGAAAAGAAAAGAAAGGAAAGGAAAGGAAAGGAAAGGAAAGGAAAGGAAAGGAAAGGAAAGGAAAGGAAAGGAAAGGAAAGGAAAGGAAAGGAAAGAAAAGAAAAGAAAAGAAAAGAAAGAGGAAAGGGAGGAGAGGGGAGGGGAGGGGAGGGGAGGGGAGGGAAGGGAAGGGAAGGGAAGGGAAGGGAAGGGAAGGGAAGGGAAGGGAAGGGAAGGGAAGGGAAGGGAACGGAAGGGAGAGTCATCGCCCCACCCATGCCCTAAGGTACCATCCAGGCTCCATACCAGACCCTTGTTCCTTCCCTCTGGTACGGGAACTTCTCTTCCTGGTTTTGACCCTGCCGGCTCTGACATTTCATGTGCTTTGTGCTACAGCTGCAGACAGCATCCAAATGCTCAACCTTCAATCGTTTGTATCCCAGTCTTAGCCCAGGCTCACCCTGCCCTGGAGACAGTCCTCATCCTGTACTCCCAGCCAAGCTCATTCCCAGCTTCTCACCCCCCTGCTCTCTTCCCAGTGGTCACTGTACTTCCTTGAAGACTATGTTATAACCTAGAGCTTCAGACTGGTCATATTTGAACCATGGATCGGGAGGCCTGACTTCTAGTCCCAGCTTCGCCTCCAGCTGTGTGACCTCAGATAAGCATTCTCCCTCTCTAGGTCTGTACAGCCTCATGTGGAAACTGAAGGGCTTAAACTACATCCAGGATGGAAAATACCTGGCAAACATGCCGCCTCTTCCTGTTTCTGAGTCAGTGGCAGACATCACTAATCAACCTTGATTCTCCCTCCCACTAAATTCAGACCTACCAACCCAGAGTTCCAAGAGACCACTCTAAACAACAGGACTAGGCATACAGGATAAAATTTACTTTTCATCCTTATGCTGTTTGACAGAGCAGGGGCATTGCCATCTTGGACAAGCCCCTCATTCTTAAGTTCACCTTAATCAAAAACTGCCTAAATCCAAAGGGCATCAGCCTAATGGCTAAGGTCAGCACAACCATAAACCACAAATAACATCTTCAACCAGAAACATTTCAAACTGCTCCCTGACCAGGGACAGGCCAGCCCCAAGATAACCTCTCTGCGGCCAGAAAGATGTCAGCCCCAAAATAACTTCCCCTCTGCCCAGAGACATTTCGACCCCGCCATAAAACTTCTCCCCCACACAGAAACATTCCAAACTTGTGATAAGCCCCTCACCCAAAAACCAATATATACTATTAGTCTGTAAGAGAAAGTGCTCCTGACCAAAATCAGCCAGAAGCCCCTCTCAGGTTTATCTTCTCTAAAATAAATCTGTCTTTAACTGTGTTTCTTTTCTCTTTAACTCGTACATTATTAATATCCTAATTGTTTGCCCCATGGCAGGCGTTTGAAACTTTTTCCAGCCTCTTTAAAACCTCATCTCAGGCTGGGCATGGTAACTCACGCCTGTAATCCCAGCACTTTGGGAGGCTGAAGTGGGCAGATCACTTGAGGCCAGGAATTGGAAACCTGCCTGGGCAACATGGCAAAACCCCATCTCTACTAAAAATACAAAAAAATTAGCCAGGTGTGGTGGCACGTGCCTGTAGTTCCAGCTACTCGGGAGGCTGAGGCACAAGACTCCTTTGAACTCTTGAGGTGGAGGTTGCAGTGAGCCGAGATCCTGCCACTGCACTCCAGCCTGGGAGACAGAGCAAGACTGTATCTCAAAAAAATAAATAAATAAAAATAAAACCTCAGCTCTAGCCATTCCCATTTGTGGTCAGCAGAATAATGGCCCCACATACTTATCCCTAGAACCTGTGACTTATAAGGGAGAAGGGACTTTGCAGATATGATTAAACTAAGGATCATGTGATGGGGGATTATCATGGATTATCTGGGTGGGTTCAATGTAATCACAGCATCCTTGTAAAAGGGAGGCGGTAAGAACAAAAAACCAGGGAGAGAAGATGTAAGAGCAGAAGCAGAGATCAGAAAGGACAGAAAATGCTTCACAGCTGGGTTTGAAGATGCAGGAAGGGGCCACAAGCCAAGGAATATAGGTGGCCTCTAAAAACTAGAAAAAGCCAAGAAATGATTTTCCCCTAAGCCTCCAGAATGGACTGCCAATGCCTTAATTTTAGACTTCTGACCTCCAAAACTGGAAGAGAACAAATGCAGGTTGCTTTAAGCCACTAAGTGCTTGTTTCTTACAGCAGCAAAAAGAAACTAATACAGCTTCCTGCTGTAACTAAGCAATTATTTGTTACAGCAGCAAAAAGAAACCAATACAGTCTCCTACTGCAACCTCCCCACCTCTGGAGCTCTGTGCTGTGAGTCTTTCTTCCCTGGCTCCCCCTCTAGCAAGAGCTCAATATGTCTGGAGAGCACATGTTCTCCTGCCTTATTTCATAGATATCCAGGTTTGTGCTTTGCCAGGACCACAACAGTCTGCAAGCCCCGCAGGAAAACGTGCAAACCCTCGTGTGTCCACATTGCCTGGCAACAGGGAGAAACCCATAGAGACTGGCTTTGCACATATCTGGGTTTGAAACCTGGCTGCACCCCCTCTCCTAACTGTGTCACTTTGGAGATTCTGCTTCCACATCTGTAAAATGGGCAGAGTAACAGCACCCATAGGGATACGCTGAAGGTTTAATGCAATGATATTCAGCAGCAGCCCCAAGGATCCACGACTCAAGAAAATGTGTAATTTTCCTGAGCCACTGATTTGAGTCACTCATACCACAAGGTCCAATGTTCTGCCCAGCAGGGCCTCACTACATTTTTTTTTTTTTTTTTGAGACAGGGCCTTGCTCTGTCACCCAGGTTAGAGTGCAGTGGCAAGATCTGGGCTCACTGTAACCTCCATCTGCTGGACTCAAGCAATCCTCCCACCTCAGCCTCCCGAGTAGCTGGGATTATAGGCACCTGCCACCACATCCGGCTAATTTTTGTATTTTTAGTAGAGACAGGGTTTCACCATGTCAGCCAGGCTGGTCTCAAGCTTCTGACCTCAAATGATCCACCTATCTCGGCCTCCCAAAGTGCTGGGATTACAGGCATGAGCCACTGCATCTGCACATATTTCTTTTTTTAAGAGATAGGGTCTTGCTCTATCACCCAGGCTGGAGTGCAGTAGTACAATCATAGCTCACTGCAGCCTCAAACTCCTGTCCTCAAGCCATCCTCCTGCCTCAGCCTCCTAAGTAGCTAGGACTGCAGATGCATGCCACCATGCCCAGCTAATTTTTTTAATTTTTGTAGAGATGAGGTCTCACTATCTTGCCCAGGCTGGTCTCGAACTCCTGGGCTCAAGAGATCCTCCTGCCTCAGCCTCTCAAAGTGCTTGATCCTCTCGATGAGACTGTGAGGTAGACATTAGTAATCCCATTTGGTGGGAATGAAAACTCAGGAAATTACTCATGACCTTGAGCATACAGTCTCAAGACTGTATAAGGAAGTGGTTTCAATCCCAGACACTAATGCCAGACTGTCTGGATCCAAATCCCAGCTTCACTATTTATTAGTTATAAAACCTTGGGCAAATCACTTACACTCTTTTTGCCTCACTCTCCTCTTCTTTAAAACAGGAATAATAGTACTCTCAACCTGATAGCATAGTTGTGAGAATTCAGTGAGTGTATACACAGGAAGCACAGAGAACAGCACTCTACACATGATTAGGTCCCAGCAGTCATTGTATTGAGCCATCTGACTAATGACAGATGTCCTCCAGCCCCTAAATCCTGGGATTCTGTGCACATCCTAATCTGCTTAATACCTAGCCATTTCTAACAGTGATGAACACAGGGTTAGCTGAGCTCCACAGACTCCTCAAAGTCCACTCTGGACCTCAGCTACAAGGAAGACAAGAGGCCTGAACCTCCTCTCTCCATTCCCACCCACCTCAGGCCCCAGCTGGTATTCTCATCTGTGAGGCTACATTTTCTTCATTGCTCAAAGTGTCATCTTGGAGCCAGGCTGCCAACTGCAGACAGCTAATAAAATCCTCCCCAATATGTGGTGGAGTGCCTTTGCCAGGATTTCATATACCAGCTGAGGTCCCTGAGCCAACACCACTGGAGATCTCCTGCCTGCAGCTTTCAGCGCCGACCTTGGTGGGGGACGGGGCACTTTCCACTCCTCCTTACCTGGAACCCAGTGCCTGGAATTAGTGGGGCCAAAAAAAAGCCTCTCCCATAGCTGCCTCCCATAACCCAGGGCATGATGGATATGAGCAATCACCCAGGGAGACATGGAGAAGTGGCCCCTCACAGCAGGATCCAAATGTTCTAAGGGCAAAATTGTGCAGCAGACATCTGCTCTAAAGCTGAAAGCATCTTACCTCCCCTCCTGGGCTTTGATCTGTGAGAGGGCAGGGTACTTTCTGCTCCTCCTTCATGTTACAGTAAACATGGAGACTGCTGTACACAAGGAGCTCAATAAATACTGGATGGATGTATAAATGAATGGAAGGATGGATGGATGGATGGATGGATGGATGGATGGATAAGTGGATGGATGCTTGGGTGGATGGATGGATGGATGATAAATGGATGGATGGGATGGATGGATAAATGGATGGATGGAGGGATGGATAAATGGATGGATGGATAGATGGATAAATGGATGGATGCATGGATGGATGGATGGATGGATGGATGGATGGATGGATGGATGGATAACTGGATGGATGGATAGATGGATAAATGGATGGATGGATGGACGGATGGATGGATGGATGAATGGACAGATGGATGGATGGACAAATAGATGCATAGATAGATGGGAGAATGGTTGGGTGGATGCATGGATGAGTTAATAGGTGAGTGAACAAATAAATGAGGGAATAAATGAAATGTCTGCTTTCAGACATTTGTCTTTGAGTATCAATGGGCTTTCTGCCCTCTTTCAGTCTGACCTCCTAGAGAATAAAACATTTCAGATCCAGATAAAAAGTGTTTGAGGCTTCAAGGAACTGGCATGTGAGCTGTTTGCACTGGGGGATAGAATAGGAGATAGGACCCAAACTCCTAAATCCCATTATGAGATCTATGCTGTCCTTGAGGATGACATGAGCCCTGAGTCTGACGCTGCCTGTGTCCTGAGCAGCTGTTAACTCCATCAGAGACCTTTTGGTTGCCACCCAGATTCTCAGAGAAAAAGGCCTGAGTCCCCAGAAGCAGAAGCCTCAAAGCCATGACTCATTCAGAACCCCAGGTCAGCCCCAGTCGAGGGCTCCCTCATCCACCAAAACAACTTGAAGAGCCAAAAGCACTCTATCCCCAGACTGTGGAGACATTCTTACTCACATCTCTAGTCCTGCTTCATCCATAGCTCAGCCAACTATGCAGGATTAAAAATGTGAACCCAGAAAAAAAAAAAAAAAACATGTAAAGTATCCCTTTAAAGAACTTCAGGCCAGCGCAGTAGCTCACACCTGTAATCCCAGCACTTGGAAAGCTGAGGAGGGAGGATCATTTGAGCTCAAGAGTTCAAGACTAGCCTGGGAAACATAGCAAAACCCCATCTCTAATAAAAAATCAAAAAAAAATTAGCCAGGTGTGGTGGCACACTCCTGTAGTCCCAGCTATTTGGGAGGCTAAGGTGGGAGGACTTCTTGAGCCCAGAAGGTGGAGACTGCAGTGAGCTATGACTGCATCACTGTATTCCAGCCTGAGTGACAGAGCAAGACCCTGTCTCTAAATAATAAATAAATAAATGAACCCCAATCACCCTTGAAAGAGAAAGTGGGAAACAGATTCTGTAGAAATAAAGAATTTAAGCTCTGGACTCAAAATGACCTTATCTAGCTCTGTCTCTCACTGGCTGTGTGACCTTGGTGAAATAATTTTTCCTCAATTTCCCTATCCATCAAATGAGTTTAATTCCCACCTCACAAGGCCACTTTAGGGATTAAATGGCAGTGTCTGCAAAGCCCCACACAGAAGCACCTGCACATAGTGGGCCTTCACAAATGGTGGCTGCATTGACAGTGGTGATGATATGAAGACAGTGACAATGAAAATGAATGTTCTAATGTGGACAATCACACCTGAACCAAATCACCATGACACAAGAAAGAATGTGATACCTGACTGTGATATAATCAAATATGTATTTGGCCTTTGTTCCTAGTTCCTGGCACAAGGCTTCAAAAGCCCTCAGAATTGGCCAAGCACGCTGGCTCATGCCTGTAATCTCAGCACTTTGGGAGGCCAAGGTGGGCGGATCACGAGGTCAAGAGATCGAGACCATCATGGCCAACATGGTGAAACCCTGTCTCTACTAAAAATACAAAAATTAGCTGGGCATGGTGGCGCACTCCTATAGTCCCAGCTACTCAGGTGGCTGAGGCAGGAGAATCGCTTGAACCCAGGAGGTGGAGGTTGCGGTGAGCTGAGATCGCACCACTGCACTCCAGCCTGGACGAGATTACAGGGTTGGAACTTTCAGCCGCACTCCTGACCTCTGGGGAGAGGTGAGGGACTGGGGATTGAGTTCAATAATGTGACCTATTATGTAATCAATCATGCTATATAAGTTTGTTTTCATGCTGCTGATAAAGACATACCCAAGACTGGGCAGTTTACAAAAGAAAGAAGTTTAATGGACTCACAGTTCCACGTGGCTGGGGAGGCCTCACAATCATGGCAGAAGGTGAAAGGCATGTCTCACATGGCAATAGACAAGAGAAACTAAGAGCCAAGTGAAAGGGATTTCCCCTTATAAAACCATCAGATTGGGCCAGGCATAGTGGCTTATGCCTGTAATCCCAGTACTTTGGGAGGCTGAGGCGGGTGGATTGCCTGAGGTCAGGAGTTCAAGACCAGCCTGGCCAACATAGTGAAACCCCATCTCTAGTAAAATTATAAAAATTAACTGGGCATAGTGGCAGGCACCTGTAATCCCAGCTATTCAGGAGGCTGAGGCAGAAGAATCGCTTCAACCTGGGAGGCAGAGTTTGCAGTGAGCTGAGATCGCACCATTGCACTCCAGCCTGGGGACCAAAAGTGAAACTCCGTCTCAAAAAAAAAAAAAAAAAAAAAAAATCAGATCTTGCAAGACTTATTTGCTACCATGACAACAGTATGGGGGAAACTGCCCCCATAATTCAGTTATCTCCCACTGGGTCCCTCCCACAACACAAGGGAATTATAGGAACTACAATTCAAGATGAGATTTGGGTGGGGAGAGAGCCAAACCATATCACATGCCTACAAAATGGAGCCCCAAATAAAAACTCAGGAACTACGAGGCTCAGGGAGCTTCCAGCTTAGTGAACATCCCATGTGCTAGGAAGACGGTACTGCAGGAGAAGGCACAGAAGTTCTATGCCCCCTCCCTTGCCTCTGCATCTCTTCCATTTGGCTGTTCCTGAGCTGTATCTTTCATTATAAAACTGTAATCATAAGCATAGTGCATTCCTGAGTTCCACAGCCATTTTAGCAAATTATCAACCCTAAGAAGGAGTTGTGGGAATCTTAAATTTGTATCTGGCCAGGCAGAAGTAGGAGTCACTTGGGGGTGCCCAAGACTTGCAGTTGATGTCTGACATGGGGGCAGTCACATGGGCTGAACCCTTTATTTGGGGGTTCTGTGCTGACTCCAGGTAGTGAGTGTCAGGATTGAACTGAATTGTAGGTCACATTGCTGGTATTTGAGAGTCTGTGTCTAAGTCCGGTGACATGGATGGGGAGCAAAAGGGAGCTTGTGGGGGTGGAAAGAGGAGTGACTGGCAGGTCCAGGTGGGAATGGAGGAGAGACAGCTCCTAGCCGAAGCTGTTTCATATCTCTTCCTTCTCTCCCCCTGCTTTTCCTCCCCAGCCTCCCCTGCCCCACCTTCACTAAGTCCTAGGAAACAGAAAGAGGAATGTGAGGAGGAGATGGGGTCATAACCAGGGTTGATTAGCAAGAGAGAACCTCGGGCCCCTTTTGCCCATCCCAAGTTGAAGACACGTCCCCCTGGCACCCTGCCTCATGTTTCTGCTCTGTCTGCAGCAGTTCTTTGTTCAATCTGCAGACTGGTGACTCCATGGAAAGAGCATGGGGGGCCCCAGACAGAGGAGGAGAGCCGAGCCAGGGAAGACAAATAGCCAAGGAGTGGCGTGTACTCTCCCAGTAACGTGGCAGCGCAGGGGAAGAAGATCTATTCCAGGGAAGATCTGCTTCATAACAAATCTCCCCCCAGAGTAAAACTCCCTTAAAGTGCTAATAGCAGAATTCATAAGAAGAAAAGTTTCCCATGAACAGAGCATATTCCTGAGGGGCCACTTTGCTTCTTGCTGCGTAGTTATGACCCTCCGAGGAAGACTGTCTTCCTATCAATTGCTTGTTTCAAGAGAGCAGAGGGCCTGAGTTTGACAGAACAGGACAAATATCTTTCAGCCAGGCAGGCAGTAGGGAAAAGAGGTGGGGGCGGAGGAGCCAGTAGCCAGAACAATGCAATGCAAAGTGGATCTGGGAGGCCTGGGTTGAAAACCTCAATCCATTCTCTGCCAGTTATGTGACCTTAAGCAAGTCAGCCCTTCCCTCTTCTTGGCCTCCTCTGTTTCCAACTGGGAGCAGCAGCATCCACTCATAGGGTTGTTTGAACATAAAATAAAAGGATGCCTATTGTGGCTGGGTACGGTGGCTCACACCTATAATCCCAGCACTTTGGGAGGCCGAGGTGGGTGGGTTGCCTGAGCTCAGGAGTTCAAGACCAGCCCAGGCAACATAGTGAAATCCTGTCTCTACAAAAAGTACAAAAATTAGCTGGGTGCAGTGGCGGGCACCTGCAGTCCCAGGTACTTAGGAGGCTAAGGCAGGAGGATCACTTGAGCCCAGGAAGTGGAGGTTGCAGTGAGCCAAGACTGCAACACTGCACTCCAGCCTGAGTGACACAGCAAGACCCGTGTCAAAAAAAAAAAAAAAGATGTATGTTTAGATTCCTGGCCCAGAGGAGATAACCAACCACAAGTGTTGACTCCCATATTGCATCTAGCTAGCTGCTGTTCCAATCAAGCCTCACATCAGAAACACCAGGAAATACTCTGAAAATGCAGACGCCTGGCCAGGCCCCAGGCTCACATAATCTGAAAAGGGGCCCAGGAATCTGTATTTCTTTCTTTTTTTTTTTTTAACTTAAGTTCTGGGATACATGTGCAGAACGTGCAGGTTTGTTACATGGGTATACATGTGGAATCGTGGTTTGCTCAGCCTATCAACCCGTCATCTAGGTTTTAAGCTCTGCATGCATTAGGTATTGGTCCTAATGCTCTCCCTCCCCTTGCCCCCGACCCCCTGACAGGCCCTGGTGTGTGATGTTCCCCTTCCTGTGTCCATGTGTTCTCATTGTTCAAATCCCACTTATGAGTGAGAACTTAATCATTTTCTCTTCCTGTGTTAGTTTGCTGAGAATGATGGTTTGTAGCTTCATCCATGTCCCTGAAAAGGACATGAACTCATTCTTTTTTATGGCTGCATAGTAAGAATCTGTATTTCTAAAGGGCTCTGCAGGAAAGCACTGAGCCAGCTAATGAGCTGGCCCAGAGCATCAGGACACTGCCGGAAGATGATTAGACATGTGAGCTGGTGGCATAGGGCTGCAAGCAGGAAAGGAATTCTCTCCATATTGTTACAGTTCACCCTTGAACAAGGTAGAGTTGGGGCGCCAACCCCCCATGCAGTTGAAAATCCAAGTATAACGTTTGTCTCCTCCAAAACTTAACTACTAACAGCCTACTGTTTACAGGAAGACTTACTGGTAAACACAAACAGGCGATTAAGACACATTTCACATGGTATATGTATTATAGGCTGTATTCTTACAATAAAGTAAGCTAGAGAAAAGGAAATTTTTTTTTTTTGAGACGGAGTCTTGCTCTGTTGCCCAGGCTGGAGTGCAGTCGCGTGATCTCGGCTCACTGCAACCTCCACCTCCCGGGTTCATGCCATTCTCCTGTTTCAGCCTCCTGAGTAATTGGGACTACAGGCGCCCGCCACCACGCCTGGCTAATTATTTGTATTTTTAGTAGAGACAGGGTTTCACCGTGTTAGCCAGGATGGTCTCGATCTCCTGACCTTGTGATCCACCTGCCTCGGCCCCCCAAAGTGCTGCGATTACAGGCGTAAGCCACCGTGCCGGGCCGAGAAAAGGAAATATTATTAAGAAAATCATAAAGAAGGCAGGGCACAGTGGCTCATGCCTGTAATCCCAGCATTTTGGGAGGCCAAGGCAGGGAGATCACTTGAGGCCAGGAGTTTGAGACCAGCCTGGGCAACATGGCAAAACCCATCTCTACTAAAAATACAAAAATTAGCCAGCCAGGTGTGGTGGTGGGTGCCTGTAATCCCAGCTACTCGGGAGGCTGAGGCATGAGAATCACTTGGACCCAGGAGGCAGGGGTTGCAGTGAGCCGAGATGATGCCACTGCACTCCAGCCTGGGCCACAGAGTGAGACTCTGTCTCAAAAAAAAAAAAGGGAAAGAAAACCATAAGGAAGAAAAAATATATTTACTGTTCATTCAGTGGGAGCAGATCATCATAAAGGTTGTCATCCTCATCATCTTCACATTGACTAGGCTGAGGAAGAGGAGGGGTTGATCCTGTTGCCTCAGGGATGGCAGAGGCAGAAGGAAATCCACATATAAGTGGACCCTCACACTTCAAACCTGTGTTGCTCAAGGATCAGCAGTATTTATTTATTTATTTGAGATGGAGCCTCACTCTGTCACCCAGGTTGGAGTGCAGTGGCGTAATCTCAGCTCACTGCAACCTCTGCCTCCTGGGTTCAAGCAATTCTCCTGCCTCAGCCTCCCAATTACCTGGGATTACAGTCACCCCCACCACACCCGGCTAAATTTTTTTTTTTTTTTTTCTTTTTTTTATTTTTAGTAGAGACAGGGTTTCACCATGTTAGCCAGGCTGGTCTCGTACTCCTGACCTTGTAATCTGCCCGCCTTGGCCTCCCAGAGTGCTGGGATTACAGGTGTGAGCCACTGAGCCCGGCCCCAGCAGTATTTATTTTTTGGTATTGTAGAACAACCATATCTTCCTTTCGTCCCTCCCTTAACCAACCTGGCTGAGACAACTGCCTCCATTCTCAAAATGCCTCCTGCCACATTTGCTGATATGCAAACTTCTAGGCCAGAGGTTCCCAAATTCAAGCCCACTTCAACACCACCTGGTGTGGGGTGAGGAGAGCTTGTTAAAACACCGATCAGGTGGCATGGTGACTCACACCTGTAATCCCAACGCTTTGGGAGGCTGAGGTGGGAGGATCCCTTGAAGCCAGGCTGAGGCTGGAGAATCACTTGAACCTGGGAGGCGGAGGTTGCAGTGAGCCAAGATCATGCCACTGCACTCCAGCCTGGGCAACAGAGCGAGACTTCGTCTCAAAAAAAAAAAAAAATAAGCCATACTATATAGTCTTAAAAACAATACTAGCATCTAAGGTCTTACCTCCAGACATTCTGATTTAGTCAATCTGGCATATGGCCTGGATATCAGAATCTTTTAAAAGCTCCCTAAGTACTTCTGGTTCTGGATAAGATGGAGTAGACACACTTCTATCTATTCCTCTGATTAAATACAGCTACATAGTACAAAGAAATAAAACTACAGACCGATATTTCTCAAGATTATGGAGGCAAAAATCCTTAACAAAATATTAGCAAATAGAGGTCAGCAATATATAAAAAGAATTATATACTACAACCGGCTGGGTGCAGTGGCTCATGCCTGCAATCCCAGCACTTTGGGAGGCCAAGGTGGGTGGATCACCTGAGGTCAAGAGTTCAAGACAAGCCTGGCCAACATGGCGAAACCCCATCTCTATTAAAAATACAAAAATTAGCCGGGCATGGTGGCAGCTGCCTGTAATCCCAGCTACTCAGGAGACTAAGGTACGAGAATCGCTTGAACCCAGGAGACACAGGTTGCAGTGAGCCAAGATCACACCACTGCAATCCAGCTTGGGTAATGGAGCAAAACTCTCTCAAAAAAAAATTATATACCATAACCAAGTCAAGTTTAGTCCAGGAGAGATACAAAGCTGTTTCTTTACAAATAAATCAATGTAACTGACCATATTAACAGGCTAAAGAAATAAAACCATAGGATGATATCAATAGATGCAGAAAAACCATTGACAAAACCCAACAGCCATTTATAATAAAGACTCTCAGCAAACTAGAAATAGAGGAACTTCCTTGACCTGATAAAGAACATCTGCAAAAAACCTACAGTGAATATCATACTTAATGGTAAAAGACCATGTATTTTACCAAAGGAATGTCGTTTCCCTAAAATTGAAAACAAAGTTAAGAATGGTTGTTCTAACCACTCTTCTTTGGGCTAGAAGTCCTAGCCATCACAATAAGAAAGGAAAATAAGGAAAGCGCAGTGGCTCATGCCTGTAATCCCAGCACTCTGGGAGGCTGAGGCAGGCAGATCACGAGGTCAGGGGTTCAACATCAGCCTGGCCAACATGATGAAACCCCGTCTCTACTAAAAATAACAAAAAATTAGCTGGGCATGGTGGTGCATGCCTGTAATCTCAGCTACTCGGGAGGCTGAGGCAGGAGAACTGCTTGAACTGGGACCCGGGAGGCAGAGGTTGCAGTGAGCTGAGATCATGCCACCGCACTCCAGCCTGGGCTACAGAGCGAGACTCCATCTCAACAACAACAACAATGAATGAATGAATGAATGAATGAATGAATGAAAGAAAGAAAGAAAGAAAGGGAAAGGAAAGGAAAAGAAAAAAAAGAAAAGACATACAAATCAAAAAGAAAGAAATAAAACTGCCCGTTTGCAGAAAATTGTCTGTGAAGAAAATCCTAAGGAATATACCAAAATTTAAAAAAAAAAACCACCACCCAGAACTAATAAGTGACTTCAGCAAGGATACAGAATATATAATCAACATACAGATATTAGTTATATTTCTATATACTAACCATGAACACATGGAAACTGAAATTAAGCATACAATACCATTTACAATTTGCTCCCAAAAGTGATATACTTAAATATAAATCTGAAAGATGTACAGAACTTGTATGCAAAAAACTGCAAAATGTTGATAAAATAAACAAAAGAAAATATAAATAAATGGAAAGATATGTTTACGGACTGGAAGACTCAACACAGTAAAGATATTAGTTCTCCCTAAATTTATTTAGACATTTAATGCAATTCTTATCAAGACCCAGCAGGGCTTCTTATAGATAAAGACAAGCTTATTATAAAGTACACATGGACCGGGCATGGTGGCTCACACCTGTAATCCCAGCACTTTAGGAGGCCAAGGTGGTGAATCAGTAGAGGTCAGGAGTTTGAGACACGCCTGGACAACATGATGAAACCCCGTCTCTACTAAAAATACAAAAATTAGCCAGGTGTGATGGCATGCACCTGTAATCTCCGCTACTTGGGAGGCTGAGGCATGAGAATCCCTTGAACCCAGGGAGCATAGGTTGCAGTGAGCCAAGATCACACCACTGCACTCCAACCTGGACGACTGAGTGAGACTCTGTCTCAAAACAAAAAATAAAAATAAATAAAGTATACATGGAAATACAAAGGAATTAGAATAGCTAAAACAACTTGGAGAAAGAAAGATGAAATGGGAAGAATCAGTCTACCTAATTTCCAGACTTATTCTATGGCTATAATGATCAAGGCTGTGATACTGGGGGAGGACAGACTCATAAATCAATGGAACAGAACAGAGAATTCAGAAACAGAACTACATAAGTACAGCCCACTGATTTTTGACAAAGATGTAAAAGCCATTCAATGGAGGAAGGATAATCTCTTCAACAAATGGTGCTGGAAATATTGGATTTCCATCAGCAAAAAAAATAAACCTTAACCTAAACCTCACATCTGATTTAAAAAAACTCAAAATAGATCAAAGACTTAAATGTAAAACACAAAGTACTAAAACTTGTAGGAGAAAAGAAAGGAGAAAACCTTCAGGGGGCTATGAAGAGAGGTTGATTAATGGGTCCAAATATATGGTTTGATAGAAAAAATAAGACCTAGCATCTGATAGATAAGTGTGACTATTGTATACAATCATCTATTTTATATTTCAAAATAACTAGAAGAGAATAATTGAAGAATTTCTAGCATAAAGACAAATATTTAAGGCGATGAACATCCCAATTACACTGATTTGATTTTTACAAATTATACGAATGTATTAAATTATCAAATATGCCCTGAAAATTTTTAAAAATATATCAAAATAAAAGTAGGAATAAAAACTTTGAAAAAAAGTCTTCAGGACATAGGGCTTGGTGAAGAGTTCTTAGCATGATCTATAAAAGAAAAAACATGGATAAATTGGACTTCGTCAAAATTAAAAACATTTACTTTGCAAAAGACCCTGTCAAGAAAATCCAGCTGGGTGCAGTGGCTCATGCCTATAATCCCAGCACTCTGGGAGGCTGAGGCAGGTGGATCACTTGAGGTCAGGAGTTGGAGACCAGCCTGGCCAACACGGCAAAATCCTGTCTCTACAAAAAATACAAAAACTAACTTGACATGGTGGCGTGCGCTTGTAATCCCAGCTACTTGGGAGGCTGAGGCAGGAGGATCTTTTGAACCTGGGAGGTGGAGGCTGCAGTGAGCCGAGATGGTGCCACTCCACTGAAGCCTGCAACACAGTGAGACTCCTTCTCAAAAAAAAAAAAAAAACTGTGGAGTGTGGGCTATAGGGCCCCACATTCTGAATTTCTAACAAGCTCCCAAGAATGCCCAAGCTCCTGGTCCATGGACCATACTTTCAGTAGCAGGGTTCCAATAGTATTTCCTGGCCAAGCCCAGTGGCTCATACCTGTAATCCCAGCACTTTGGAAGGTGGCGGGCAGATCACCCGAGGTCAGGAGTTTGAGACCAGCCTGGCTAACATGGTGAAACCCCATCTCTATTAAAAATACAAAAATCAGCTGGGCATGGGTGCACACACCTGTAATCCCAGCTACTCGGGAGTCTGAGGCAGGAGAATCGCTTGAACCCAGGAGGTGGAGGTTGCAGCAAGCTGAGGTCGCGCCACTGCACTCCAGCCTGGGTGACAGAGTGGGACTACGTCAGGAAGGAAGGAAGGAAGGAAGGGAGGGAGGGAGGGAGGGAGGGAGGCAGGCAGGGAAGAAAGCAACATAAGCTACAGACGAGGAAATAGGGGAATTGAGGGGGCTTGGTCAGCCAGAGGACCAGGGCCTAAGAGATGGGGAGAGGCACCTAGGAGGTGGCAAGAGAGCCCTGAAGACAAAGTCCCATTGCTGCACCTTTGCTGAACGTGAGTTTTGGGTGCTTACAGGGTTTATGGTCAAGAAAGTGGCTTCTACCAGCGTTTTCCTCTCTTCACAAATGCTGAAAAGCTTTGATTTATGTTAAAGCTGTCTCCTGGGGGAACCTAAAACACATAAAAACTTCAGCACCTACAACAGATGCTACCAGTCTGCCGAGAGGCACATGTGGCCCTATAAATATCTAGATTAACAGGGAAAGGGCGAGTCCGGGTCTGCAGTCCATGGTTCCAGCTCAGCTCTCCTGCCAGGGTGGGATCTGGGGTGAACTAGGTACCTCCAGGAAACTCAGTTCCACTAAGTGAAAGATACAGGTCAATACATCTCCCACAAAGTTCTCTTTTTTTTTTTGAGATGGAGTCTCTCTCTGTCACCCAGGCTGGAGTGCAGTGGCATGATCTCAGCTCACTGCAACCTCCACCTCCTGGTTTCAAGCAATTCTTCTGCCTCAGCCTCCCAAGTAGCTGGGACTACAGACATGCACCACCACACCTAGCTAATTTTTGTATTTTTAGTAAACACAGTATTGTATCATCTTGGCCAGGTTGGCCTCGAACCCCTGACCTCAAGTGATCCTCCCACCTCGGCCTCTCAAAGTGCTGGGATTACAGGCGTGAGCCACCACGCCCAGCTGTACTTTTTCTAATTCTCACAGATGACTGACACGGTCCTACTTAAAGCAGTTTACCCTCCTCTGTAAGTATCACTTTCCACATCTGCAATATGACAATGTTTCACTTAGATGACTTTCAGACCCCTGTGAAATTCTCTGACTTCAGTGTATCACTTTGTGGGCTCACCAGGGTACTGCTCCAAGCCCTCTTGACCATAGGCTGCTTTTAAAAGCACTGGACCCAGCTTTCCTGAACTAAATCGTCAATAATCTGCTCTTCTCTCATTCCTGAGAGCTCCAACCAAAGCTGTGAATTTTGATCACACCACTTTCTTCTGGTCATTTCTCCCTGGCTTTCATTATTTGGCTCATTGCCACAGATGTGCACCGAAGACAAGCACACAAAGCCTCCCACTGGCACAGAAAACAGAAGCATCTGCCGGAATCCGTGGGCAGCTAGCTGTGGGTGTCCAATGACAGAGACGCCTGCATTGAATCAGATCCCACTAGGATCTACACACAGCTCTGCAAGCCATCAACCTTCCGTACGGGGCAGCTGCAGGTTCTAGGACTGTTGGCTGGGCTTCAAAGAATATTATGCACAGGAAGAAATGGCTTGGAGTAAAAACACCCCAGATACCTTATTGCCTTCGTTGCTCTTCTCCTTGATGGACATCCTCAGTTTCTAGCTAGCACAGGCAGATTTTAGCAATTCCTTCCTTTTTTCTGTTCTACAAGCATTTCCCC
Organism: Symphalangus syndactylus; assembly: GCF_028878055.3. Lineage (NCBI taxonomy): Eukaryota > Metazoa > Chordata > Mammalia > Primates > Hylobatidae > Symphalangus > Symphalangus syndactylus. The sequence continues at coordinate 64,411,335 of NC_072431.2, read as the reverse complement.
AACGCGTCCCCCATGCTAGGTACTGGGTCAGTCTACACTTAACTACCAAGGATTCCAGGGCTCATTCTAGAGCAGGGGGGTCCCCAACCCCCAGGCTATGGACCAGTACTGAGTCTGTGGCCTGATAGGAGCCGGGCTGCACAGCAGGAGGTGAGCAGCCAGTGAGCAAGCAAAGCTTCACCTGTATTTACAGCCACTCCCCATTGCTCGTGTTACTGCCTGAGCTCCGCCTCCTGTCAGATCAGCAGTAGCATTAGATTCTCATAGGAGTACAAACCCTATAGTGAACTGTGTATGCGAGGGATCTAGGTTGCACGCTCCTTATGAGAATCTAATGCCTAATGATCTGTCACCATCTCCCATCACCACCAGATGGGACTGTCTAGTTGCAGGAAAACAAACTCAGGGATCCCCACTGATTCTACATGACGGTGAGTTGTAGAACTATTTCATTATATATTATAATCTAATAATAAGCAAAATAAAGTGCACAATAAATGGAATGCACTGCATCATCCCAAAACCATGCCCCTTCCAGTCTGTAGGAAAATTGTCTTCCATGAAATTAGTCCCTGGTGCCAGAAAGGTTGGGGACCGCTGTTCTAGAGTAGCCCACACCATAGCAGGTTAGAGGCATGTAATCAAATAGTTGCCATATAGTTTGGAGGGTCGCTGTAAGTTTCACAACCACCAAGTAGTGCCAGTGTTGGACACATGGCCTGTGGAAGGCTGGAGGATGGATCAGAAAAAACATGGGTTGTGGAGTCCAGCACCACTGACTTCAGACACCCACTCCACTGTTGCCATTTTTCATTACTTTTTCTTTTTTAGAAACGGAGTCTTGCTATATTGCCCGGGCTGATCTCAAACTCCTGGCCTCAAGCAATCCTCCCACTTCAGCCTTCCCAGTAGCTGAGACTACAGGCGTGTGCCACCATGCCTGGCTATTTTTTTTTATTATTTTTTGTAGAAACAGGGTCGCACTATGTTGCCCGAGCTGGTCTTGAACTCCTGACACCAAGTGATACTCCTGCCTCAGCCTCCTAAAGTGCTGGGATTACAGGTTTGAGCCACTTCACCTGGCTATTTTGTGTGTGTTTGTACAGATGGTGTCTCACTACATTGTCCAAGCTGGTCTTGAACTCTTGGCCTCAAGTGATCCTCCCAACTCATCTCCCAAGAGGATCATTTTTCATTTCTAAAATGGAGATACTAACAGCCCCTCACAGGTTCTCAGCCATCCTGGCTCATGGAAAACTCTTGCTATTTGTTTTTTGTTGTTGTTGCTGTTGTTGTTTGTTTTTTGGAGATGAAGTCTCACTCTGTCATCCAGGCTGGAGTACAGTGGCATGATCTTAACTTACAGCAACTTCTGCCTCCTGGGTTCAAGTGATTCTCCTGCTGCAGCCTCCTGAGTAGCTGAGATTACAGGTGTATGCCACTGTGTCTGGCTGATTTTTGTATTATTAGTAGTGACAGGGTTTCACCACGTTGGCCAGGCTGGTCTCGAACTCCGGACCTCAAGAGCTCTGCTCACCTCTGCCTCCCAAAGTGCTGGAATTACAAGTGTGAGCCACCACACCAGGCCAAAATCTCTTTTTTAATTAATTTTTTTTTAATTTTTTGAGAAGGAGTCTCACTTTGTTGCCCAGGCTGGAGTGCAGTGGTGCAATCTGGGCTCACTACAACCTCTGCCTCCTGGGTTCAAGCAATTCTCCTGCCTCAGCCTCCCGAGTAGTTGGGATTATAGGCGCCTGCCACCACACCTGGCTAATTTTTGTATTTTTTGTAGAGACAGGGGTCTTACCATGTTGGCCAGGCTAGTCTCGAACTCCTGACCTCTGGTGATCTGCCCACCTTGGCCTCTCAAAGTGCTGGGATTATGGCAGCCCGCCACCATGCCCAGCTAATTTTTGTATTTTTAGTAGGTACGGGTTTTCACCATGTTGACCAGGCTGGTCTCGAACTCCTGACCTCAGGTGATTCACCTGCCTTGGCCTCCCAAAATTCTGGGATTACAGGCGTGAGCCACCGTGCCCAGCCACCCTCCTGCTATTTCTGCCACTGGTTGACAACTATCAAACCTAACCATGCCCCACCCCGCCACCCTCATGTCTCTCATAATCCCAAAAGACACAATCAAATCCCCAATGTTGACCTTCAGAAAGATCAAAATCCCTAACATCTAAAATCCCAAAAATCACAATCCTGAAACAGTAAAATAACAAATGTTGAAATCCTGAAACTCGAATGCTGATGAAGGTTTTAGTGTGTTTGGGGTTGTACAGAGAATAGTAGCATCATGTTAGTGGCATCAAGTTAGGCTGAACTAGGACCTTGTGATTGTCTTTCTTTGAAAATTAACTATGGCTTAAGAAGATGTAAGCAAAGCATGTTGGGAGGCCAAAGGGGGTGGATCACGAAGTCAGGAGTATTAGACCAGCCTGACTAACATGGTGAAACCCCATCTCTACTAAAAATGCAAATATTAGCCAGGCATGGTGGCAGGTTCCTGTAATCCCAGCTACTCGGCAGGATGAGGCAGGAGAATCCCTTGAACCCGGGAGGTATAGGTTGCAGTGAGCCGAGATCACGCCACTGTACTCCAGCCTGGGCAACAGAGCAAGACTTGATCTCAAAAAAAAAAAAAAAAAAAAAGAAGAAGAAGAAGACGGGTCTGGGTCCCAAGTTGACAAGGAGTGGACCTACTTCTAGACGTCAGGTTGGCTGGATGGAAGAATAGCTAGAAACCTGGTAAGGCATCATTGGGATGTGTCGGTGAGGATGTTTCCAGAGATCAGTGTGTGAGTCTGAGTGGACTAGATGAAGAAGATCTGCCCTTGATATTGGCAGATACATTTATTTATTTCTCAAATAAACACCTTTTCTAAAATGCAAATCTTTTAAATAATTTTTTTTATTTTTTTCCAAGAATTATATTTTCAGGATTTTTATCTTTGGAGATTGTGATTTTTAAGATTGAAGACTTCAAGGATGTTGAGCTTTTAGGATTTCCACATTGAGATTATGGAGTAGTTTGTGATTGTGTCTTTTGGGTTTATGGCCCAAGTCCCCCACCCCCTAACCAATTTTTTCTTTTTCTTTTTCTTTTTTTTTGAGACAGCATCTTGCTCTGTCACCCAGATTGGAACGCAGTGGCGTGATCTTGGCTCACTACAACCTCTGCCTCTTGGGTTCAAGTGATTCTCCTGCCTCAGGCTCCTAAGTAGCTGGGATTACAGGCTCCCGCCACCATGCCTGGCTAATTTTTGTATTTTTAGTAGAGACAGAGTTTCACCATGTTGGCCAGGCTGGTCTTGAACTCCTGATCTCAAACGATCTGCCCACCTTAGCCTCCCAAAGTGCTGGGATTACAGGCATGAGCCACCGCGCCCAGCCCCTCTAACCACTTTTTACCATGTTTATCAGCAGAACTCAGACAGACATTACCAACCACTCAAATTATTGCCTGATGCTTCCCGCTAAGCTGAGCTCGAGAGCCCTTCTGAAGTTTGTGGCCGGCTGTTTCTGCCATTCTCTACGTCTTTGCCATCCTTGACCACAGCCCACATGCCAGCCTCCCCCACCACCCACCCCTACCCAGGGTCCCTCTCCTAATGACCCACCCTCCCAATCTCTGGAGTTTTTGTGATGAGAAAAATTTGCTTCCCTAGACCCTCTGTTTCTTCACAAAATGCCCTGTTTCCCTCTTCCCTAAACTTTAACCCCAGGTGCTGGAAAGAGTTTCCATAATAGAGTGGCCAGTGGTATCAAATGGTCCCAAGAGACTAAATAAGATAAGGACAAAACATTATTCTTGGGATTTAAGAGTAACAAAGCCATTGAAGGTCTCAGTGGAGACACTCTTGGTAGGTCATAGTAAGAAGAAACCAGATTGTAGTGGGCTGAGTTGTGGGTGGGAGATCAGAAAAAGAGGGGAAGTATGGACAATGCTTTCCAGAAGTTTAATGAGAAGGAAGGAGAGAAAGGGTGACAGATGGATGGGACCAAAGAGCCTAGCAGAAGACACAGATGGAAAGCCACCTTAGAGAGACCTCTGTACCTTGAGAAATGTGCTCTCTAACCCTGTAACAATTTAATCTATTGGTGCATAGACTGGCATATGCTACACGTTATTACTTAAAGAAACCTTATCTATCGGCTGGGAGTGGTGGTTCATGCCTATAATCCTAGCACTTTGGGAGGCCAAGGCGGGTGGATTACCTGAGGTCAGGAGTTCGAGACCAGCCTGATCAACATGGTGAAACCCCATCTCTACTAACAATACAAAAGTTAACCAGGCGTGGTGGTGCATGCCTATAATCCCGGCTACTCAGGAGGCTGAGGCAGGAGAATCGCTTGAACCTTGGAGGCGGAGGTTGCAGTGATGGTGCCACTGCATTCCAGCCTAGGCGACAGAGTGAGACTCCATCTCAATTAAAAAAAAAAAAAGAAAGAAACTTTATCTATCTAACCTAGCACACTCACTTTACAGATGAGAAAACTCAAGACCAGAGAGGCCAAGGTCACCCAGCATCTGAGTGGCAAAATCAAGAATGGGTTCCCCTGTCTTATCCTCCTCTGAATTTGGTTATGCTCCAAGTGCAGTGCAAATCAAATTCCCTGATGTAAGATAATATCATACGTGTCTAGGGCATCGTAAACATGGGTAGGTCCGCCAAGGCCCTATTTGCACTGGGAGAGGAATGCTGCCAGCACACTGAGCTTGAGTCTGCAGAAGGAAGCCATAACTCAGAGGGTGGCATGGTGGCCGTGTGACACAGAACCCAGCTGGTCCCGCAAAGTCATGTCTGAGTCTTCTGCAGGCAAAGAAGCTCTCCATAAAACCCAAAGGAGTTGTTTCTATGAAATCCTGCAATGACCTTGGAGCACCAGCCTCATCTTATGGTGACCCTCACCCACTAGCAGAGGGTCATGAAGAAATTAGGGGGTGTTCTTCATCCCTCACCACATCTCATGACATCCCACTGCTCTGGGCCATGAAGCAAGAGGCAGAGCAGGGTGGAGTTGCACGGCCGGTTATTGATGGAGAAGCTACAGAGCCTGCGGAGCCTCTATGCCCAGCAGATCTCAGCGGGGATGTATCCCAGGCAATGCAGCAGTGCCCAGCGAGGGACAGTGAGCAGTGGCCAGGCCTGTCAAGATCATATTTATGAGCCCATGTGAGACACCCCTGAGGGCTCCAGAACTACATGGGGAGAAGTGCTTTGCAGGGAACTTGAGCTCCCACATCCACAGGTCATACACCAGCAAGAGCTGGAGAGATTTTCAAAGCCGGGAGAGCTGTGGAAACTCACGTTGCAAGTAAAAGGTTGATGGAAAAATTATCTCCCTATATCTATGGACATGTCCATTTTCACTATGTCCACACAGTTACTTGTGCAATTCCCAGAACACCCCTCTTCTCTCCTTCCAGCTATCCACAGCCTCTCATTGCCAAGGCCAAGCCAAGTCCCCCCACAAGAATTCCTGTCCCCATTTCTCTCTCCTTCTTCTGAGGTCTTGAACTTACAGCATCACCCAGAGGACCTGCCTTAGCCAGCTCACGCTGCTAGGTGAGCTTATTAACAACAGAGATGTGTTTCTCACAGTCCTGAAGGCTGGAAGTCCAAGATCAGAAGGCTAGCATGGCCATGTTCTGATGAGGACTCTCTTCCCAGTTGCAGACAGGGTTGATCTCTGGCTGTTTCTTATAAAGGCACTAATGCCATTTGTGAGGCCTCCATCCTCATGTCCTAATCATCTGCCAAAGTCTCTGCCTCCTAATACCATCACATCAGGGTTAGGGTTTCAATATATGCATTTTGGGAAAACACAAACATTTAGTCAATAATAGGAGCCTTTTCTTTCTTTTTTGAGACAGTCTGCTCTGTCACCCAGGCTGGAGTGCAGTGGTGCAATCTCGGCTCACTACAACCTCCACCTCCTGGGTTCAAACAATTATCCTGCCTCAGCCTCCCAAGTAGCTGGGATTAGAGGTGAGCACCACCATGCTGGCTAATTTTAATATTTTTAGTAGAGATGGGGTTTCACCATGTTGGCCGGGCTGGTCTCGAACTCCTGACCTCAGGTGATCTGCCCACCTCAGCCTCCCAAAGTGCTGGGATTACAGGCATGAGCTACTGCGCCCAGCCAATAGGAGCCTTTTCTTGGTCTCTCACTTTGGTGATGAGATTTCCTTCCCCTGCCAGCTAGAAAAGCCAGGACATCCACCTCTGCCCCTAACACAGTGCCAGGCATCCAAGGAGCCTCCATGAGCCCACTCTGGTCCATCGCTCATTGCACCACCTGCTTCACCAGGCCAAACCACCAAGGAAGGTGCCACTTAAAACAGAAGAAGCTGTGAGTCTCCATGGAGACATTTCTTCCAGCCTCCCATTGCACAAAGAGGTTTCCCATAGCCACTTCCAAGTGTGAAGTCACACCCTGGTCTATGCCCTGCTAGAACAAGAAGTACAGCTGTCATTAAACTGTCAGGGCTCTGTGGCTTCTTCTTGTCATCTCTCTCCCAACAGTGCTGTTATGGGCCAAATTCTGTGCCCCCCACCACCAACAATGCACAGGTTGAAATCTAAACCCCGAGTACCTCAAAATGTGACTATGTTTGGAGATAGGGTTTTTAAAGAGCTAATTAAGTTAAAATTAGGTAACTGGTGATTGAGTTAAAATAAGATCCCTACAAGAAGAGGAAATTTGAAACCACATGAGATACCATCTCATACCAGTCAGAATGGCTATTATTAAAGTGTCAAAAAAATGACAGACGGTGGTGAGGTTGTGGAGTAAAGGGAATGCTGATACATTGCCGGGGGGAGTGTTAATTAGTTCAACCACTGTGGAATGCAGTGTGGTGATTCCTCAAATAGCTAAAAACAGAACTGCCATTTGACCCAGCAATCCCATTACTGGGTATATACCCAAAGAAGTATAAATCATTCTATTATAAAGACACATGCACACATATGTTTGTTGCAGCACTACTGACAATAGCAAAGACATGGAATCAACCTAAATGCCCATCAGGTTGATTGACAGGATAAAGAAAGAAAATGTGGTACATACACACCATGAAATACTATGCAGCCATAAAAAAGAATGAGATCATGTCCTTTACAGGAACATGGATGGAGCTGCAGGCCATCATCATTAGCAAACTAATGCAGGAACAGAAAACCAAATACCACATGTTCTCACTTATAAGTGAGAGCTAAACAATGAGAACACATGGGCACAAAGAGGGGAACAACAGGCACTGGGGCCTACTCTAGGGTGGAGGGTGAGCAGAGGGAGAGGATCAGAAAAACATAACTATTGGGTACTAGGCTTATACCTGGGTGATGAAATAATCTCTACAATAAACTCCCATGACATGAGTTTACCTATATAACAAACCCTGAGCCTAAAATAAAAGTTAAAAAAAAAATCAATGAGTTAGAAAAAAAGAAAAGAAGAGGAAATTTGGACATAGAACAATGCACAGGGAAGACCACATGAGATAAAACAATACCAACCCTGCTGATGTCTTGGTCTCAGACTTTCAGCCTCCAAAACTAAAAGAAAATAAATTTCTGTTGCTTAAGCCATCCAGTCTGTGGCACTTTGTTGCTATGGCCTGAATGTTTGTGTCACCCCCAGAATTCATGTTGAAATTCATACCCCAAGGTGATGGTATTAGGAGATGAGGCCTTTGGGAGGTGATTAGGTCATGGGGGTGGAGGCTTCATGAATGGGATTACGGCCTTTATAAAAGAGACCTGAGAGAGAACCCTTGCCTTTTTCATTATGTGAGGACACAGCAAGAATTTGCTGTCTATGAACCGGAAAGCCGTCCCTCATCAGATGCTAAATCTGTTGGTGCCTTGCTCTTGGACTTCCTAGCCTCCAGAACCATGAGAAATAAATTTCTGGCATTTGTAAGCCACCTAGTCTATGGCATTTTTGTTATTGCACCCCAAATGGACTAAGACACTTGTAATGGCAGCCCCAGCAAACTAACACACTGGCTGTGTTGCCTCTGAGTGGCTTTTCCATTCCAGGTCATAAATGAAAATGGCTATTTGCAAAGGGCCTTTATTCTCCTCTCTTGCTCTAGGTCCCAGAATGAGGGCATTGCTTTCCCTGCTGGGATTTTTATTCTTTTTTATTTTTTATTTTTTTCTGAGATGGAGTTTTGCTCCTGTCATCCAGGCTGGAGTGCAATGGAACTATCTCAGCTCACTGCAACCTCTGCCTCCTGGGTTCAAGTTATTCTCCTGCCTCTGCCTCCCGAGTAGCTGGGATTACAGGTGCCCACCACCATGCTCAGCTAATTTTTGTATTTTTAGTAGAGATGGGGTTTCGCCATGTTGGCCAAGCTACTCTCAAACTCTGGACCTCAGGTAAGCCACCCGCCACGGCCTCCCAAAGTGCTGGGATTACAGGTGTGAGCCACCACACCCAGCCAGTATTTTTATTCTTGAAGGTAGGCATCATTCTCAGCCTCCATGAATACATGGTCCCAGAAAAGGAGTATTGGGATGAGGGACATGAATGTGCAGGTCTCTAAAAGCTACTTACCCCCGTTCCACCTGCCCTTAGAATCACACAAGAGCCAGCCCCTCCTGTCTGCTCCACCTGCCACAGGTCCCACTTAGACCAGGTATACTAAAATTGCAAAACTTCCTTCTTCTCTCCTGCATCCCCTAGCCTCTCTCTGTTGCATTCTGAATTCTCTCCGGGAGCCTAAGTACGAACGAGTAGGAAGGATCAAGGGCAATTCACCAGGAAATCTACAAGGGCTTCTCTAAATGTTGATGAAGCTGCGGCTCATCCACAGTGTTGAACTTTGATTTATTATCATTTTAATACCTCAGCAAGTGAAGGGCACCCTCATAAAGCATTATCACAGCCTTTAAATGGAGAGAAATTGTTTCCCTTGTGCCAGGGCAATGAAACTTCAGTATCGTGATCTGCAGTCCAAGAGGAAATCTTCAGCAGAGGTTAAGAGCATAAATACAAATTGAGTAAGGTTCTTTTCTAGCCTACTGAGCAAACCACTTCAAGGCCATTAACATGGCAATATTTAAATAAACTTGCCTTCCACTGAGAGAGGGGGCTGGAGAGAGTATCTGCTTGCAGCAGGTGGGTGGATGGGATTGTGGGATAAGGAGGTAATGCCATGCATGTGTTTCCAAGGAGCCCTGGCTGCAGGCTATGCAGGGTCCACATTGCCATTCAACTTCTGTCTCTGCCCATAGCTGCCTCTTCCCCATTCCTCTTGCACGGGTGTGATCCCTATAAACATTTTGCACTCCAAATTCCGTCTTAGCATCTGCTCTTGCAAAACAAGACAGGTTGAGAATGCCACGAAGGTGCTGGGAGCCACAGCTGGCCGTGCCCAGCTCAGGCTTGAGGACGGTGTATATTCAGGGAAGTGAGTCTGATCTGCCCTGGAGGGGGTCAACATCTTGCCTATACTTGGATGACACTGAGAAATGCCCATGACATACAAGCCTTACCAACAGAGAGGAGTGTCTGAACTTCACATGAGCTGTTGACCATCCCACATCAGATGTTGGGAGTGAGAAAGAGAGATGACAAATCAGAATTGCCAGAACAAAAGCTGGCTGGGGGGGGAAGGAGGTGAATTCAGTTCTGACTATATTGATTCCAGTGAGATCTGAAGTGGAGGGAACAGAGAAGAGCAAACATCTAGGAGGTGGAGAATAAATGGACCCAGAACTCTGAGCAGCAATCTGTCCCAGAGATATACACCTGGCAGCCATTAGCACATTCATGACGCAGCTGAGAAGATCTGCACCCAGGTGTTCAGGGAGTTTGCAGCAGGAGAGAAGGGGAGCCCTAAAGACAGGGCACAAAGTGTAAGGATAATTTGCTTCCAACCATGAGGCTATGGAAACATGGAGAAGAAAGAAATCCCTACGGATGGGAGTGGTTATCCAAGAGTTCCGCAAAGGGATGGATCTTGAGATGAGCCTGGAGGAAGAGGCAGGCAGAGACCACAGTTACATGATAAAAAAGCAGGTGTAGTTAAGAGGTGAGGATGGAAGACACAGGAAAGACAAGAATATTCAGTGGTGTTGGCCACTCACTGCTGTGACCTTGGATGTTACATCACTGAGTCTGACTCTTCATCTATAAAACAAAGTCACAGATGACTTCCCTGCAAATTGTTTTATGGATTCGAGGTAATAAGAGGAAAGTGTTTGACACAATGTCTGTCACCTGGTAGGTTCTAAACAAGCCATAATTATTTCTTATGAAAGAGGATATCCTGCCTGTTACAATGCAACAGCAAATACAGTGGCTTCTTGTTAAAAGAATTTTCCAGGCCAGGCATGGTGGCTCACACCTATAATCCCAGCACTTTGGAAGGCCGAGGCGGATGGATCACAAGGTCAGGAGTTCGAAACCAGCCTGACCAACATGGTGAAATCCCGTCTCTACTAAAAATACAAAAATTAGCCAGGCATGGTGGTGCGTGCCTGTAATCCCAGCTATTCAGGAGGCTGAGGCAGGAAAATCGCTTGAACCCAGGAGGTGAAGGTTGCAGTGAACCGAGATCGTGCCACTGCACTCCAGCCTGGGCAACAGAGCGAGACTTCGTCTCAAAAAAAAAAAAAAAGAATTTTCCAAGAACAGAACTATGACTCACCATATCAGCTTAAACCTTTTGAGTTGGCAGTCTCTCGAAAGCGCAATCTGAAGTGCATTCGGTTGCTTAAGAGACTGTGATTTGATCCATGAGACATGCAGACAGATTAATAAAGCAATGGCCACATAAAGGGACTGCTCCCGTATGACTGTGTGACAAACACCACCCACCATCTGCAGCCCACAGAGGGAGCCCACCATCTCAGAAGGCAAGACTCATGCAAGGTTACGGGGTGCCAGATGCCTCTAATTTTGCATTTCATTTTGTTCTCGAGATACCCTTGCTGAGCAATTGGTATCCTTCATGTTTTCACAGATGAGGAAATTGGAGCTCAGAGACATTAAAAACCCTGTCCAGGGGTCACACAGTAGCAGCGGGTGGGACTGGATTTGAACTCACCTGTCTGAACTTGGGGCTCTGACATTCTACCCCATTGCAAGGTTTTCCAAACTCTCTACCACTTGTCTTGCAATGACCACAGTATACTAAGCCCTTCCCCTTGCTTGCTTGCTTTCCTTCTGTATTAGCCAGAAGGACAGAACTAATAGGATATATATATATATATATATATATATATATATATATATATATATATATATATATGGAGTTTATTAAGGAGTATTGACTCTCACGATCACAGGGTGAGGTCCCACAATAAGCCATCTGCAAGCTGAGGAGCAAGGAAGCCAGTCCAAGTCCCAAAGCTGAAGAACTTGGAGTCTGATGTTCAAGGGCAGGAAGCATCCAGCATGGGAGAAAGATGTAGGAAAGAAGACTAAGCCAGTCTAGTCTTTCCACCTTCCTCTTTTTTTTTTTTTTTTGGAGATGGAGTCTTACTCTATTGCCTAGGCGGGAGTGCAGTAGCACAATCTTGACTCACTGCAACCTCCACCTCCCAGGTTCAAGCAATTCTCCTGCCTCAGCCTCCTGAGTAGTTGGGATTACAGATGCCTGCCACCACGCTCAGCTAATTTTTGTATTTTTAGTAGAGATGGGCTTTCACCATGTTGGCCATGCTGGTCTCGAACTTCTGACCTCAGGTGATCCACCCCACCTCGGCCTCCCAAAGTGCTAGGATTACCGGCATGAGCCACCGCACCCAGCCTGTCTTTCCACCTTCTTCTGCCTGCTTTTTTGCAGGCCCCGCTGGCTTCTGATTAGATGGTGCCCACCCAGATTGAGGGTGGATCTGCCTTTCCCAGCCCACTGACTCAAATGTTAATCTCCTCTGGCAACACCCTCACAGACACACCCAGGAACAATACTTTGTATCCTTCAATCCAATCAAGTTGACACTCAATATTAACCATCACACCTTCCCAGAAACCCTTCATCATCTCCCTTCTGTCTCAGTTGGTTCAGGTGTTATGACAAAAATACCACAGACTTGGTAGATTATAAACAACATGAATGTGTTGCTCATGGTTCTGGAGGCTGGCAAGTCCAAGATCAAGACACCAGCAGATTTGGTGTCGGGTGAGGGCCCACTTCCTAGTTCCTAAATGGTACCCCCTTGCTGTGTCCTCAAAGGGGCAAAGCAGCTCTCTGGGGACTGTTTCAGAAGGGCACTCATCCCATCCATGAGGGTTCCACCCTCATGACCTAATCACCTCCCAGAAGCCTTGCCTCCTAAATACCATCACATTGGAGATTAGGTTTCAACATATACAATTTGGGGGAACACACATGTTCAGTCCATAACACCTCTCCCCCTGAGTCCCTTTCCCACCCTCTCCCACTAAGTCCTCAAAGTCCCCTGAATCCTCCTCTTCTGGTTGCTCTGAAGCCACATGGCCTTGCTGTGACCCATCATGACCCTCATCATGACCAGACAATTCCAGGTATGGGCTCCAAGGGATGCAGCATGCATAACTGTCACCAAGGCAGGACCACAGCTAGTCCATAGGGTACAACCCTGTTGCTTTGGGAGACTACGGCAGGAGGATAGCTTGATGCCAGTAGTTCAAGACTAACCCGGACAACATAATGGACCCCATCTCTTGAAAAATAAAAAAATTAGTAGAGCATGGTGGTGCATACCTATAGTCACAGCTACTTGAGAGGCTGAGGCAGGAAGGTTGCTTGAGACCAGGAGGTCAAGGCTGCAGTGAGCTATGACTGCACCACCATACTCCAACTTGGCCAACAGAGTGAGACTCTAAGACTCTATCTGGAAAGAGGTAGGGGGAGGGAGGAAGGAAGGGAGGAAGGGAGGAAGGAAGGAAGGGAGGAAGGGAGGAAGGAAGGGAGGAAGGGAGGAAGGGAGGAAGGGAGGAAGGAAGGGAGGGAGGGAGGGAGGAAGGGAGGAATGGAGGGAGGGAGGAAGGGAGGGAAGGAGGAAGGGGAGAAATAAAGAGAAGAAAGAAAAGAAGAAATAAAGGGAGAAAGAGAAGAAGAAAAGAAAGAAGAAAGAAAGAGAAAGAAAGAAAAGAGAAAAGAAAAAAGAGAGAGAGAGGGAGGGAGGGAGAGAGAGAGAGAGAGGTGGCTCTCAGCTGGGCACAGTGGCTCACGCCTGTAATCCCAGCACTTTGGGAGGCCAAGGTGGGTGGATCACCTGGGGTCGGAGCCTGACCAACATGGTGAAACCCTGTCTCTACTAAATAGAAAAAATTAGCTGGGCATGTAGTGGTGGGCACCTGTAATCCCAGCTGCTTGGGAGGTTGAGGTGGGAGAACTGCTTGAACCTGGGAGGCAAAGATTGCAGTGAGCCAAGATTGTGCCATTGCACTCCAGCCTGGGCAACAAGAGTGAAACTCCATCTCAAAAAAAAAAAAATAAGAAAGAGAGAAAGTAAAAGAAAAAGGTGGATCTCAGGACAGACGTGGCCCCCATGAGAGTTCATGCTTTCCAGTTTCTGTGTCCCCACCCTTGGCAGGGCGCTTGCACTAAGGAATGAGTGACTGGTCTTAAGAGGCATTGTCAGGCCCTCTCTCCCCACCCTTAACCTTCAGAGGTTCGGGTCAGAGACCCCACAACACTGTCGCCAGCAGGGAAAAAAACAAAAAGGTAAGGTTTCGGGGAAGAGATTAATCAATCTTAAAATCCAAAAGCAGCAGACAGTCAAGGCAGCAAGAGAAAAAAAAATGAATATTTGGGCTAGAAGCCTATTCCTCAGCACCAGAAAAAGAATTGCCTCTTCCAAGCCCCAACTGACGAGGAAATGGAGCGAAAGCGAGCCAGTCCACATCTGAAGTAAGCACCACATAAATCCCCATATAAGAGCTGTGGGGTGTAAAAGTTAAGAATCATTTACTGCCAGAGAATGAGAAAAACTCTTAACACTTTGGGACATTGACTTCTCCCTGGAACATCGTGATAACAGGAACGTGGCTAGGTAGGTTCTCAACACGAACACACCTTGAAGCTTTCCCACTAACTTTGGCAGGTCAAAGAACTGTCCTCTATCTCCCTGTCCCCCAGACCACACTTTGTGGTTATTAAAAAAAGCTGGGTACAGTGATACACTTTGGATATTTGTCCCCACCCAAATCTCATGTTGAGTCGTAATCCCCAGTGTTGGAGGTGGGGCCTGGTGGGAGGTGATTGGATCACGTGGGTGGATTTCTCATGAATGGTTTAGCACCATCCCCTTGGTGCTGCCTTCATGATAATGAGTGAGTTCTTGCAAGATCTGGTCATTTAAAAGTGTGTGACACCTTGCCCCTCCTCTCTTGCTTTTGCTCCTACTATGTGAGATGTCTGCTCCTGCTTCGCCTTCTGCCATGATTAGAAGCTTCCTGAGGCTTCCCCAGAAACTGATGCCAGAGCTATGCTTCCAGTACAGCCTGCAGAACCATGAGTCAATTAAACCTCTTTTCTTTGTAAATTACTGAATCTCGAGCATTTATTTAAAAACAATGCAAGAATAGTCTAACACAGCACCGTATTGAAAGAGACATCTGGCCACTTAAATGTCTCTTGCAGGAGCACAAGTCATTCCAAGGTTCTGGCACAGAGAGTATATCAGTCAGTGTCAGGTAGGTTATGCCACAGTAACAAACAACCCCCAAATCTCAGTGGCACAAAACAACAAACACTTGTTCTCTTTCTTGCTGCACACTTAGCCAGGTTCAGCTATGTCTCACTGCTTGCTTCCAGGCCCCAGGCCAATGGGGTAGCCAGCATTTCAAGCATTGCTGGTCACTGTGGCAGAGAGAAAGAAGTGGGCAACACAGACACTGGCTCTTAAAGTGTCTGCACACAAAATATTCACTCCCACTCCACTGGCCAAAACAAAACACATGAGCGAACCTCATTTCAAATGGGAGCAGAAGTGCAGAGGAGAGACAGCCATTTATGAACAGCCCTGATGCCTAGAGGGAGGGAAAATGATGAAAGAAAAGGACAGGGGAGGGGAGGAGAGAGGGGAGAGAACACAGAAGGAGAAGGAAGTGGGAGGGAGAGGAGGAAGAATGAGGAAGGGCAGACAGGAGGGACACTCAGAGGAGGGGAGATGAGAGGAATGTCCTGTTGCCTGAGGCTAAGGTGCCCTCTGGAAAGCCCCTGGATGCTTGAGAACATGTTTGGCTTCTCTGATTAGAGAAAGAGCTTCAGGAAGGTTCTTCTGTCTTCCCTCTTTCCGAGGAGGGAGGGTCCCCCACCACAGGCTGCCACCCCGATCATTCTGTCTGATTCACCTTGCCTGTCTCCTCTCTCTCTCCCCAGAGGCCCCTTTAGCCCGCTGAATGGCTTTCTGGGAAATCTCATTTCGCACCCTGGCAGCATGCTCAATTCTTCCTGTCAGATCCTGGAGGCAGCCCTATAAATAAGGCCCGAATTCTTTATTGCTGGAGCCGGCAGAAGGCTTGCACACGGGATGTCCTCACTCGCACAACAGTCGTATTTTCATAAAACCTATGCATAGAGCTTTGTATGAAGAGGGATGGGTTGGGGGAGTGAAAACTCAAGCCTGTCTTTGCAGCCAAGACCCCTCTCCCTTTGGGAAAGTCTCAGGCTAGCACAGAAGACTGGCAATAAAAAGAATTGTCAGTGACCTTGCCCACTTTCAGACAGATGGTTAAACAGTTGATGAATTCTAGGGCCTTCTCTGACATGTCTGGCCTTGTCTCCTGGTGAGCCAGTCCTTGTAGAAGTGTTCTTGCTTAAGCAGGACCACCTAGGGCTAAACTACTAACCCAGCCAAGCTTCTCAATCTCCCACTTTCTATGGCCCAGGGCCATCTTCTCACATACTTCCAAAGAGGCAGGCAAAGTGCCATTGAATTCTTCATCTATTCAAAGCCAAGGCATGGGGAAAAACAAGAGTAAAGTTCCCCAGACTCAACTCTACTGCTGGAGCAAGAACTGGGCTCCACAGAGCAGGAAGAAAAATGGGTGTGTACAAGTGGCAGCTGGTGGCAGGGAGTGTAAGGGAGATCTGTGGAGCTGGAGGAAAGGCATCCTCCAGGTTATAAGTCTTTGAAGACATCACTGTAAAGACATTGCACCAATTTGCCTACTTCTCCTATCCTCAAGGTGGATGGATGATTACGCTTCTCAGTTCCCTTGCAGTTAAATAAGTCCATGTTCTAGGGACTGATTCTAGTCAGTGAGTTTGAAAAGAATATGTATTGCTATCAGGCCAAAACATAACCCCCCAACTATCTCCTGGCTCCAACCCCCATCACCGGATCACGAAGGGGACCTCAGGTTGAGATGCAGCCACAAGATCAAAGGAACCTGGATCCCTGAATCACTGCATGGAGAAGAGTTGACCTGCAGGGTCCACAAATTCTCAGTGGACTTAGAGTGAGCAAGAAATAAATCTCTGTGGGTTAAGCCACTGAGATGTTGGGGTTGTTACTAACTTAACCTATGTCAACTGATACTGTCTTTCCATGTCTGCCCTAACCTATTCTGTGAGATGGGCACCATCTTCACCATTGGTCAAGTCACCTCCCCTTTGGTAGAAAAGAGGTATCCCAGCTCTGAATCACACCTTTAGAATCAAAGGCCAAGACTGAACATGAAGAAAAGTCTTAAACAAAAACTATGCCAAACTATGCTTTCTTGTAAATCTGAGTGTGTCTTAATTGACATTCTCTCTCTGTGTTGGGTAGATCTACTGTGGTATCCAAGATTAGATTTTGTTTGTTCAGCAGGTGAATGCAGCAGGGACAAGCCAAAATTGTACAGTCTGGTTATCTTTTCTTCACTCTTTCTCTGCTGATTGGCACCTCTCTACCAATCCCACTCCAGAGAAGTTTTTAACTCCAGGCAATGACCACTTTGTGGGTCA